>NC_055663.1:7938044-8246244 GCF_017976325.1 Chelmon rostratus | reverse complement strand
AGTTTCTAACGGCAGTATAGTAAATGGTTGGCCTTTGTGTGCATGTTTTTAAACTACCCTAAACATGATGGGCTTGATGGTGCTATTAATGACTCCTGATGAAACTTGAAAGCTCAGCATCCTCATTGCCCTTTTTCGTCCTCTTTGTGTGAGCTGCCGTGTATCTGCAGTTTATCTATTGACAAAAAGAGACCAGTAGTCTCGCCTTGAGAAGGTTCCCCTCAGTGTATTTCATGTGCAACTGGTAAAAAAGTGTTTCAAGTCATTATTGTGACTCTCTTTTGATCTCAAACTCAAACGCTAATAGCTCTTGAAACTCGTTCAGATTAATCTTGATCACCTTTTTATACCCATTTATAGACTTAACTTCATCATTAAAATATAACAATAACAATTAACATATTACAAAAAATGACACCGACTAGTCTACATCGATGTGTGCTATGAATCATTTTAATGAAGGAAGTTAGAGGTGTATTGCAGTGATAATGAAATTCGACCCAACAACAGTGTGACCTGGCTGGAATTCGTCATATCAGTAACAGCGAGCAGCATGCTCAAAACAACAACAATGCCTTAATAGTAGCAGTGGTAGTGGTAGTGGAAGCACCAGCAGCCCCCACCTCTGCTGAACCCCCCCACACAACCCAGCCGAACAAAGTCCTTATCACTCCTCACTCTTTCCTATCAAAATGTCTGCCAAATCACAAGAGAGTCACGGGGCTGGGAGGCTGGCTGGCCTCAACCACAGCTGGGGCCTGGTGCACAGGGAAGCATAGTGGACCAGAAGCACTGATAAAGACGGCCATGACACCCCTGAGATGCACACATGTATGCACGCTCTCTCTCTCATACAAGCCAAGTCTAGTCTGGGTTTATCAGCCTCAGGGTCTGGAATACATCTCCAGGCTTTACTGTAGGTGCCAGCTGATAGGCCTCTCTATGGAAATGTATGAAAAAACAGGAAGTGACAGACTATGTGGACTACTTGCAGCGGCACACCAGAGAACCTCACCAAGAGAGATCCTTAATGGCAGCCCGGCAGATATGCTTGATCATGATAGATGGCGTCAATGAGTTCAATGCTATCAGGGGCACTCTACTGAAGAAAGTGAGCAGCTAACGACAACCTGAACCACATCCTCGAGTTAAGAATGAGCACCCCATCGACATCTGCAAAGAGCAACCAAGAGCATTAGGTTTGCTAGTCCAGGTTAGCTAGCTAATGCTATTGAGCAGTTTGCAGCAGGGTTGAATGATTTGAGGAAAATGTCTAATTAATTTTTCTGATCAAAATTGCAATTGAAGCTCTACAAATCAAACTCCAGGTGTGCAGTTGTGGTATCCATAGTTTCAAACAAGACATGCTTGCACCAAGCAAAATCACACTCTGTGGGGTTGTTATCATGGTCATTGATACCACCCGGTTCATAGTTGCCCTGGCTGTGTAACAGCAATCATTGGACTTGAGGCCACAAGCAAGTCCAGTTGCCCTAGGTTCAACCCTCCTTGGATAACCATGACCTGGATGACTGACAACATTCACAGACGACGATATCATGCGCATGAAAGCTCTCAGTCATTTACACTCAGCAACCACCAAGCTACTTGCTAGCTACCTGTCTGACATTGCAGAGAGGCAATAACCTGGATCATTTAGAGCTCGACTCGCCACTCAGCTGGAGCCTCTGAGCACCAGAAAGACACAGCCGACTCTGTTGTAACACAGAGTGCTGTGTCTTCTTTAAGGATATCACTTAAAGCTATGTTTGGCGGAGCAATAATACTACAGAAACTCGTATATAGAGCATATTAACCCGACAACAACCAAGAGTATCATTTTCTGCAAATCTACTGGCGACCACAATTTCAAATGGTAAAATGGACCAATTAAAACCTTCACCTCCTGTAGCTAATTAAGACACTGTTAGTACTGTACGTTATGATGAACATATTTCTTTTCAAATTGTGAATTTGATCCTTTTTCTAAAAATTAGAAAAATGAATTGTTCAGCCCTAGTCTGCATGTTGCACTTGTGAGCAACTTAAGTGATGCTCCTTGCTCTCTTTGACCTCCTGCACTAGACCATGAAAAACAGTTATAATCACACATGGCGGAGAAAGCAAACCTGCTGCCAGAAGACCCAGGGCCCTTCATCAGGCCACTATGATCAGAAATGTTAACTCATTCATGTTATGTAAAACTGTACGTATAATGTGATACCATACAGCCTAAACTTCCAAATGCTGCTTTCTGGGAACACGGTGACACTATCGCTGATGACAAGATTATTATTTGCTCAATGTGATAACTTCCCAGACAAACTGTCCTGCTGATGTCATGGTTTCCATTTCAGCTGTAACCTCCAAAGCAACACATGCACACTTTTTCCCTCAATCTTTCATCTGCAGTATAATGACATTAACTTCAGGCTGGGACTCTTCATCAGCACAGAGTGTAACAGGCCTATCCTTCGGCCTCACGAAGCACAAGGGCGGGTTAATGACAACATCATTAATATGCTTTTATATCAACTTTGAACATCAGTCGGCAGCGATAAACCTCACACTTTTTATAAACAGGAAGAACTCGTCAAGCACGGAGACCAGCCAAGCGCCAGGCCAAGAAAAAGGCCTTTCAAGCGGACCTAAGATGCATTATTGAGTTAAAAGGATAGATGAAAAAAAAAAAAGATCCAATTGTAAGCAGCTATCAACCGGAGAGATCAGCCAGGCGGCCTATCTGACGCCCCATCTCTGCAAAGAGAAGTGAAAAGCCAGGGGGAAAATGCAACGGCGGCCTCGTCGCTGCCTCAGACAGAAAACAAATAAAAAACATCCAATTTTAATCTTTATCTGGGCTCACATCGGATCGCTGCTTTATCTCTGTCCACATCGGCTTTTTCAGAGAACACTGACGTTTCCACAACAGAATTAAACAGGAAGCCACGGCTACAGTTTAGCTGCCAATGGACAAAGCATTCTTTACTGGGTAATAAATGAAAACTTTTTTTCTTTTTTTTTTTTTTTTTTACATTCTTGCACAGTCTAGATAGCGAGGCTGCCAAAGCGGCGCTTTGATGAATCTGAAAAACGGTGTGAGAAAAAGTGCAGGCTAACGTTACTTCACTTGTGTTATTCTGAGAAAACGCCGTGGCGGAGCTCAATTTAACTAGTAGCCTACTTTCAGTCTGCTGTGGTGTTTTAGCTTGTGTTTCAGGTGGTATTTGCCAATAAACGGTGTCATAAAACTACTGACGGGACAGCCGGGCAGGTTACGGTTGGGTTTCGTACTACTTATTAACTTTATGGTGAACGCTCAGTTCAACAGGAGCGCCGCACAAAACATGCGGCTGCTGCACGGAGCGCGCGCGGCTCGCCACGCACCGCCAGGCGACTGCTCACAACACTTCAAAGAAAGAAAAAAGATAACATTAAGAAATGATTTCTTCCTTACGTTTTATCTGCCGGGGTTTGCTCTGCTTTCTCCGGGACATGGTCGCTCTCCCCTGTGACTAGGAGCCCGCTCGGACGGACTGATAGAGGGTCTGGTTCTTCTGTTTTTCTGCTTCTTCTCTCTTTCCCCCCACCGTTTTATTGCTGCGACGCGGCGCTCCGATCAGCGACCGGAGAAATCCGCATGACCCGCCTGCACTTTGATATCTTCTGCCACGACAGCTAACGAATTGCTACCTGTAGCTGAGTCCGTTCACTTGTCACTGCCCTCCTTCTCGTCTTCCCAAGCGTGCCGTCACCTCACCTTTCTCTCGGTTTTCCTGCTAACGATATTCCTTCGCTGGGCGCGCCTCCGCCACAACCGCTAGCGCGTCTGTCAGCGACCACAGTTACCTGTCCTCAGGAATATTAACGCCGATGAATAATAACAGCTGCTTGGAGGTCAGCTGAGTGACTGCTATTGTTTTCTGTCAAGTTTCCTCTCGCCGGTCCGCCCCCTTCTCCGCTTGCAGCGTCTCTGAGCCGGGGAGCCACTTTCAATGGAGCTCGAGCGCTACAGTGAACTCCGCTTACTACCGAGGAGAAAACGTGCCTCCGGAACGCCCCTTACGTCTGACATCAGACGCCGCACTCGTCTCCGATTGGCTCACACGTATCCCGTATAAAACAAGCATTTTCTTTTAAATCTGTCAAAATAAAATCATAAAAACAATAAAATATGTATTATGCTTCTAATTTCAACTGCATGATTGCTCAATAACTTCAAATACATAAAAAGATAGATGAGATAGATAACATAAATATATTCAGTATCATACAGGTACTACCAAATTTTCATTGGCAAATTGAGTAGTCAATGAACTATTATATTTCAGTTTTTTGTCAGCACCTTGTATTTACAGTTTTCAGTTTGTAGGTATGTTGTGGCAAACCTTTCAGTGTTCTACATAGCATAGTCTTCTAATGGGAGGCTAAGGAACTTAGGCACGAAACTCTCAAAAGATTTCCTGAGCAGCGTGTCATCCCAATGAACTTCATATCATATATTTTTCTAAATTTGAATTTATCAAGTGTGTAACGCACGGCATTGTTGAGTGCTTTCATTGTCCTTTACTTTGATCGTTGGTTAAATGTAATACGGGCACAAGATTAGCCAGGATTTCCTTTTGTGCTGATGACGGACTGCTTTGGTTTCCTGCATGGATGACTCAGATTGAAGTTATCGCTTTACAAAGGCACCTACAAAGTACAATAGCAGTATCAGACTATGATATATATTTAGAGTTTAGGACACTTAATGTGTATAGATTACATTTTGCTGAACTTCACTCCACAGTCAGTACACGACACTACATCAACAAGACACTATGAACAATAAGTGAGAGGAAAATCAAGTACTGAGTGTTCCCACTGTTTTATCTGAGGTTCTGTCATAATACAGATTAAACTTTTTAATATCTTTATTTCTATATTGTGACAAGCTAATGCATTCATTGATTAAAGGCATATTTAGGATTTAGGAATAAGTTTTTACAACTCATTTCCAAAAGTCATAAGATGAGATCGGTTTATATACCCTCATCACAAAACAGATAAAACAATACACTGCTGAACATCTTAAATTTCCACCAAGTCAGTGAATTTATATTCCAGTCACTGGTTCATGCCACAAAGTTTCATTTCATCAAGGGATTTGAACAAGGGAACCCAGTGTGACACGCTTGTTTTTCGAAATTTGCTGAACATGGAGAGGCGCTGGAGCTGGCTTCCTACCAGCTAAACTCACTGGTGCCACCTAGTGGCCATCTTTTAATTATGAGAATACATCAGAAAGAGCTTAGAGTGTTCAGAGCTGGAAAACACATCACTTGCTTTCTGCTCTGTTCTCTTTATACACAGTGTAGTAGCATGAAGACTTGCCATACAGGCAGGTTTGGGATCACAATTCCTAGACTGGGAGGACATTAATCTTTTGAATCCCACAGGATTTAGTCAATGATGATAGCAACTATCCTCCCTTACATATATAGAGGGAACCACAGCCTAATGTGTTGTTCCACTGCAGAAAAGCATTACTGTGCCTTGTCAAAGAGTCTCCAAGTGTGTGCAACTGTACTAGAATGAGGACATTGTCTGGTGATATGTTACACAGTTAACACCGTGAATGTAGCGCAGAACTTCTCTGTCCAACAATGGATATTTTGGAGATTTGTTTGGTTTACTGGAAATTTGGGTCATTAATCCAAATCCCAGACTTTTTCTTTCCTTTTTTCTATTTTCTTTTATTTATTTATTTATTTATTTTAACCATGACATCATTTCAGTTCATTCATTTGGAAATCTTGGTCATTTTTATCTTGACAATTTTCAGCCTCAGACTGACATGAACCCAGAAGCAAGACAGGTGAGTAAAATCATGTAAAATAATACTCATGTGTTATAATATTGAAATTTGCAGAAAAATCTCAAACCTCTGTATAACGAGGCACCTGTTAGTCCTCAAGCACTTTGTATTCTAACTTAGCCCTAAAGCTGAGAATCTGATGTCCATCCGTTATTTCTATAGTTTACACTTAAACAGAGATTTTCAGTAATTTGTCCGTCAACCCCAGAGGGTTATAAGTAGGCATGGGTCAAAAACAGGCTAAGAATCCAAGGTCCAAAGATCAGGCAAAGGTACAAACAGGTAGGTCAGGAGTAGACTCTGCTTAACAGGCTTAAGTCAGGGTATGTGGAGAATAGAACGGGTGCACATGGAATGGGGGAAGCAGAGGCCGCCACCCAATGGGTTCAAGACCTTGGAGATGGAAAATGTGCCCATAAACTGAGCTGCCAGCTTCTTGGATTCAAGCCTCTTGTTTTTCATGTGGAAAGAAAGGGAGCTGGTAACCCCAGGAGCACCGGAAGAGGAAGAGACCAGTGGTAGAACTGGCAAGAGTGTTGTAAGCATTTTCAATCCAGAGAGGCTGTTTGGACAAGGAGGAGGGATTAAGGGGGGATATGCAGTTCAGAGCCATCTCAATTTCCTGATTCATGCACTCAGACTGGCCATAGAGCTAGGGGTGGAAGCTCGCAGACAGATTGACAGTGGCTCCCAGGATGCTGTAACTTGCACAGTGCATTTAATGCTAAACTGACTCTCTCATTCCATCTCCACACTCCAGAAATGGTGTGGGATTGTCCAGACAAGAGGAGCTAAGCATGAAGCAGGTCAATTGTTCGGTTCACCAGCACCCTCTGTGCTACAGGTGAGCCTTTCCTGTTCTCCAGAACAAGCTTGGTCCAGCCCAGCTGCTTTGATTCTGGAGTGAAGTCAGTTGATGACTCTGCTGGTGCAGTGGACCTCAACTTTGGTCGTGAGTCCCTCCAACATGTACATCACAGGTTGCTTCTCCCATTCAGTGGTGCCCCAATCTCCAGCTCTCCCTGTGAGCAGGGCAGGCCACCCAGGATCTTCCTGACTGCAAGGAGGAGGGCTGGCGCTCGAAGATGAGGGAGCACTGAGTGAGGAAGGGCCAATAGGTACTGAGAACTCTAGAGTACCACCCTGGGGGAGGAAGCTGGGGGTGGCTGGTCATCACTTCTTCAGTTCTGATTGACTGGTGGGAAGTCAAGAGGTGAAATACCTGAGCCTTTTCACCAGCCAGTCAGAACTGAAGAAGTCTCTTGGGTGAGAGGCGAAATATCTTCTAGAAGCTCAAGCAAGTCCAGTTGCCTTTGGAAGCCCTCAGAAAAAAAACACCAATTTCCAGGGCCTAGCTTTCTGAATGAGAGCATACTTGAATGTATTACTCAGAAATGTAGTAGGATTGAAAAACCATTAGTTACACCTGTGTCACTTCTGTGACAAGTCAAAATTTCTGCTGTGAAAAGGTTTGTTGATATCCATTGTACAGTTTACCCAGATGCCCCTTCAACAAACCACTGTTATGCAACATGTTTAAATAAGCTTCCTATTAAACAGAATGCCTATGGTGGGAATCCACCTAGTAGCAGAAGGCTGCAAGCTCCAGCAGGTTGAATATTTACATCAACATGGCTTTGCTGCTCCCTCCTCAAGTTCGCAGAGCTCACCATGTTTGTTCGGCCTGATGGAGCACCTTGTTTATCTACTGATTATAGAAAGGTAAACAGTGTTGCCAAACCTGACCTCTGGGGTGGAAGATTGAATTGACATGCTGGCATCTGTTCACTGTTTCATCAAATTAGAGTTGCCTAAAGTCTCCTGTCAAGTGCCTTTGAAACATCTAGAGCTTCTGACATCTGTTTGTAGCCTCAGTCAGTCTCTTGTACAATGTGATGGCATTTGAGTAATGTGCAGCTTGTCAGGTGCTGTTGGTAGACAATGACATGGAAGTGCACCTGGATGATATCAGTACTTAACATGTGCGGTTACTTGCTGTATTGTTCCACTGCTTGCTGAGGACCATTTCCAATCTGAATCTTGCTAAACGTGCGTTCAGTAAATAAGGCATTCCCTGCCTTGGCTAGCACTGTAGAGTAATCATAACCGTGTTTTCCACTGTTGCATGAAATCATGATCTTGTTTCTTTTGTCATACCTTTGTTGCTATTAGGTTTCTGGCAAATTTAGAAAGTTGGGCAATGTTTACACTTTGCCATAAAAGGGTATGATCCAGCTCAGGTTTCTTGCATCTTGCAACATACATTATGTGTAGACAGGCTAGAAATATCACAAAGTCATATATTTTCAGATCTGTTTTGGGCCACTTTTAGAAAATCCTACCTATCAGTGTGGATTTTCATTTAATCATAGAGTTTTCAGGTCATCCCAGTTCTGTTTTGAGTTTTGCACCTTTTCCTATGCTGGTGTCTTCCAAGCAAGGACAGTTGTTGCTGTTCCCAACCAGCGAAGAGAAAAGGGCTTACTGTTGTGCCAAAAGGCCTCTGCAGCTGCTCTGGCCAGCCTTCTTTCCATACTCTGAACCAGCTCAGTTTATTATCTACTATCATCTCTTATCTCCTTTGTGTGCATTGCAGATATAGATTTGATTGTACTTGTTGGCTAGGCTTAGTTAAATCTGAAGTTTACACATGTATGTTGTCTGTGGATTGTTTTAAATGTGAAGAAAATCACTTTAAACAGGAATTACTTTAAACAGCAGCTGCAGAAATGTCATGTAGACAATGTCAATGTAGACAAAAATTCTGATCTTGATCACTTGCGCAGTGAAAACAAACTTTTGCAAGCAACTCCAAATGCAAACATCTATTCCTATTTACTTAGCTCTCCAGTGTAGCTCCCAATGTTTCCTGCCCCAAAGCCTTAAGTGGATGCCAGTGGCAGAGGAGCTTGAGCAGTGCCCCCGCAAGGTGTTGAAATATGCAGAGTATAATAATTGAAAGTCTTAGATATCATGATGTTGTTCTCGAAGGCATCTCTCCATTTCCCACATCACTGACAAACATTTGCTTGTTGTCCCACAAGCACGATAATCCAAGCCGTGTGCCTATCTCTCTCTCTCTGTCTCTCTCACTCTCGCTCTCTTTCTTGTCCCCTTTTCTCTTTATTTTCTCCCCCTTGTCTTACTTAGTCTCACTGTGCTGGACCATTGGCTGTCCTGTGCCCTCTGGATCTGGACTTCAACCTGCAGGAGATTCGGCTTCACCTCTTGTCTCTCCTTTGTGTGAATAGTTGTCTGTCTCATCTCGTGTCTGTGTGGACGGTGTGCTTGAGTGCTGGTTTGTCTCTCCTTTTTCCAGAACGGCGCATGGATGAGATCCCATCTGTTTGGCGGCACCTGGAAGTTGCTTGAGGTCCTCCTGGATCATATTCTTCATGTTTACATGTTCAATTCCATTTAATTACCACAACCAATAAAGAACTGGCCAGTTTCTCAAAGACTGGAAATAGTGCCTATGTTGGGACCTATTTTCAAGAGCACATCCACATTTGGTACTCTGTTGCGTGTTTACAGTAGGTGTCAGTCAGTCGGTGTAGCAGTGTGCCTCAAGTGTTTTTAATATTTTTGGACAATGGAGCTTTATGGTTCAGAGGAATAAGATATATGAGGCTTTGGATACATACGCAGACACACACACACGCACGCACACACACACACACACACACATGCATAATACTTAGGATGATGAGTTC
This sequence comes from Chelmon rostratus, assembly GCF_017976325.1. Taxonomy (NCBI): domain Eukaryota; kingdom Metazoa; phylum Chordata; class Actinopteri; order Chaetodontiformes; family Chaetodontidae; genus Chelmon; species Chelmon rostratus. The sequence goes on along the minus strand of NC_055663.1, from coordinate 8,236,671 downwards.
ATAATAGGTTTGGGTATTTTTACGAGATTTGTTTACAGTAAGAAAGATATGAAGTCCTGCCAGCCTTATCCTTAAAATCCAGTGATATATTGTTTATGCATGTATAATTAATTTGCAACAACATAACACAGAGTTCTTTCAAAGGAACATAACATATTTGATGCTATCTACACTTTAGAGGGGAAGGACAACCCATCCACTTACTTCAACAGTGCTTAATATTTTCTTCTTGTCTCATTGCTTTTCTTTTCTTTTCTTTTCAGGGACAGACAAAGTCCTAGAAGAATGTCATCCAGCTGTCAAAATATTTGCAGCCACCTCTTAGCTATTCAGCATCACAGAACGGCATGAGTCAGCAATGTAAGCGGAGTTAGAAATCTCTACTAACAACCAACAGTTGGATTTTTGCTGAAAACTTACCCTGATTAAATTAAATCTTACTCAGCCCCTCTCAGAAATAAGAGAACATTGTGTGTTCAGTCTAAGTATGCAAACTATTATATAAATGATGGTCTGCAGCATTGAGCTGTAGTGGTCAAAGAGCAGTGTTTTGAAATTTTTGACTCAGCGGTCAGAGTTCTGCTCGTGGTGCACTGAAGGTTAAATCAATGGAGATTATACTACTTATGCTGGGTGTTGTGTTGTGTGTGTGTGTGTGTGTGTGTGTGCGTGCGTGTGTGTGTAGGAGGGGTGGTACTACAGGGCCAGGACAGGGGGCTGAGGGCTATTTCTCCGAAAGTGCATGCGATTCTCTCTGTCTTTTCTTCGAGCCCAGTCAGGATGAGGACAGCGGTGTACATATTTTATCTCCTTCCTGCTCTGACAGCAATAGCAAGGGCAACACCAGGTAAGAAAAGATTTTATTTTACCTCAAGTTAGGGCAGGATGTTTTGATGCAACGATGACAGAGTCATAGGTTCATTGTAGAGTTTTCTTAGTAGCCCAAGTAACGTCAGAAACAATCAAACAAAAATAAATTAGGCAAGAGGAAACATGACCATATTGACATCTGACCTAAAGAAACCCTGTTCATGTTGTCAGCTTTTCAGCTGCTGCCAAAAACAACCTTGCTGTAGCTTGGCCACTGTACTTTTGTTTTTTTCTTTAAGGAATTCAGAAAGAGTTTCATGAACCAATAAGTGGGTTGAAGACATTTAACCAACCAATAATCCCTGGATTGACATTATAGTTTTGTTTTGAGTTTAAACAATTCTAAAAATGCATTTGTTAACCTACTTTACATTACTGTTAAGGCGCTCATGGCTTAGTGCTAAGGTGCAGGAAAGAGAAAAACCATATACAATGGAGAAGAAGGCAGCACTATTAGCTCCAATGCATGCATTTAATGAGAAAGCCAAGTTTGGTCTTTCATCAAATTAAATATTTGATGTAAGGGAATCTCCTAGCTACAGTATGACCCACTTCGACTATATACTAACAGTATGCAGTATCCATGTTTTTTTTGTTTTTTGTTTTTTTTGCCATTTAGTCTACAAGAAATGAATGCACCATACCACTTACTACTAATAGGGAATGATGCCAGACTGCCATTGACACATATCGATCAAAGAGTGACTTTGGAAGGACACTACCAATTAAACTTTGCATCTAGACAGGAAAATGTGTTTTTTAATGTACAGTATTTACAGCATGTATCAAGCATTGCACACTTTATTTTGTAACATTTCCAGTGTGAACACACTCAAAAGAACCACAGTGTTTCTAAAGACGTCACATAAAGCACCTCTGTACTTTCTGTTTCGCAAGTCCACATGGGAAGGTCCAAATGCACGGGAACCTCCACAAATACAACATGTTGTGCACACCTATGGCATAATGCTAATATCAGGATCACACATCCTGTTAAAGCTCTCAGGCAATAAGGCTTTTCCATTCACTGTAACTGTACAAGAGACAACTTGTAGAGACTTGAAATTTGACTCATTAGTCAATCAGTTATCAACAACATGTCTGAATCCACATATTCAAGTCATGTTATTGTTGAATAGCAATACATACATTTCTTGTAACCATGCAAAAACACTGTTGTGGTCCTTAAACACACAACACTCACTTGTTTCTTCAGCAGGGAGTGCTGACCTTTTGGTCTCTCTGAAACATGGCAGAATCAGAGGGGAATACGTGACAGTGAAAGGCACGGAGAGGAGGGTGAAGCAATACCTGGGAATCCCTTTTGCCCGTCCCCCTGTGGGGCCTCTCCGCTTTGCAGCTCCCCAGGATGCAGAGCCATGGGAGGGGGAGAGAGACAGCACACACCAGCCTCCCATGTAAGACTGAGCGACCTCTCATTCACCAAAGGGCACAGACCTTGCCAAGATCAGAGTTTTTTTTCTCTCCGGATGACACACACTTGTTCTTTGTCTCTCTCTTTCGATCTCAGGTGCATCCAGGATCCAGAAATAGTTGTGAATGTTTCCAGGACCATGTCAGTGCAGTACACCCCACCGGAGCTTTCAGAGGACTGCCTGTACCTGAACGTATACAGTCCGGCTGAGGCAGCAAAAGGGGACAATCTGCCGGTGGGTTGAGGAGACAGCGTGTATTTAGTGGAGTGGACAAATGCAGTGATGTTGTTGTACTGGACTGAGTTCTAATGTAAGGTGTTATATTATTCTGTCCACCCCCTGTCTTAGTACAGAGCTGTTCATTGTGTAATGTCAAATGTGTCGGCTGCTCATTAACTTTGATCAAATAGAGCTTCAGTGCGTGTTTGATTTTACCATTTAAATGTCTTCATGGCAACACAATTGATAGATGGTATTGGTATCGCCCTGGTTAGATATTGGTATCACCTTGGTTAACTTGCTGATGTAAACATGTGAAGCTGCCTCTGTGTACTGGTCCATGAACATATATTGATGACTCACTCTGCTCACTACTTTATATTATTTTATTCTGGTCTCAGTGATCAAAACAGTTTTCAGTGCTTACATACCAACCAACACTTCACATACTTTCAGTGCTTTCTCGTCAACTGACAGTTCAACTGCTTTCATCTCTTATTTTTTTACTGACAGTTCTATTGCTTTAACCTTTTGCTATTCAACTGAGAGTGGATCTATTACACTTCAACTGCCATGTCAATTGCTTCAGGGCCATATATTTCAATTGCTTACAGTGCTTACGCTTCAACTATTTTCAGTGCTCATTTCATGCTCAATCCACAGTGGTGATCATGCAATCACATAGAGCTTACAGTGTTTGATGGACTCATGTGAAGTGACTTTAAACAGAAATATTTATCTGAGTTTATAGTGTGCCAGTGTAATCTTTTTTGTAATGCATCACAGTGTGAGTGTACTGTGTGGAGAGGTCAGCTGTGAACAGCAGGCTCCTGTGTTGCGCTGTGTTTCAGGTAATGGTGTGGATCCATGGAGGAGGTCTGACAGTGGGTGCGGCTTCTCAGTATGACGGCGCTCCATTAGCTGCTTATGAAAACATAGTGATGGTTATTATCCAGTATCGTCTGGGCATTCTGGGATTCCTGAGGTAAGGACTCATGTTGCTCATCGCATTGCTGTCACAGCTTTCAAATAAGGAAATAGGTTATCCACAGTATCACAGAGACCATTTTTCCAGGTATGTCTCAGTGAAATGATTCTCTGAGAATCGAAAACAAGTGTCTTGACTTGTCCTGTTCCAAAGCACTGGAGACGAACACGCTCAGGGCAACTGGGGATTCTTGGATCAGCTGGCGGCTCTGAGATGGGTGCAGGAAAATATTGAAGCCTTTGGTGGCGATCCACAAACCGTCACAGTCGCTGGAGAGTCTGCAGGAGGCATCAGTGCATCCATACTGGTAATAAAAACTTATAAGTGGAAGAACATGCTAAGCACCATGTAAACCCAACCAGCATATGTTGACAGTGAAATGACAGGAACCCCAATCATACATTTACACATTCTTAACATGATTAATTGACCCAAATGTGAGAACGTAATTATAATGCATGTTTTAGTTCATCTTTCATTTATTATTTATCATATTCATTTGTCATCTGATTGCATATCTATCTTTTCTTATGAACAGACTCTGTCTCCACTGGCGAAGGGACTGTTTCATAGGGCAATTTTTCAAAGTGGAGTAGCAACACTTGGGACCTACACTACAAACCGTCCTTTGAGCTATGCCAAGGTACTGTAACATGGAAGCTGACTTAGCATGGATTTAGAAAAAGAGCTAAGAGCTATCACACATGCTTGTTATGAACATGTATTTGTAGTTGTACTAGTACTTAAACCTTTTAGTAATTTTTTTTTGTCCAGTTGGGGAATTCAGACAAAAACACAAAACTGACATATTATCATCTCTTAAAATCGTTGTGGCAAACCTGTCAGGAAACAGTTGCCTATTTACGCATCCAGCAGACACAAATCAGCATCAGATCCAATTTAATTTTGGGGTTTTGAAAGCTTGAAATTTCCGAACTTTCTCCTCCTGATTGACGACACAATTATCAAACCCCATTAAATGCAAGATGTGCGATGGATGGATTTTCACTTTTACTATAGAACTACTATGTTATATTCATTCATCTTTTCCTTATACCTAGATTGTTGCCAACCTTACTGGATGTGACCACAGTAGCACAGAGGAACTGGTCCAATGTATGAGGGGAAAGAGTAAAGATGAGCTGGTTGATGCGACTAAAAAGGTACATGGTCCTTTGAAGCGATACAAGAAGAGATTAAGAATTTCAAGCCTGACTTTAGCCACTAGATGGCAGCCTGTGAACACTCTTGGCTGGTAAACGGCCATTGCAACTTTAGTTTCACTTCATCCTCTTGACCAGAATTGCATTGATGTCCAATAACTGTGGGCTGTGTCATGTGTTAGATGAGAGTTTACCTGGGAGGCGTGGTGGACGGCGTCTTTCTGACTGACACAGCGGAGGAGATTCTCAAGAGGAAAGAAGTGCTGAAGGTCCCAGTGATGATGGGAATAACCAACCATGAGTTTGGATGGATCCTGCCTCAGGTCACACAGTTCTCCATGCCTTTATTCCAAATATATGATATACTTAACGCAGCCTCTGCGGCAATTCCATTATTGATTTTATGTGTGCGTGTCACTCAGTCTTCACTCTTTTCTGACAGGACCTGAGGTGGTTTTCTTTATCTTTAAGGATTCACACTAACTTTGAAGCACTGTCTCATGTTGATCACAGAGCTTTGTCCCTCCTGGCTGGGAGCACGGTATGAACAGAGAGTCTGTCCTGGCAATGGTGAACCTGTTCAATCCTGCAGGGGTGAGCTCCATGACAACTGCTGCTGCTTGTTGATGATAGTGAAAATGATTGAGAGGCTATAGAAAGTCATTTATGATTCTAATTCTAATTCTAAATTTTACACTTTGCATTTCAGTTTTTTAGTATTATTACAATGATACAGGCCTATGCCACTAACAGTATGCATTCAAAACCTGATGATCAATCAATAACAATAACTTAATACAGTTTTGAATACTTCATTTGTCCTCATTGGGCAATTTGAGACAAGTGACTTTGCGAACACAAATACACACAAGCAAAACAGTAAAACAGTTCAAAAATACAAAATATGATGACTTAAGAAACAAGTTGAAGAACATACAGTTTTACAGTGAGATTTCAGGACAGAGATACTGAAAAACAGCCTTCTAGTGTTAAACTCTGCACATGCATCATGCTGTACATTAAGCTCAAACATCCAAGTGGAGTAACAATAAACAACACACAGTTTTGAGTGCAGGGAGTTTTTAAAGAAGTCACAAAAGCCATATTCAGTCATTGATCGTCACAAAAAAATTTAAAAAAAGAATGGTAAAACATTCAGCATTCCACAGTCTTCTCCAGAGCATGCTAATGCGAATGTGTCTTTTTCCCATTTGTAGTTCACACCATATGAATAGCTGGAAGACTGTCCATATGCTTTTAGTTTTGATTCATTTAAATCTAACAGGCCACAAATTCTTTAAGTATGACAATTCTACCTCACGACGGTCCAACCTTCCTCCCTGTTCCAGGTATCGTCTGCCAACAGCCTCATCGCAGATGAATACCTGAAAGATGCCAAAACCCCCGAGGAGATCAGGGACGGATTCACTGAAGTCATGGGAGACCTGCTCATGACGCTGCCCGTTGTCAAGGTGGCCGGATACCACTCAGGTCAGAGGGGGCAAGGGCGTCACGACAGCACTGTGAACTAGTGGAAACACATGTGAATTGCCTGTGTCATGTATGTCGTGTAACTGCTCTTCTTTTTCTTTGAGCCTCTCATCTTTTCCCCCCTCCCCTGTACTTAGATGTGGGCGTTCCAGTTTACATGTATGAGTTCGTACACCGTGCTGAGATACACAAGCACAGACCCAGCTTTGTGAAGGCAGACCATGCAGATGATGTTGGCTTCATGTTCGGTGGCTGTTTCTGGAACGGACAGACACAGATCATAGGTGGGTTGTATGTTGTAATATGCTGCCCATAAAATTTATTAGATGGGCTCTCCTGCTTCTGTCTTTTCTCACTGCGTACTTGTGAGGGCTAAGGGATTATGAATTGCATATCCAGCAAACTCTAGGACTTGGTGGAATATATTAAGGGGTGAATGGGTGGGAGACTGTATGGCTACAACACAAAAACACTGGAGTCCCTTCAGATCATAGTTAAAAACTCTCTCTCCCCTCCTCAGGCAACATTACCAAGGAGGATGAAAGCCTTTGTAGGACCATGATGGCATATTGGGCCAATTTTGCCCGTACAGGGTGAGTAACCACTGAGAAAAGCAGTATTTAACAGCAACTTTATGGTTTTGTTCATTCTCATCATTTTAATCATTAGGATTTTCAAATGAATTCCAATGTTGCTCTTTGTCTACTGGATGTGATAACAGGCAACTTTCTGCTGACATGTTCATCCTAGCAATTTCATAAGGTACTGCATCAGTGCTGTATTTCCAGCTTGTTCTGCTGCCCCCAAGTGGCCAAAATAGTCAATGACTGCAACTTTAAGTGAGACTGGTTAGAGAAACTGTTTCACTGAGAGTTGATACTTACCTAACCTTACCGTAGGTCAGGCTTTGAAAACATGATACCGTGATATAGCAGAGCCAGATCAGTGTGGAAATAGCATGCAAAGCAGAAAAATATTCATAGGATAGTCGAATTGAAGAGTAAAAGAAAATTTGATACATTTAGGAAAAAATGCTCTGCGCTGAGTCAAAGGTGTGAAATTTATGTGTGCTAAGACTCATCCAGGTCACAATAATCCAAGGAGGGTCATATCAGGCAACTGGACTTGGTTGTAGAATCTTGAAAATGTTTCACCTCTCATCCAAGAGGCTTCTTCAGTTCTTACTGTCTGGTGCGGAGTCTCAGGTATTTAACCTCAGCAGGGTCGTTATCACAGTCATTGGTAGCAGAAACCACGTGATTCATTAGTGCTCCTGGCAGTTGTTGGAGTTGTTGGACTCATCTGAGGCCAAGTGTTAACATTTACACTCTGGACTGGTCAGTTAGAACTGAAGTAGCTCCTTGGATGTGAAAAGAAAATTTTGTGTCTTAAACCAGGTCCAGTTGCCCTACATTCAACCCTTCTTGGTGTGAAATATCTGCTTTCCACCATGTGCACAAGGTTGAATTTGCAAGCATGCAGCGGCAAATAAATGAACATATCTATAGGAACATATGGAGTACTGAGAAATAGGAAAGCAAATCAAATTGATGGAAACATTTTCTTATCAATTTAGATATCAAATGGAAATAGATAATGTTGAAATTAATTTCTAGTAAACAGGAGGTCCAAAAATAGCATTCTATTCCAGGGAGTAAGGCAAATAAAAATACATAAAGGTGTACAGACATTCACTCTAAAGGCTGATCATATGAAATCTGTAGCAAACATAATTTGTAGATGGTTTTCTTTGCTGCATCATCTGCTCTAACATCTGTAGCTGGCATGTTTGAATATCTCTTCAGCTCTCCCAGCAGTCCAGGTCTGGTCAGCTGGCCTCAGTATGACAGGCAAAAGCAGGAGTACATGGAGCTGGGCCTGACGCAGACGGTGAGACAGAAACTGAGGGAGGACAGGGTCCATTTCGCCACCGTCACCCTCCCTCAGAAGCTCAAACAGTTAGCGGCAGCCAAGACTGGAAACTGATCTCTGCAAGCTGTCATATAGGTTGTATTGGTCCCAAGTTTAAGAGTGTTTTGTCCTGGACCCCTTTAACTCAGTTTTGGAATGGATTTACTGTGCTTCTTTTCCAACGTTTAATTTTATGTGTCTTTTTTTGACATGCACTTTGTATCATAGCTGTGATTAAAGGAAATCCTTTCATTGCAAAGATGTGTGTGTCTCTTGTTAAAACTCCATGATAGCATGATTTGTAGATGCAGTTTAAAATAATTTTTGAGAGTGAATAGAAATTGTACAGTGAGTGAGTGAATGACGAGTGACATTTCTAATAAATTTGGGAATCAAATGGATTTCCCAAAGACTATATATACTATACATCATGAAATACCCAAAAGATGTGCAACATGCCTTGTTAAAATTTACCATGGAGAAATACAGCATCATCCTTCATCATGCACCAAGGGATGCCGTTATCCTGAACAGTTAGTATATCTGGGCATGCCCCACATCCGGTTAATGTAGACCAGCAGAAGTTAAAACATTTGTTCTGCAAAATAGCAACGTCGAATAATGTATACTGAAGTTATTGTATTTGATTTTTAAAAAGTTGTCATTTCAAAATATTTAACGAGGACAACAGCAAACCTAATCTAACCATAGTTTACTCACAACTAAATATTGTAAATAATATGTTCAAGAAATGCATTTGGTTGCGTGATTTGACGGTAATTCGTTTAAAAAAAACAACGTTTAACCCTTACTGAAGACAGAATTTCCTTAAATCATTGTCGCTCGAGGTCCAAATTGAGTCATCATACTTTTATTTTGTAAGATATATCCGGTAATATTCATGCTGACTTGACGCAGAACCACGACGGCTCGGACGCGCTCATTGGCTGTGCTGCTTGGCATCGTCATTAGGTTCCCCCCTCGTCGTTTTCGCCCCTGTTTGCGCATGCGCTCGTTCTGTCTCGATCCCACAGTCTCGAGCAGGACTTACGACGCACAAACATCAGTGAGGATCGGCCGTTTCTGCTGTCGGCGCGGGACATTTCATGTACGTACAGCTGTTACTTTAGTTGTTGTGTTATGAAACAGCAATTTACACGTACGAGGCTTATTCTGTGACGACTTGTAAACGCAATTTTTGCATGGCATTTCTGTTCATTTGAAGGTTTCTGGGGGTCAAAGCGGAGCGACTCTTCTCGTCATATTTTGGCCTTAATCATTTCAATAACGTTACAGTTGTTTTGATGTGTATCTGGCTTCACTTGCAGATACACCTGCATGACTGACGCGGGGTATCCCTGTTTGAAAATACCAGCGATTAACGTTACAGGAAACGTCAGCGTTTTTGCTGTGTTTATTCAGTGCTGCTTCCTATCCCAGCTGTCAAGTGCGCCCAGTCCAGCGACTTGAACTCATAGGTCAGCATTTGTGCCAAATAATAAGCCATGGTCTGCGCTATGGGAGTCCAAGCACCTGTTTTATTCATATGTTTTAACTGTTCACATTTTAATTCATTCGCGGCAGATTCTGGTTGTCCTCTATGGAGACAGCGTAAACCAAACCTCGTTCAGTAATATTGCAATATAAGGTGGTCTTGCTCATTGACAACGATGTATACCAATTGACATAGAACACATCAAGCTTTTTGTTAATAATATTTATTTTATTTATATTCGGCACGTGCATCATCCACCAAGCACATTGTATTTACATGAAATTTCAACTCTTTATTTTTCGCCTACATCTAAGTTCAACAAGCTTCTTTGGAAAAAAAACAAAATCTGTACCATGGCCAGTTGTAGGGAGGGTATCGAAGAATGATATTTTAGAACAGAAGTGCTGCTATAGAGCAGTGCTGCCTATGACTCATTGGAGATTTCCTCCTCTGTCATGGCGTGGTTTACCAGGTATGCGCGCTTGCAGAAATCGAATTATAAAATTGCCAGATTTTTTAATGGAGTCTGGCGTGACGTTCTCTCAGTGCGCATTATTGGAGCAGGTACACAAACAAATGGCAGATAATGCATGTCCCAGAACAAAGCAGTACATAATGAGTACATGATAACTATGAACACCTACACGCAAAGGAGACAGATCCATGAGAAATATGGAAATAAAACATGCTGAAAGTCGCTGAAAGCTATTCTACAGAGTCATACTACACTTTTAAAATGTTCCATTACAATTGTCTAGAGATTGTCTAGAGATCATTCCACAAAGAAAGGACAACCTGACAAAATATTGCTGGGGCTCCAGTTCTTTGGAGTGGAGTGCTTGGTGTTATCTGGAAGTGCACATGGAGGAGAACTTCCTCCCAGGTTATATAGCATCCATCACTCCTTCCACTCTGGCTCTGTAGTGTTTGTTTAGTTACTGTGTTGTGCTGTGCTGTATTGTGTTGGGCAGGCAGGCATTTTGTCTGTACTTGGCTTCTCCTATGTTAGATGTTGGGATGTGGTGGAAAGCCGTGTGAATATGGTCTATAGAGGGACAAAGGGGGACATGCTAAGTTGAGAGGTGGTAATGGTATTAGTATTGGACATATTGCCCATGTGTCCTCTTTGACCTTTGTTTGTGCTGTTATTGAGTATGTGTCTTCAGTGGGAACTGCATTGAAACCAAACCCTGACACTTTCAGTTTTGCAGTCTTACTATAAAAAAATGTATTTGTACTTTCATAGTAGATTTAGTGGATAAGGTGCACCACACTCCATGTGCACACTGCTTTCATGTCTGAAATCCAGCTTGTCCTCCGAACACAGATTTAGTGTTGGTGTGTTTGGAGTGTTGCCTGTGGTCAGCAGATTACATCTGTAAGTGCAGTCCCCTCAGCTGCTACACTGGCTAACCTCAGCTGAGATACTACACCTGACTTATCTGCCATCAGCCACATCTGCTTGTCACACATCTATTGTAGCATGTGATGCGCTGCCGTGCAGTTCAGCTCTCAGACTGTACCCATCCTGAGCTTTAAATGTACAATTATGGAGATATTTTGTTCCATATAACAAAATTACCATATTATACAGTATAGTAAATCAATGGTTATCTGGCCAGGTGGTGGGATTTCTGGCTTTCAAGGTCTATTGTAATAATATGTCTTTATTATTGTTGTCAGTAATACAAAGCTATGCCAAAGAATGGACTGTTTTTTTTGTTTGTTATTTTTTTACATTCAAATTTCCCATTGACAATTTTGAGTGAAGCTTGTTTGCTATGATGCACATTCAAATGCGAAAGCGAGCAGAAGTTCCTTCTTGCTCACAGAAGCAGATAAAAGTTATTTTCTGCCCCTGTTAACGCCTGTAATCAGGTGACACACACAAACACTTCTTTCTGATAGAGCCCAATCTTGACTGGCTCTTCAGTGCCAAAGCTCCCTGCTGCCTGCAAACGTCTAATTCACCTCAGCTGGAATATACTGTGCGCCAGTAAAAATGAAACGCGAATTTGAAAATGAAAATGTACCTCCACAATAGCATGAAAATTATAGATGTGTTATTTGGGTGAAAATGAAAATGAAATTGAAATAATCAAATTAGCATTTTCATAGTAACATAGGCTACTAATATGGGTATTCGATGACCATGTTAAAAATGAAAATGGAAAAGCTGCGTGACATTTCATTTTCAAATACATAACCTGCTCTAAAGTGGATAATATTCAAATGCATTTTTGTGCGTACTTTTATTATGCATTATGTATGCATAGTATAGCATTGTTGTACCTTAAGTTAAAAAAGAACACAGAAAAATCCATATGAAGCAGTTTTCACACAGCATAAATTAGATCCACCGCACAGCACTTATTTAAAAAGAAAATACGTCACTTTTAAAACTGGTTTGCCTGTTACTCATATTATGTTCTTCCGAAACAGTGGTGAAGAATACGAGGAGCAAATAAGCCAGGAGTTCTCATAACAACAAAACTGCCATTAACACACCTGTCATGCAGCATTTGAAAGCCAGTTTTTTAAACATAGTCCGGTGCAATGCTCACTACACAGAAAACACAGCGGGGCTACCTCATAACACTCCCAGCAAATGTGACGGAGAACAGTGAGGGCAAAATGGCAGCACCGATCTGTTATAACTGAATTGAGTTCTCTTTTGTAGCTCAACCAAAAACAAAAAACAACAAAAATAATAGTACAGTTTCTGAGTCCCTTTGTAAGAAGTACCAACAGTGTTATCCTCACATCACCTCAGCTGGGAACGGGAAACAACCTTGTTTTCAGCCCTTTGAGCATATTCATCCGAAGTATCAAAAGTGGCGAGACAAAGAATGTACTCGCTGATTGTATTTTGGTGACTGAGACGTCCCAGTAGACACAATAATAAGGATTCTGAACAACTCGCCGTCTCAACTTACACAAGGAAGCCAAAGAATTGTGGGTCGGGGAAATCCCCAGTTGGGTATTGGTTCCTACCTCCATCAGGCCGATCTTTGTTCAGGAATGCCTGAGAGAGCTCTTTGGGTATTGGACTAGTGGCCTGCGAAGGGGACTTTGAAAGCACCTTGCCCACATGCTGAACTGATATCCTATAATGCCATATTTGACGTAGAAGAAAAGCTGATTAATTGCTTTGCATTTGCCGCATGTTGCTCATAAAGCCTGGGTGACAGAGATAGATGAACTGTGAAACACCACGAGTGTTGAGGGTAACAGAGGCTCGCTCATATCTTGCTCAACTGCTGTTTTTGTGGCTGAGTGTGCTGAATAATATTTCCTGGGGGTGGGAGAGGCTTGGGGGCACGTTGCATAACGGCGCTGGCTTCCATGTGTGAATCATGCTAAGTGCAGCATACACTGAAGATGAGAAAAGGGTTTGGGACGATGCTGTTGTGCTGCACAGCTTAGCAACAAGCAGAGATCCTCTCACACCACATCAATCAAGCTCCTCAGTATCTTCCATCATGATAGAAGCGACTCCTTCTGCGCACATCACCGCAAAGGACAGTGTTTGTGTGGGGGCAGGGGTGTTTAATGGGGGCTCCCTTTCTGCTCATGGAAGCAGAAATACTGCAGCCTTTGCGGTCTGAGTGAAGGAACTCTGATTTACTGAATCCCTCTGTGTGTGTGTGTGTGTGTTTGTATGTGCATTTGTTGTGGTCGTGGCACAGGACAGGAGGACAGTTCACGTTAATCAGGCCAAATGGCGTCACTGGCCGGCAGGTGATTGTACGGCTGCCATCCTCCCCCCCAGCAGGGAATCACGACAGACCGAGGGGCTCTGCTGCTCGCTCGGCTCGGCTCAGGCCTCCAGATAAAAGCTGCAAGGAAAAGACGTGACAGGCGACATTTCACACCTCCAGTATCGCCAGTAAGACTGATGAACTGTGGGCCATATGCTCTGTTGTCCTTGCGAGACCTCACAACACCCCAACCAAAGGGTCATACAAAGCAGTCGTCCTACATATGAACACACACACACACTGAGACATATTGGGAAGCAGAATTTTAAAGTCTTCAGGCGTTGTTCGCACCTAATTCCTGAAGTGAATCACCAGAAACCAGTTTTGTCCAGTTCTGTGTTGGTATGAGGAACTTTTAAAGGAAACCTTTTTGGCGTCCTTCTTGTTCACATTGAGCTCAGGTAGGGATGTTCAATATCTTGGCAACTAAAGCCTCACTAACATACACAGTTAAAACACAGTTATGCTGTCGATGGCCATCTGAACAGATTTTACGACACAAAAATGTATTTTTCGTATGCCATTTCTAAGGCGCTCACATATATTCATTTGTATACCATGAGGGGGCGTTTGCAACTCATGCCCCATTTTACATTGTTTTGTTTGGCGGCACCATTTGTCGAATAAGGACAGGTGGAAAAGGGCAACTGTTTCATGCAGGAGCCGTATTGTTTCATCATTCTGATTGTTTCAATTGTCCAGTGTTATCATTTATCACGTTTAACAGTCAACTCTGCTGGTCTGCTTCATCAGGACTGTGTAGGTGTGGTTTGAGCAGATTAATTTGACAGTGATCAAACAACCCACTGTTATCAGAGTCTGATTCAAATGTTGCTAAATCCTGATTGGTGCACGTAAGAATATGACATCACTTTCGTCCCACACACTTCAAACAGCGAGAGGTGCGCTGACGAAAACACAAATCCAGAAAACTCTCATGTTCAGTAACCACAACTTTGACAGAACATAGTATGTTCATGTGAACACCGCTTTCCTCACAGTAAGAAGCTAATTGAGAAAATATGTCTTTAAATGAATGAAAGGTCTGGAAGTCATCAAAATGAGGCAACAAACAATATATACAATGAAATTTACATGCAGGTCTTTATGTTGGCAGTGACAGTGAGTGGTGAATGTAAAAACTGCATTAGTGGATGACAAATGTTCTGGTGTCAGAGGGTCAGTGACACTGTATGACTGCTGACTGTTCGCCATGGTGACGGCTTGTGGGAGGAAACTGTTCTTGTGTCCGGTTGTTTTGGCACTCAGTGATCTGTAGCGCCCACCAGAGGGGAGAAGCTGGAACAGGTTGTGTCCAGGATGTGAGGGGTCTGCAGTGATGCTTCCTGCCTGTTTCCTCAGTCTGGAGGTGTGTAAGGGCTGAACGGAGGGCAGCTTTGCACTAATGATTTTCTCAGCAGTCCTTATAGTCCGTTGTCGTCTGTTCTTGTCTTGTTTGGCGGCAGACCCAAACCAGATGATGATGGATGTGCATAGAACAGACTGGATTTTTACTGCGGAGAGACACAGGAAGTGCATCCTCTGTTGCGTCTTCTTGATGGTTGAGTCCACCTTAGGTCCTGGGAGCCTGAGGGTTTCCACAGTGGAAACAGTCTTGTTGAGGATGGTGATAGGGGAAGTGTTGATGGGCAGGTCTAAAACCTGACTGCTGTGCCTGAAAGACATTGCTGTCCTCCAGGATGCCACATAGTTGTCAGTTAACCAGTAATTTTCGGGTTTCAGACAGACAGGTTGAGTTAAACGTAGGCCAGTAGTTTTTAGGTTAAACTTAAAAGAGGTTATGAGATCATTTGTATCATGTTTCTGTGTGTGTGTGTGTGTGTGTGTGTGTGTGTGTGTGTGTGTGTGTGAGAGAGAGAGAGAGAGAGAGAGATAGTTTATCTTTGCCCTCGTGCTGTGTGTGTGTGTGTGTGTGTGTGTGTGTGTGTGTGTGTTTGTGTTGAGGCTAACATTATTATAGCGGTGTATGTTAAGTCGAGACCAAACAGTGCCCTATTATAGAGCAGCTACAGCAGATTAGCTCTAGGATGGAGTGCAGGATGTGTGTGTCTGAAGGAGCCGTTGCTGTTTTCCTCCTCAGAGTGAACGAGGCCAGGGTGAAGCCCTGAGTGGGAGTCAGCAGCGTGACACTGTGCTATGATTTGTTTGATATTAGACGTGTGTTCAGTGCTGTTACACAATAGATGTACAGAAGTGCAGCAGCCATGTAGTGATTGTGAGAAATTGTTTGAACAGATATAAAGCTTACTTTTTGAGTTTCCTGTCCTTGTGGTTTTCAATCAATGATTTTCACTTCCTGTTACTTGCATGATACGAATGCTGATGTGTGAACAAAGAGGAACTAGTTAGACTGTTATCCTGAGCTGCTTTAGTCATTTGAGGTCTCATAAATACAAGCAAAGGGAACAACAAAGGGAACTACACCTTTATAGCTGCACTGGGAATGATGATGATGTTTCTGTACAAATTGCCCGTGTTATGATCTTAAATCACAATGTGGAGCTGCAACATCCTGTTCGTACTAGCTGAGAAGCTGAAGAGTCTCCTTATTTGATCAGAAGGAGTTCTGGGATGTTTTCTCTTGTCTTCAAAATGCTCCTTCCTTTTGTTCCCTATTCCTGTAAGGAAGGAGTGGGTCTCTTCTTAGCAACCTCTGTCAAGGAAACACAAGAATATCCTATCAGGAAGTTGTTTTTTAATATCAGTCCACAAAACCTGCTCTGCTCGGCTGACCGTTTTTTTTTTTTTTTTTTATACAGTAGCTGAGTGTGTACAGTGATCAGCAACTGCATGAATTAACTTTACATGCCTTTTTATACTTAACCCATTTCCATAAAGAGTACATTTTAATTTTTTTTTTATTCCTTTTCAAATTCAAATACAAGTAACCAAACAGAGAATTCAAATAATCATCTCTATATTTTTGGACTTAGGTTGGTTTGAAGGTTGTTGCACAGTAAAATCATCACTTTTTCATGTTAAGCTTCAGCTCAGGCCTTTGAAGCTCCAATGTTATCAGTGATTCAGACAGGTCTGATGCTGGTCGACAACCAGTGAGCCAATGGTGATGTAATCCAATTTCTGTTTTGTCCAGCCAACCTAAAGATATTCTATTTACTATAATGTCAGCCATGGAAAACATATTCTAACATTTTAGAAGCTGGAACCATCAGTTAATCAGTTAATAGACACATTTTTACAGCTCTTGTCTGGTGTTGTGTTCATTGACAGCTGCTTCCACAGTTGTAAAGACGAACCAACCAAGGCAGGATTTGTAGGCAGGATTATCAACATTATCATCCGACTGTGCCAAAGGAATGAAAAACCATAGAAAACATTTTTATCTGAATGCAAAAGATGACCACAATGCTAATTTTCTCCTTCCTTTGTTTACAGATGCATCGGGTTTGTGAGTTCATTTGATGTCTGCAAGCTCAGGGGGTGCGAGATCCTGCAAAATCAAAACCCAAGAACGAAAGTGACAACTAGCACCCACATCTGCGACCACCCTCATGTTCCTGCAGAGCACCGAGTAGCTCTTTCTAAAAACACTGTTGCAGAGCTGAAAGGAAGGGACTCATTTCCAACATGGAGGGCGCAGCAGTGGACAACCTAATTGACTTCGACTTTCCCCCTGAGACCACAGCTCTTGGCGTAGATGGAGGCCAACACCAAGGCCACACAGACATTTTCTCCCCAGAGCCGACATCTTCCATGGGACTCCACCAGCAGCCCATACTGCCAGAGCCCATGGCGCCGACCAAGCCCAGCTCTCACCACCGCCGTCACCAAGACGAAGGAGACGACGACAGCGACGCTACAGAGTCGGCCGACAGCGAGAACGACATGGACCCGCCCTCTCATATGTGGGAGCTGAGGAGGTCGTCATCCTCGTCCGCTCACAGCGGAGAGGACGCTGACGCTGAGGCGGTGGAGAGGAGGCAGTTCATGAAGGCTTATGTGGAAAAGGTGTTTCATGGAAAGTAAGGAAAAACATTTTTTTTCGTTCTGTCTCTGTCATGTGATGAACCAATATGAGGTCAAATCAAAGAGGTGAATTGAAAACTTTTGTCACAAAGGTTACATACTGTGTGTAGTGTGCCCCCGTGAGGCGGTTCTGCATCTGAAATGGACATGGAAATGGACATTGAAGGAAATGATTACTGTTTCTGGGTGTGTGCTCTGTAGGTCCTGAAGAGAAAAAACTGTTTCCATTTGTATGTTTCACATCAAATGTGTTTGTTTTTAGTTTGTGCAGTTTTAACAGACTGCCATCATGTGCCTCAAGCTTCTTCAGTGCTGTACACTCACTCTCGAGGACGGCGTCTGTGTCAGTGATTCCATCACGGCTGGCAACAAGTTTTCTGGTTTTCTTTCTCGTGCACGACAAGAGCTGGAGAGTCCACTGTCTGCTTGTGGTCTCCTCAAAACCTTTTCTAGTCAAAGGCTTAGATGCTTGACCGTACCTTGTTGCTATACTTTTCCTTGGCTCATGGTTTGGCCCTTGAATGCTCCCAACCATTCCTCCGCAGAGTTAATTCAACATTGTGAACACTGTTAATGGACAGAGTATTTGACAGGTCCTTTTGCTGTGTGTGCAGTATTTGGCCAACCCGTCCAGAGCTCAGGTAATTTTGACCCATACCAGGCTATTAATGAAGTAATCTTGAATACCTATAAAAAACAGAATTTGTATTTTTGAACTCTTGATTGATTATGTTAGTGAGCTAGTACAGTAACGGTACTATATTACGCAGTTCTTCATCACTTGAAACGTGGTCTAGTGGTTTTTCTCCATTTCAGTTGCGTTATCAGTTGCTTTATTTGTTCATTAATTTACTTTTTGATGCAGTGATACGTTTTGTCTGCATTTTTCCTGACTGAGTGGTGCTGACAGTTCCCCCTGCTTGAGGCTCTGTATTCACTTGTAGTCACATCAACACTGTTCCATTTTTGTCGCCCAGAATGAAAAGAAGCATTCACCGGTCAGAGATTCCCATGACTCATCAGCAGAGGCCCGTGGAGGACGGCAGTCTGACCGGTGCATGAATGTTTGAGGGGAAATTAAATGTGAGCAGGGTGAAATGTTAACAGGGTGCTTTTAAATATCAGTGTACCTTTTATTGGACTTATTCTGGCATTTTTGCTGCAGGCCAAATCATTTCTGACCGTGCTTGATGCTGTATCTCTGTAAGGTTATTTGCTACATGTTGGCCACCGACCTCTTTGCTCAGTAGTCTGCAGATAGCAGAGTGACACAGTGACCTCCTCTGTAATGTAATGATAAATCTTTTTAAAAGAATTAATTTTTTACCGTGAGAGCTCACAAGTCTGCTGTCGCCTCGTGATGACGTCCACCTTTTCTACCTTCTTCTAACAGGGTCCAGTCACCTGTCACAACTGGACCCTGTTAGAAGACTGCTAATCGTCTCTATCTCTTTCTATGCTGATGAAAAGGAAGAGCCACATGTGTATGTTGACTGGATTATGCAAACTGCTGTTCGCTTTTCGTTCTGCCAGATCAGCCTCAACAAGGTCTTCATTGTGTGAGATGGCCAGTTGTATAACATAATGTACTGTACTGGATTCCACCTATTTGTGGCTTTTCCTTCTCTCCAGGGTCAGGAATATGTATAAGTGGGACTGAAACAACTCCAGTGCAACCCTCCCCGACTTTCTGTCTTTGCTTTGCCTGTCAGCAGCAGATGTCAGGGGAGTGACACTCCCATCCTGTATAACTTTTTACTCTGTGAACCCGCTCTTACCAGCCAAATTCTTGAATCGCTCTGCAGAGAAAACGTTCAGCGTTTGTCCTTAAAGGAATCTTTCAACATTTTTGGATACGCATAATCAAGTTAAATGAGAAAATTAGTGCTACTTTATGCCTGTGAGTGAAATATGAAGCTACAGCAAGCAGCCAGATATCTTTGCTTAGCACAGATACTAGAAACAGGAGGAAACTGCTAGCCTTGGTCTGTTTAAAGGTAACAAAATCCTTCATCTCCCTGGATTACCTGCTAGCAATAGCTGTAAGATTATAAAAACAAGGTGTGTCACTGCTAATTTGTAATGCAATTACACATCTTGATGTAACTAACCAAAGAGAATTTATTTGCTATTTTATTTTGAAATTTTGGACATTTTTCTTTCACTTTAGTTCACACCAAGTCTTGTGCATAGACCTGTCTTATCTTGAACGTTTTCCATCAATCCAAACTAGAAAAAGCTTAATGATGCATGTTTGCATGTTTTGTTTTTTCACAGACATCTATGTGAAGTTCAGCTGTCAGATACTGAAATATTGTTTGCAGATTCCTAGTGCAGTACAATACTTTTTCCAACAATAAAATCAATCTGATAACTCTTAAGTCAACAAACCCAGCTGTGAAGAGACTGTCTTTTAACAGGGTGTGTAAATTAGTGCTGGAATCATGTTTTCGGACCATGTTTTCACAGGGAGGACTTTGACCAGGAAGAGAAGGCTCGTTTTGGAGAGCTGTGCAGTGGAGAGAACGGCAAAGGCAGAGAGTGGTTTGCCAAATACGTCAGTGCACAGGTGAATATTGGGAAATGTCAACTTGTCAGACATCATACGTGACCTTTAAGGGAAAAATAACTGCAAAATTTCAAATGCGCTGGCCGAAGAATTACCAGCTTTTGTTGGACACCTAACCACACCATGAGGGAGTCAGCACAGGCCAGAGTCTACTTTATTCCAAAAGTCCTACTGTTTTGAGAGAGTTGAGACTGAATCCAAAAAATCTGGAATGGTAGTTAGTTCAGTATTTAGAAGTGGAATAAATGCGGGAACTCAAACCAAAATATCTATGTAGTTTTTTATGTCTGTAAATGAGCTGATGAGTGTTGCGATCTTGTCTTTATACCAAGATTTACCGAATAAGCTTCTAACTCTCTGTCATACTGTATTCACAGCGCTGCCACTCCAAATGTGTGTGTGAAGCCACCTTCTACAGACTGGTGCAGTCCTTTGCAGTTGTGCTGTTTGAGTGAGTCTAAATGTGGTTGACTTAGTTGGAGACCGACATGATGCAATCGTCTTATCCTGTTTGACTCTAAAGGATACGGCTGGTGATAATGTCAGAAGTTGTTATTGTAAGCAAGTCCCATGAAAAGACAAAAGTCTCTCAATACTTCCACACTTTACCCTGCCTGTGGCACTTGTGGTCTGCTCATGGGATTTCTTGACAATAAGAAAAATGTGGAGCATCGCCTGCTTTTCCTTTTAGTGAACAAAACAGGAAATTACACCAATGATAGCCGTGAGGTCATGACAGGCTCAGTCTCTAAACAAATGGTGTGTTTACAGATGTTACCAGATGGATGACTACAGCCCAGCCAAAAACCTCATGACTATGTGCTTCACATACTACTACATTGGTAAGGTCTTATTCATTCTCTCTATCATCTTCACACTATATCTGTCACGTATGTCACTCATCCTGAACTGTCAGAGTTGCTACTGTTTTACAGTTCAGCGTGGCGTTGAGCTGAGAAAAGAGTTGCACGGCATAAGAAAGCCAGCTGTGCGTGTTTTCTGTGAATATGGCTCCTCAGTTCTGATTCAGAGAGTGTTGCCACCACAGGTTCTGTGGCTTCTCTTGCAGCAACACCACAAACACATGCAATGTCTTTGTGGGCTTGCATGACGGTACTGTTTGTACTTATGCAAGCAGGACGCTTTGAGTGATTAGTGCACCGCTGTGGCACAATACATTGCATCAACATCTGTCTGCAGTCATGTCTGCTATAAATTTCCACAGACACATGACGTAAACCTGCACTATAGGCAGCTTTGCATAGTGGTGACCGGCTACAAGATGTCTCCAAACCATAAACTGTGAAGAAACATATCTGTTTCAAAGGGAGAGTAAGTTTACAGTTTACAGTTAGTTGTCTTGTGATGCTCGAAGTCTCTGAACTGAAGGATCCATCAGAAGGATTAATTACACTATGTTCCAAACTATTACACAAGTGAGGTATCAGTCGAGTTCAGTTCACTTAGTTTTCAGTTTCATTGAATGGCTTTGGCTGTTTTATTTGTCCTATCTTTTTAGATAACCCCTATCAATCTCAGATGTGTTAATTAGTTGGCCAGGTGATCAAGGGGAAACGAGGTTGTTCACATAATTAAGCAAGTGTTGCTTCTCAAGCAATATGGGTAGGAAGAAAGATTTGTAAGGAGATGGAAAGTGTAAAGTAGTGCATTGTCTTGTAAAAGGCATGAAAATAATTGATATTTTGTGAAGAGAAGACCATCGAGCTAGGGATGTTCATGATTAATCATTAATCAGTTCGTTGCTGTTACCTGGCTAACAATTTGTATTCATTCATAGTGTTAAAAGGGCGGCTATAAAAAAAACAGGTATTTGAAGCTGCTGGTGTCTCTGGAGTCCCAAGAACATCTTGATGCAGAATCCTCCAGAGGCTTGCAGTTGTGTGTACAGCAGTATTTTAGCCCCTAACCGACGCTCACAAAGACACACAAAGACAAACATTTGCAGTGGGCTCAAGAATATACAAAGACTAATTTAAAACAGGTTTATTCTCTGATGAATTGTATAAAGGAAAAAAATGTGCCTTTCAGAACAAAATTATTTTCATGCAGGATGCGGCTCCATTCCATGCTGCACAAAGCAACATTCTCGGTCCTTGGTTGCTATGGGAATAAAGGGAGGTAAAAAAAAATCATGGTTTAGCCACCACCATCCCCTGACCTCGACCCTACTGAGCACCCGTGGAGCATCCTTAAAGGGAGGATCTACGAGGGTGGGTGGCAGTCTTCCTCAGAACAGCTGCTCTGCTCTTCTGTACATGAATGTTCAACAGATGAGAGCTGTTAAAGATCTCAAAGAAGGACTTATTTGTTGATAAGTAACTTTTTTTATTTAAATTGCATTTAGATTTTAAAGTGATTCATGCAACAAATGCAGCAGATTTCTGTTTCAGATTCGTTATGACCTCTTGAATGTTAACTGCATTGTGCTGATAATGCATGATAATTTAGAACAATGCAGTTTGAGTGAAAAAACAAGCTGTTGCCATCATCATTAGATTTGCTTGTAGTAACATCCACATTGGGATAGAATTATTGAGGATAAAAAGCATCTTTAATCATACTGACTGTTTTGGAAAAACAAACAAAAATGGCATGTGCATAACAATTTGGAATAAAGTGTATGGTTTGCATTACCAGCTCGCTGAGTTGCCACTGGCTGACATTACGCTAAGTGGTTCATCAAATTTCATACAGGCCCTAACCCCCAAAGGTTAAACATCAAGGTGATGTCTGTATCAGCCTGACCAGTCTGCAATGCCCATAACTTTCTATCCTATTTTATTCCTCATTCAACGCCATTTAGCAAGTGGACTTCACTGGCTTGTTGGTTAGCAACAGCTTGTGCCACATTTGTGTGCTCATTACACTGTTTATCAAATAACAGATGATTTAAATTATTTCAGCCTGTTTAAAATGCACCTCTTATGTCCACTAGATGTGGATGAGGACGACATATCTTGCACCACATTTCAGTGTGCTCATGATTAGCTTCAAGCCACGGTGCATCACAGATCACAGTGAAAAGTCTTCTGTTCGGGCTCAGTTTGATGTTTATTTGTAGATGGCGGAACACCAAAGTTGCTGCTTCATGTCTGTCGTTTTTTGAACATCTCTAACAGTAGGTTTAAAGAAATGAGAAACATGTATAGACGAGAAAAGCGTATTGATGTCCAATGACAGGTGTTGCCGTCTTCTACTGCTGCTGAGTTTTATAGCGTTCGGAATCCACAAGTGTTGCATTACTGCCATCTGCTGAGAGTACAACCTGTTTGCAGTGTTGACCCAAAGTGATCCCATTCATGACATTGTCTGTTCTATACCCCGGACCCAAATCAGCTGCTGCTTGGTAGGCAACGGCATGTGTTGAAACAACTGGATGTTAAGCATTTAATATTTGATATTTGTCATGCATGCGTACCTGTGTACCAATTATATGCACCCCTGCTAATGCCTTAGACCAAGGATACCACAGGGACAACGAGTTAAAAAGTTGTTTAAACACATTTGCCTTGTAGGCCTTTAAAATACATTATATGAAACCGTATTCTATTGATGTACAGATTGTCGATAGGTACAGTTGTGCTCATAAGTTTACATACCCCGGCAGAATTTATGATTTCTTGGTCATTTTTCATGAATGATAACACATCAACTATTCTTTCACGCATGGTAAGTGGTTGGGTGAAGCCATTTATTTTCAAACAACTGTATTTACTCTTTTTAAATCATATTGATAACAGAAACTACTCAAATGACCCAGATCAAAAGTTTACATACCCCAGTTCTTAATACCGTGTATTCCCCCCTTTGACATCAATGACAGCTTGAAGTCTTTTGTGGTAGTTGTAGATGAGGGTCTTTATTTTTTCAGATGGTAAAGCTGCCCATTCTTGGCAAAAAGCCTCCAGCTCCTGTAAATTCTTGGGCTGCCTCGCATGAACTGCATGATTGAGATCTCCCCAGAGTGGCTCAATGATATTGAGGTCAGGAGACTGAGATGGCCACTCCAGAACCTTTACTTTATTCTGTTGTAGCCACCGACTGGTAGACTTTGCCTTGTGCTTTGGATCGTTGTCATGTTGGAACGTCCAAGTACGTCCCATGCGCAGCTTCCGGGCTGATGAGTGCAAGTTTTCCTCCAGTATTTTCTGATAACATGCTGCATTCATCTTGCCATCAATTTTTACCAAGTTTCCTGTGCCTCTGTAGCTCACACATCCCCAAAACATCAGCGATCCACCTCCATGTTTCACAGTAGGGATTGTGTACTTCTCATTATAGGCCTTGCTTACTCTTCTCCAAATGTAGCGTTTATGGTTGTGGCCAAAAAGGTCAGTTTTGATCTCATCACTCCAAATGACTTTGTTCCAGAAGTTTTGAGGCTTGTCTCTGTGCTGTTTGGCATATTGTAAGCGGGATGCTTTGTGGCATTTGCGTAGAAAGGGCTTTCTTCTGGCGACTCGACCATGGAGCCCATTTTTGTTCAAGTGCCTCCTTATTGTGCATCTTGAAACAGCCACACCAGTTTTTTCAGAGACTCCTGTATTTCAGCTGAAGTTATTTGAGGGCTTTTCTTTGCACCCCGAGCAATTTTTCTGGCAGCTGTGGCTAAAATTTTTGTTGGTCTACCTGACCGTGGTTTGGTTTCAACAGAACCCCTCAGTTTCCACTTCTTAATTAGTGTTTGAACACTGCTGATAGGCATTTTCAGATCCTTGGATATCTTCTTATATCCCTTTCCTGTTTTATACAGTTCAATTACCTTTTCCTGGAGATCCTTTGACAATTCTTTTGCTTTCCCCATGATTTAGAAGCCAGAAATGTCAGTGCAGCACTGGATGAAAGGGTCTGTCAAGAGCCCAGAAACTCACTGACCTTTTATACACACACACTGATCACAAGCAAATAGATCACAGGTGAGGATGGTTACCTTTAGTAGCCATTCAAACCCGTTTGTGTCACCTTGTGTGCCTGTTATCAGGCCGAACCTCCAGGGTATGAAAACTTTTGATCAGGGTCATTTTGGTACTTCCTATTGTCATTATAAGGTTTTTGTGTGATCATTTATATTATCTGAAAAATGGCCAAGAAATCTTAAATTCTGCCAGGGTATGTAAACTTATGAGCACAACTGTATGTCATCATTTTAAAAGCTCTGCTCTCCTCTTGTTAAGGGAAGTCCCAGCCGTCTGCCTCAGAGCTGCTGGATCGTGGTGGACCTCCTCCCGCTCTGGACTCGTACCTCAACAAGGCCAACTCCTGGCTGTCTGGCAAGAAGGATGCCGCCGAGCGCCTCCTTAAAAACACATCTAAGACTGACGTCAAAGGCTTCTTTGGAGGCCTAGAGAGCAAGCTGAGGAGCTCAGTGGCTCCCAAGACTGAGTGAGCAAATGCGTCTCCTGCTGTGAATTCTTGTCATTAACACAGTCATATATAGTTTTCATGCCTTACTCTTTGCCCTCTCATTTTTAGGGATGGGGAAAGCCCAGTTGAGACAAAGCCCATATCACCAGGTACAGTGCACCAAAACTCACTTGAACTCACTTGTTAGTTTTCATAAAATATGCTTTAAACATTATTTGAGCTGTACCTGTCATGTTTTCTCCTCCACCCCAGTGTCTGAGGAAAAAAAAGCAGAGAAGGTGTACCTGTACACCCACCTGAAACAGCAACCCATCTGGTAAGCTGAGGAAACTCTGGCTACAGAGATCAGATACAGGAGCTTTGAAGATTTAGCATGTACTGGCTTCAATCAGAAGCTCATTATGTGGCTGTTGTATATATATAAGCTTCGACAAAGAGCTCTTAAACTTCCACAAAGACCTCTTAAGCCACTGCTGCAGTTTCTCTCATGTCCATCCATATGTTTCTTATTGATTGGTGCAGTGGAAACAGACTGTACTACACTGACACATTGTCACATTTTAAGTTCATTTGGCTTATGTGGTAGCAAATGCTTGCATGTTCACACATGCACCAGACACAGAGTAACTGTGAAGTGTTTCTGTCACATCTGATGAACGCAAGTCCAACATTCACTCTTTCTTTAACAAAAAATATGTTGTTCTGTAGCTGCGAACCAAAACAGTAAAAACTGCCTGCCATAAAAACCAAAACAATGAGCCTAGAAGACGGTAAATAGCTGTGTGCAGCTGAGGGGAGCTGCACATTCAGGTGATAATGCTCACCACTCCTCACTGTATAAAGGATATTACTACATGGGCATCTCAACTTTTTCTAATTTAATCTATTAAATGCCATCCCTTCTGTCATTCAGGCATACACTAAGATTTTGGAATGCTGCGTTTTTTGATGCCGTCCACTGTGAGAGGAAGAAAAGATCACCAACCACGAGGTGAGTCTGGATGGGAATCTAGACATATAAATGAAACTGTTTAGCTACATAATCTATTACAGCGTCGTATGAATTGTGGAAAAAATGTTGTAGCTTTTTAAACATAAGTGGGCAGTTGTTCTGCGTGTGTTCCTGTCACTGTGTCTGTTTTGAATAAAGGTTGGAGGTCCTGTAGTGATGTAGTACTGTATCTGAAGACAAATGTCAGAGTGCTGTTCATTGTGCTTCAACCTAAACCAGGCGCGGCAGTGTGGGTGGGCCTAATGGGCCTGGGCCTAATGGGCCTGGGCCTGTGCAACTGTTCCATCCTAAATGACTGGGGAGTATATATTTTCTTCACTTTTACTTGTAATCATTAAAATTAACATTTAAATACACAACAACTCTTTTTCATTACAACATTTATTAGGCTTCTATCATGTGTGAAGTCTGGACCAATCACAACAGGCCGTTTTACAGTGGCCCCGGCCTGTTAAGCCCACTCACACACACAACAAGTACAGAGGTTATTCTGCAGCAGGCGATGGGGCAATAAAACTTCCATATTGTAGGCTGCAGCTAAATAAAAACTGAAAATTCTGCATACATGTCGATTCATAAATTCCTTAAAGGAGTTAGAACGGAGTCGCCAGAGCTGATAGAGCTGAAGAGTTTATTGTCTCTACATTGCCTTGAAAGCACAGAGCATTTCTGCTGAGGCAAGGTTATGAATTGACAGCACAGTGCTCCGCTCTCTCTCTCTCTTGTTAAAAGTCAGTCTAGCTCACCCGGCAGTCGGTCTCTTGCGTGTACGGCGTGTAATAAATACAAGCTATTGCAAGTAAATAATAAGATGTCTCGTGAAAATATTTTAGAAAAAGAGTCATGTGTCATGATCAACCAGACTCAGCATGACATCAGTCATTTCTGATTTAGCCAGACTACCAGTTGGAAACCGTCAAAGGAAGGTAAACAGTATCAACTTCGGACCATGCCTAGCCGAAGGCTCTATTGCTGATAATCTCCTGATGCCACACCTTCTCTTCTCTTCTCTTCTCTTCTCTTCTCTTCTCTTCTCTTCTCTTCTCTTCTCTTCTCTTCTCTTCTCTTCTCTTCTCTCTCTCTTCCTGTCTGCAAGCTGCTGTTGCTCTCCTTCTTTCTGCATGTTGACTTTAACCCTTTGTCTCCTTGTGCCTTGCTGCCGGGCAGGGGAACGCAGGATGAAGAGAAAGACGAGAGGTCTGTCCTTCTATTTGTCCGCAGCCTTACAAAAAAACTAGTCAAACAGAGAGATAAAGTAAAGATTAATCCAGGTGAAGAGGAGAAGAAGAGCAGAGGTTTTGCAATTGCATCACAAATCTTCTAGAAACAGCATCCGGTACCGTCATGGAGGTCCAGTGTAGTGACTGATCTGAGATAATGGCTAAATCTGATGAGAGCTAGTTGGTGTTTTCCCTTTTGATGATAACCCGGGCAGGAGGAGGAGCTGTATTTAGAAATCACACACCTACCCAGACTTTTACTTTGAGGGCTAATGAGCCACCAGGCTTTGAAGACAGTGAGGGTTTGTGATGTCTCGATAAACCATTCAAAATTAACTCGATAAAGAGGAATTTGGCTTTGGAGTGTTTTTGTGTCATAACAAAACAATAATGTCATGCACAAAGCTTTAGTGCAGATAAGAACAAACTATGCTCATTAGGAGAAAGTGTGGACACAGCAGAGCTTTACTCTGACAATAATAAGCACCACCAGTTCAAAAACAAACATAAAACTGTGATCCTTAAGTGTGCCAACAGAATAATGACAGGATTTTACAATGTTTTTATCAATATTCAGTTAATAAATGTGGCTATCGAGCCATGTTTATATTGTTTGTGCATTCATGTAGATTGGATGCACAGTCCTGCCACCTGCCACAGCAGCGATGAAGACTCTTGTGACACTTCAATTTAAACAGTGCACGTTTCAGAATGTTCAAAAAATTTACTTTACCAGTGTTTCATGAGAATGAAGTAACGTTTAAAAGCTTATTAGGCTTCAGGAATACACACATTGTGCTTAGTTGAGAATCAGTGAAAGTAAAACAGGAAAACTTCACAGGGTATCTTTAAATTTAAGAAATTGATTTAAATAAAGTGATCACAGAATGGAAACTGTGAAAGACAGAGCAGGAAGCAAATTGATTGCAAGATGGAATAGAATAAATACAATATCAAAATAAAATATAAAAGTCTTAAAGTTATGTTTTAAATGTAATCATTAATTCATCATTTAAAGACAGAATGACAGACTTTAGCAAATCTAGCAAATTCAATTACGTTCTTTTTTTTACTTTCTTTCTATGTGCTTTGAGTTTATTAATCTATAAGTCAAAGGCAAATCAGTCTAGCTTTTAAAAATGTATCAATGTATGAACTGATAATAATTTAACATGGTAAAAGTCAGTTATTATTCCAGTGGCACGCTCCAGACTCCATTGTCCTTCAATATGATGCAAACCACATTCTCCTTACTGAGAATCCAGGTAAAACAGGAGGAGCGTCTAGAAAGGTAGTGATAGTAGATAGTGAAAGATCTGATAGATGGCAGAAACAGTTGAGTTGTGAGAGCAGACTGTTGTTTAGCCCTGTGGTGAAGGGTGAGGCTCGAGGCCTGGGAGTCACCCTGGGTCTAATTTGCAGTTTGTCAGATGCGCCCTAGTGAGCCGTGATAGGACATTCTAAATCCCCAGACCGGACTGCAGGAGTCCAGAGCGAGACTGCGCTGTGTATAAATTAAAAGATATAATCTGCTTAATCACAGCAGGGCAATAATGTCCACATCACTACAATTCTAAATAATTGGATTACTGTGTGTGTGTTTACTGTGTTTGAGTAATTGTTTTTTTTAGAGTGTACTCCATTTCTTTGTCTAGCTTTGTATGAGTTCCTCACTGGGTTCTTTTGCAATATTTCTGTGCTTTTATTCATCCCTCATTTGGCTTCTGTGGGCATGTCCTGTGGTTGATTAACAGGTGATGTGGTTCACTGAGGTATTCTGTCATGCTGCTGTTGTGTTAAGGGGCAGGAGAACAGGTGAACTCAAGTGCAGACACAGACGAGGAGACGGGAGTAAAGACTAAGATGGGGAAGGTGGAGCTAGTAGCTGTGTCGAACAACAAGCTCGACGAGATGAGGTGAAGACAGGGGCCGGAGTGAGAACAGGCAGGTCTGTGAGGGAAACGGAGAACAGGCCGAGTCAGCAATAAGTAGATGCATAGTAACAAAACTGGCTCAAAGCGTCACAACACTAACTGGTAGCAGGGTTTACAGTCTGGCACAGTGGAAAGGGCAGAGCTGAGTATTTGTAGAGGCTTGATTATAGAGAGGAGATGCAGCTGGAGGCTCTGCTCCGACTCCGGTGCACCTGCAGGCACACACACACACACACACAAAGGCAGAGAGCCACTCAGGGATCAGCATCTGGTTAGTGAAGGACAGGGCATGGCAGATGATGTCTCAGGGGTGGATGTAACATGTTGAAATGATTTTTGTGTCTGTCTATGACGAGTGAAAGCCTCACACCCACAGTTAGCATCCTGAATGTGCAAAGAGACCTTGTGTAATGTCTGGGACGCTATTTATATCGAGAGCAGGAGACAGAGGCAGCAGATCCGCGGCAGTCTGAAGGTGTTCTCTGCCTCTTCACAGCTCGCTGCATGTTCTCACCATTCATCTCCTTGCATGTGATATCTTTTTTCTCACCCTCTGTCTGCATGTTCTCTTTGCTATCTTTTCAATTGTTTTTTTTTCACATTTCTATGTTTCCACTGCTGATTGATTGCAGGGATATGCTGTACATGCCATAAATAGATATATCCACATTAAAACAGCGGGACACAGAAAATGCTGATGTGTTGTGTTGCACTTTTGGTCAGTTTTGAAGTTTGGGGATGTGTTCTTTTTCATTCCTGCCAATATCCTACGAAATATACTGCAGATAATGTGATGCCATGTTGAAATATCCATAGTAGAGTAAATGTTTCAGACATATCGTAGAGGTAAAACTATCAGTTACATTTTTTGTGAGACAGTCAACGCAGCTTTCTCAAGTGACCCCTTTCACTCTCATACTGAACACACTTCTGACTATAGCTGCATGAGGCCAAACTGAAATTTACAGCACTGACATATTATCGCCTTAGAAATTTGTTGTGGTAAACGTGTGAGCGTATAGTTCCCTTTTTACACATCCAGCAGACACAGAGCAAGATTAGCATTCATTTAGAGTCATGTGTCCGCCTGACGAGTCCAACATCCGCTCAGTTTTTAGCTCTGTTTTGGCCTACACCAGCTCCTGAGGGAAATATTTGGCTCTTTAGCTGCTAAATTTTTTCCACTCTTTTCACCTGCTAGTGATTAAGTTTGTCTGTCTGCCATTTGGCTCTGGGCAGGTAGTTTACGGTGGGTTTATTAGATATGTCTGCTGCTGCTGGAAATGACACTGATGAGGGAGGAGCAATGAGCTAAGTGAAAAGGGATAAAACACTTTATAGAGCGAGTCACAATTCTCTCAGGGCTCACAACTATAAGCAAGCCCTGCCACGTTACACACCCATTGTGGATATGAAATAATTGGTTAGTGCAGCTTTAATGTGAAATTAGCCTCTAGGCTATATGAGCACCTCTCACATTCACATTCATTCTGGGAAGTATTCTAGCTACAAAGTAAAAGCACCGAATGCAGATGGGCTAAAAGAATGTGGGATGCACAAAAAAAAGAAATCTACAAATTGCAAGATTTCATCACAGAGCAACCCCTGATGTGCCCCAAACATCACAGGTTGATCGTATCCAACACTCTGAGGAAGGATTTCTGTCTGACGGTTGGGAGACACAGTTGTAAAGATGATTCACTGGATTAAGTAGGAAAAGGAAACTGTCTTACTTTATTATTTCATCAGTTTGTGTTGTTTTACTGGGTTGTCATGGCTTATGTTGTCATATGGCAAAAGCCACCATACAGGATGGAAAGTTGTCCATTGAGGCTCAGTAACACCACTGTAACTAATTTGTATTTAAATAAAATGTCTAAATAGTAAAGTGGTATACAGTGCAGCAGCATCCTCTCTTTAGCCATTTTATTTTGACTAGCCTCATGACTTCAGTGGTGTTGATGAAATCAGGCATGGAAACATTTTTCCGGTGACTTAATACTTGTGTTACAGTAATACACAATGCAAATCAACGCTTTTCATCATCGATGATGATTCTTTGTGAATGAGTCATTTGTTGTTTTTATTCTTTTGCTGATGGCTGGTTAATGTGCACTTTGATTGTTTTTCGTGTAATGGAATCTCCCTGTTTGCATCCCATTACACAGTGAGCAGTTACAGGGATGGATGTCATGGTGGATTACAGAGATGTTCTTTAACCTAAAAACCAAACTAGTGAAAAGTTAAAGATCTCATTGTCCAACATTTTGAAGATTTATTTACAGAAACAGTGCTGTCTGTAGAATCGCTCCAAAAAGCCAGCATGACATTGGCCTGTTTCTGTGGACAAGCTGAAGGTCAAATGGAGACTTTGGAATGAAAGCTTGACTCCGACTCTCTCTGTGCTGCAGGGAAAAGTGGTGTCATATGACCCAGGAGGAGAGGGACGACAGCTCTAAAATCGATGAGAACATCGCCTTCGGCCAGCTGGGGTGAGGACGCCCCCACAGTATTGTCTATGAACTGATACAATGAAATAAGGCACATTGAGGCTTTGGTCTGGAGCTGTGAGGAGTTTCAGCACATTACTTTGGGAAACCTCTTAGTAGTAAAACAAGTTACTGGTCCTAGTAATAACAATAATATATGACCTATACTTCATGTAGAGAGAGGTGCTTTTGATGAACAGAGTGATATAATGGTTTTTTTATGGTTTTCTAACTGGAAATGCTGCTGTAAATTTAGTGTAAAATTCCACATTACAAATCTAACAAGTCCATGTTTAACTGATCAATAAAGCATCACAACATTTGGGGCAGAAGATAGTTGTTACAGTAACTGTATTTCGTGTGTGCCAAGGATTGCAGATGGCATCAGCTTTAATACAACTATTATATCTGTCCTTGTAAAGGTAGATCATAAATAAATAGAACATGAAGCAGAATCTAAACCTAAATGTCAATAAGAAAGTTTTCTTAAATATTCAATACTCAGAATAGAACTCCATATATATCGTGTTTTTGCAATGATTTCTTTTTGTACTGAGATGATGAGATGAGCGCTTTGTGTATTTTCAGGACATTCACTCACAACATGCTGGCGTTTGGGCTCAGTAAGAAGCTCTGCAATGACTTCCTGAAGAAGCAGGCCGTCATTGGGAACCTGAATGAAGGTAAAGCACTGAAGGAATAACTCAACCTACAACCCTGATGCCAATAAAGTTGGGACGCTGTGTAATGTACTGTACATAAAAAGAGAGTGCACCTTTATCAACTGATATTCAATTAAAAACTGTACAAAGACAAGATATTTAATGTTCAAGCTCATAAACTTTATTGTTTTTTGTAAATATACAGTCATTCTGAATTTGATGTCAGCAGCATGTTTCAAACACGTTGGCAGAGGAGCAACAAATTACAGGGAAAGTTGTGAAACGCTCCAAAAACACCTGTTTAGATAATAGTCCAACAGTTTAGGAACAACATTTCCCAAAGCACAACTACAAGTAGTTTCTGGATTTCACCATCCACAGTCCATAATATTACTAAAAGACTGAGAGAAAAGTGTGCTGTGGTCTGACGAGTCCACATTTCGGATTGTTTTGGAAATCATGGACGTCGTGTCCTCCAGGGTAAAGAGGAAAAGGACCTGCTACCAGCACAAAGTTCAAAAGCCAGCATCTGTGATGGTATGAGGGTGTGTTAGTGCCCTTGGCAGGGGTAACTTATACATCTGTGAAAGGACCATTGATACTGAAAGGTACATAAAGGTTTTGTAACAACATGCTGCCATGCAGACGACGTCTTTTTCAGGGACGTTCCTGCTTATTTCAGTGGACAATACCAAACCACAATCTACATGTGTTACAACAGCGTGGCCTTGTATATCAAGCACAGCTGTAAACATACCACTGTCTGAACTTTATTGGAACATGGCATCAAATTCAGAATGAGGGTATATGTACAAAAAACAATAAAATCTATCACTTTTAACATTAAATATCTTGTCTTTGTACTGTATTCAACTGAATATAGGTTGAAAAGGATTTGCAAATCACAGCATTCTGTATTTAATCTATGGGATCTGGGTTGTAGCCGTCATTTAGTCCTGCAGATATGTAGACATGTCAGTGCCCCCGTGCTACTGGCCAAGGAAGTCAGATTTGCTGCAATTTGTAAACTTTGCCATCTGCAGGCAATGACTTGACAGTACCCAGAAATCCTATAAGGACTCAAAGACCACTCACCTAACCCATCCTGGCTGGTTTCTAGTGTTACATAGAGTGCTAAAGTGACCAGACAGGGAAAAAAGTAATATTTGTTAGTGCAGCTTTTTTGTTTAAAAACTGGTATTAACATTTGGTTTCTATCTGGATGCCTTACCTGGATTAGGATATAGATTTGTTAATGTTGCCAATAATGTTGCTCTGGATGTGAACAAGTGAATAAATTCAATTTAAAAAGTGATGATCTCCCTTTGCTCTTTTAACAATTTAATTTGCATATTGATATCAGATTGCAATGCATCCAGATACAAATTGCATGTGAATACTAGGTAAAAATGGTACATAAAAACAACCCTAATGTAGCCTCAAAACAAATGTGTTTTTTGTGTTTCATACGTTTGCAGAACAGTACAAGTTGCTGACTGACCACATAGAAAAAATGGCGGCAGAGTGAGTTTGAGGACGACAGGCTGCATTTCAAAGTCTCCACGTAACAGACTGACAGCACATACGCATCAGCTATTTCCTTTCAACTCAACGTCACAGTGACTCTCCGTTTGACTGTTGCTGCGTTTGTGTGGTGCGCTGCTGAAAAACGTGACCTGCTGTCCTGAACTGTGCAATATTGTAGCAAATCCTATTTATCCAACTTGGGAGTGCTCCTCTGGCCCCAGTCCTATATCAGCAATAATACATCATAATCAGCTGGTGCATACTTTAATATCTGTAGCACCTGTGCTTGTGACCTGCTTTAAAAAGACTAGAAGCAGTGAAACCATCCAGTATAAAACCTAAACAGCCTCAGTGTGGTGTCTGGCTCTCTGGATTTATACTTTATACACAGAGATTATAAATTATATTATCCCCTATGCTGTTTTATTCTGTGTTTCCTCTGCAGCCATATTTATTACATTACTCTAACACATCTAACTGCATGTGTTGAAAGACTGTACTAAGCTTTGTCCTGCCTTGTTACATTTTACATAAATGTCTGCATACAATTCAAACCAAATCTGGATATAATAGTACATGGCAATAATAACTCAGAGTGCTTTAATCTGCTATTCAGGTGGCTTCAGGTCAGTTTTCAAGCACAAAGTCAGTTAATTAGTGAATACTCTCATACGCTCATCTGTGCTTTCTGTAATATTGCAGTATCCTATTTGGAAATGCAAAAAAAAAAAATAATAATAATACAGCTTTAACATATGTAACACACAATCACTGGTATTTACAAGGAATCAATATCCGCCCATGCCTTCTCTTAATGAAGTTAAGTTTTCTCAAAATTTTTAGAAATACACTTACTTCCTTTCTTGCAGAGTTAGATAGGTCTGTATGTCTGTGTGCTAAATACGAGGCTACAGGGAGGAGAAGGTTAGCTTTGTTTATCTTAGCTTAGCTTAGCATAAAGCCTGGAAATGGGGGGAAACTGCTAGCCTGGCTCCAACCAAGGGTGACAAAATCTACCTACAAGCACCTCTAAAGCTCATAATTAACGTTTCATGGCAAAACCATGACTTGTTGTTATAGCTCTTCAGTTTTTTCACAGATTAAACAAACAACATATGTATGTATTAATTAATGAGCTTTAGAGGCGCTGGTAGGTGGACATTTGACCTTTGCACAGGCTAACTGTTTTCCCCTGCTTCCAGGCTTTATGCTAAGCTAATATCACTGCTTCTCATTAAACAGCCAATGGTTTTGCCACATTTGCTCTGGCATTTCTAATCTGGTGGTGTTCGTCTTACGTTTTTTAATGAGAAACTTGGCAACATGAGAGACTCCTTATCCATCCAAAGTGCCTTCCATGAAAGTTAATGTCCTCGTCTTTATCCTCTGATGATACCCTCGATCGCCTGACCAAACACTAATGCAGCGCCTGCAAAGATCACCCTTTTTCTCATTCGCTGATGGATGAACAACCTCCGCATGCAAATAGAATTTGTTGTATTGCTATTTGTGTAAGCAGTGTTTTGGTTTCATTTGGTTGAGCTGTAAATGCCAACAGCATAGCTAAGCATGTTGTCTGGATCAAAGACTGGCCCGCCGTGCACGCTCTTCCTATCCTGCTGCATGTGTATCTGTCTGTATAGCCATCTAGCACATGCAAACAGCATCAAGCAGTTCATGAGCAACTGAACTGGGAAGTGAAGTTCCGTAATTGTATTACTTAACTCTTCCACTGTGGGGCAGCATTGTGTCTTCATTGAAAGCACTTCTCACTTCCTGAATCAAAAAAAATTCTTCTGAGCTGTTTTAATTATATATCAGTGTGTGCTTTTTAAATAATGAAATGTGGTTATCTACATTTGATGCACCTTCTGGCAGGATGAATCCCATTTCAGATTGTTTCAGACTATTGTGTTGATGAAGCCGTTTTGTAAATACTGTACATGTTTCTCTGTATGTTGTCCGAATAGATCACGTGCTGCTGTTTGTGAATTCTGTGTCTTTGATTGTAAATGTATAAACAATAGATATAATAGCACATTGTGACCATCGTTTCCATGAGGAACATAAATGTCAAACTGTAGTTGTGACCCCGATGTGGCCCCGTACAGCCCACCTCTGTTTGATGTGGACATTCAAAGTATTTGCAGATCGTGCTGTCTAATAATCTCCAGTGTAAATGTAATCATTATCTCACAGCTGAGCGGTGTTTTGAGCTACGCGCAGTTTAATCATGCAACTCATACAGGAAGCCTTGCAGTCCTCTGTCCCCTTCACACTGTTTTGAATTGAAAGTGTCCCTTTGCGTGTTCCCTAAATCCATTTCTAACCCTTTGAATCATTTACTGAATGGCTAATCACCACTAATTCCCTACCATTGTGTTTTTCCCGCTGTGACCTTTGACCATGTTGCAACAAGTATTGACCTGTATACTGTACTTGTTGGTTTGCTCAGCACAAGCCATTTGCACTACATTTAGTCTCGACATCTCTATACTCACACTATCTTCCTCTGAATGATGCTACATCGATGCCTTTTGTATTTGATCTGAATGGCCAGTGCATGCTCTCTCTCTCTCTCTCTCTCTCTCTCTCTCTCTCTCTCTCTCTCTCTCTCTCTCTCTCTCTGTCTCCTGTCTCTCTCTCTCTCTCTAAATCGAGCACATCAGCGGTGAAATGTTGACGGTAGATGTCTTTTGTTGCCTCGATGAAAAGACCGTTTTTAACCATACTGAGTTTGTGTAAAGTATCGACCAAGTGAAATTCAGCATTGAAGTAGTACATCATGTACATCATATGTTTTATTGGATTGCCCTGTTGATAAGCTCACGTTGTGATGAGGATGTGTTCTCCAAATAAATGTGCTGCATTGTGAAAGTGAACTGTTACAGCTGAAAACATGCTAACTGTGTTTGGTCTGTGATTGGGCCTGGTTTAGCTGCTGTGACTGTATGGTACACATGCATGTTAAACGTATGTGATCAGGTGGTGACACTGCTAAATGAAGAATTTAGCCTGTATGTAACAATGTTAGCAAGCATGGAGCCGGTGATCTACTGGGAACGAAAGGTTAATCTCAATGAGTACATGGTCATCTGGCCTACAATACTCTACGGCTGACAGATAAAAACAACATAACAGCTCCTGTGTTATTTGCTGTATGTGCAGACGCCTCTGAACGTGTGTCAAACAGAGGTGTTACTGCTTTCATTGTGCTTTGCTCGCTACTTTTTTAAATATTCGCTTTGCTTGTACATGTTGTCTTAATGTTGATTCAAGTTGCTGGTACCGTAATAAATTAATTTTTTGATGTCACTTTCTGTGAGCTCGTCTTGGATCTGTGTGATGTGATTTTACTTCATCTGTTAGTCGATGTGCAGGCCGGTATTTTCATCTGAAGCTGCTAACAGCACAATTTGTGGTTTGTTGCACATTCAACCTTTTATATTCAAAAAGTGTAGAATTATGTTGCTTCCTTGATGGAAAAACCTCTGAAAGACCATAAGTCTCAGACAGAAAAAAGCAATATAAAACCCAATACTAGCTGTCTATAATATTCATTCCAAAGCAATTTATTGATCTAAGAGCTTGTATATGTCTGAGTCAATAAGAGTAAGGTGTTGATTGGGACCCTCTGTGGCAGCACAATGTGCTGGAGTGTTCCAGAGTTGGAGGTTTTGTCCGAGCTGCCTGCACGCTGCCATTTCCAGCTCTGTGTATAAATAAACAGCCGTCACGCTGGCTGTGCTCTGATTGGACACCACGTAATGAGCTGTGAAAGGCCAGTCAGCAGTGTCGCACCATGAACACCCTCCTCCAATCTAATTAATGCCAGACCTCAACACACATGACACAGTCATGCTACATGCCAGTCACCTTTTGTCACTTTTTTCTCCACATGTGACCCCCCCAGCACAGGTTTTACAATGGATAAAAATTTTATCACGAAATCTGCACATCCTCTTTGCAGTTATGGACACTTTTAAAGTCGTACATTTTATTGAATTTTTTAAATGAATGTCTGGACATCTGGACACTTTCTTTGCTGATGTACTACATTACCCTCTGTACGTAATGTGTTGCATGTGGCACATTTTGTGTCATACTTTCAGGAGGAACTCATGAACTTCACCTCAGCTTTGTAAGAATAGCAGCTGTGTAGCATTGCGGAAAGTGTAGGGAGTGTAAAACAAAAGTGTCTGACAAAACAACAAAGTTCAGTGTTCCTTTGGTGGAAATACGGAAACAGTTGCAGAGTTTGTAAAAATGTTCCAAAATGCAGGAAAACTTCCTTCCTGTGTAAGAAACTAATGCAAGCTCAAAGGTCCACTCTCTAACTCTCTGAGCTTTAATTGGCTTCTCACGGTCTGCATTCAAATCTTATTTGAAGACCTTAAGTGAAGCTTAAGCTAGTGTAATTATTTTCCTACATGTTTCCCAAAGGTCAAGAATTATCTTCTGTGCTAGCAGTTTCCTCTTGTGTTTCCTCAAGACACATCAGTGTAATGAGCTGAGTAACAGTGTGGTGTTGGCTGGGTGGAGGTCCAAAGGTTAAGATCCTCTTTTATTTCATTTAGAACCACGTCTGTTGTCGTAGCCTTTATGCATGATATTTTGTATCTCATATTCATCCACACATTTTGCTGTTGTCCAGTTTAATTCCCCTTGCACAAATCCCTATTTTCTTTGTTGCATCCTCTATTTGACATTAATTTATTTCTATCCTAAATAATCTCTATTCCAAACATCATCCGTAACCAGTAATATCTAATATCATTCCTAATTCTGGCCCTGACTCAGTGTTAGGATTATCAAGGTGATCTAGCATCAGATGACTTTCCACAGCTCAGTCTTCACGATGATAAAGGGCATTTATGCAAGTGCACAACACACACACACACACACACACACACACACACACACAGTCGGTGATACTCTGAGCACACACATAACGTCCACTCATGTGTTTTACAGTAGACGCACACTTACACTCTAACAACACTGTACATACAAACATAACTATGATGCATTCACAGTCACTCCGACAATAACACATTCAGCAAACATGTTGGACTTGTACAGGACCAGCTGTGCAGTATAAAACTGTTTTGTTTGAGCTGAAGTGCTCAAATTAAATTTGTGTATGTTTGCACATGTGTGTAAGTGAAGACACAAAGTGCATTGCAACACAATTCCTACTAGACATTTGTGTGTGTGTGTGTGTGTGTGTGTGTGTGTGTGTGTGTGTGCTGAGGGGGCGTTGGCCCTAAGTGATGCAGCTCCACTTCTTCCTGGATTAAGTGTTAAAGTCAGGGTGGTCCCAGTCTGGGGGTGGTAATCCTGCTGCTGTGTACAAGTCCTCCTGACAGTCTCTGTATATACACACACACACACACACACACATGCACACGAGCCTCATGAGACTGCGGGTGTTTATTTACAGTTCGTGAAAGCAAAGCTGCAGAGATGTTGAAAAGTTTTGATGAGAGCAGTATTTCACTGGCCAGCTGCCTCATTAGCACAGCCGAGAGTGACGCCATCATCTGCACGACTGGAAATGTTTTGTCTTTAGGATTTCAGTTTTCAGGGAATGCCGCTTTGTCTGCAACACATTCAAATTAAACATGAAATAAATATTTGTTTCTGTGTGAAACACTATTACATTGTGTTTGTGTATTAAATATTCAGAAATAATCTCGTTGTTTGGGTTGACCATCCAGCAGGTAGAGAAAAATAACCACAGATTTGCAGAGTGCGAGGAAGCCGACCAGTGAGGAGGAATGACAGAGAGGGTGAACTCACTGTGAATAGAAATACTTTGATGATTAATTTCTCTTTAATTCATTGGTGATCTCAGTTTACGAGCCTTGAGGGCTGTAAGTCACACAAAATCAATCCTAAGATAAAAAACAGAGAAGCACTGGTGCTGACTGATGTGATTTTTGGATGACTATAAACACATGAAATGTTTTTATGTGCATGAAGCACTTATCAAAAGAAACTGACCTTAAAGCTACAGATGCAGTAGAAGTGAACCGGAGCTTTGGAACGCTTCAGCATTATCCTCTCATGCATTTTGGTATTTGACACATAAACTCTACATGTCATCCTTATTCGCGGTTATAACTCTGAGTATTTTGAAACTCAAGTGGAGTTCCTGCTATTTACAGGTGCTATGTTATAAATAAGATGGGCCTGAATGGGCCTGTGTAGTGTTAATGCATTATATATGTAACTCATAATAACCCATAAACAGTACATCATCATGACGGGTTTATGTTCAGCAGATCAGCGTGCAATGCCAAGCATTTTAAAATATTAATGGAGGTTGTACAATTCTGAGATATGTGATAATTCAAAAAGTATTGCAGTTCTCAATAAGAAAAGTCAGAACACGCACCTACGGAGAATTACACATAGTTTGACACATGAATTGTCTTTGCATTTATCATGAAGCTATTTAAAATAAGAAGTGATGAGCATCAAAGAGTCTTGATAAAACAATTTTTTCTGGAATATCTCATGAGCTATACGCACAGTCATGCAAACGCTGGTTCATGTGGCATAAACGGTTTGTGAGTCACAGGTGAGTAAAGTGGCACAGGAGTGGAATGAACAACGTTTGTGAGTTGTAAAAGTCAGAAATGTGCAAATGATTTGATGAAAGAGATCTGTGGACTGAAAAATTACTCGATTCATTGATCAGTAGATCCTCCCAAATCCTCCACACTGGACCTTTAACACATGTGCATCTGTGTGTGAGAGACTAAATTACTATATACTACAATACTGGCACGTTATTATGTTCATCATTGACTGTGTTTTATAATTCACTGTTTATATACTTCATGTTTCACCCTTTTCATGTTAAAGAATCATATTTTTGAGTTGCAGCCATTTTCATCACATTTCTTCATTGTGATTTGATTTTTATGACTTCCTCCCTGTGTTTTTAGGATATCTATGGGGATATCTATTTTTTCTTTTTTTTTTTTTAAACTTAATGGGTCGGCTAGGTAGACTGGTACATTCACCAAAGTCCATAGCTTTAAGCACATA
Organism: Chelmon rostratus; assembly: GCF_017976325.1. Taxonomy (NCBI): domain Eukaryota; kingdom Metazoa; phylum Chordata; class Actinopteri; order Chaetodontiformes; family Chaetodontidae; genus Chelmon; species Chelmon rostratus. The sequence goes on along the minus strand of NC_055663.1, from coordinate 8,195,472 downwards.
ATGCAAGTGCTCCTGCTGGTTGCCTCACTGGGTTTTTACTTATCAGAAAAGCTGAGGTAATTAGAGCCATTACAGTGGAACCCATTTGTATTTAGTCCACCAGAGTAACTCTGACCTCCTGAAATCCATGCAGAACTGTAGCTTGCATATGCAGACTGCTGCCAAATGAAAGATAAAGGCAAACTGAAGTGTGTTAGTGAGGCGTTGTTCCACTCCAAATGGAACACCACAAATGTCACGTCTCCTTGTCACTAGAGGGATGAGCAGGCAAAATACACAATAAATGCAATGCAGTTACAATTCAATGCACAAACCACAGCCAGAGGAACGACCACGGGGTTTCTCTGACACTCTGTCTACACCAGCTGAATGGTACAGAGCTGATTTGTTGCCGGCCTGTTGCCCTGTGTTTAATTGCATGAGATTTTACAGGTGTTCCCGTTGGCGTGACTGTATATCTGCGTGCACACATGTGCTGTCGTCTCCCTGTATGTATGTGTTTGTGTCCAGGTTGTAAACAGCATCAGTCCTGATCTGGAGGACATTTCAGGCACATAATGATGTATAGAGCTCTGTGCCAGGAAACCTAACTTGATTAGCAGCTAATGGGGCCTGAACCATGCCCATCAATCTTCATCACGGCCCCGCCCTCCCCTGGTGCTGAGTGTGTATTTGGACAAGTGTAGCCGGTTTATGTAGAGAGTGAAAAAATATAATAAACACTTGGATTAGGAGCCCTTTTGAACCAGGAAGCTTTAAACTGCCTGATTTAGCACTGAGCTGGGACTTGATTGCACATGAGGCGGAGGCGACGACACTTTCCAGAGTTTCGGTTATATTTCTTGCTCTGCGTGTTACTGTAGAGGCTTGTCAGCTCGGTCTCAAAATGAGTCATGATGAAGATATTTAAAGTCAGTTATTCCTCAAAGTGCCCCTCACACACACAGACTGTAGAGGAGCTCACTTACTCCTCCCTCTGAGAACCACTGCAAAGAGGCTGAAACACTGGAACGAAGATTTTGTCTTTGTCACAAGTTAAACCGCTAAGAAAAACATTTACGTGTACTCCAAAAATCACAAATCACGAGGTAAAAAGTAATCAGTAATCTGTGCGTTTGGGCCTATTCATACAGTCTATGGTTTGCACTCATTTCACTGGCCTCTGCAGCGCCTTGCTGGATTGCGTGGTGCATTTTTCTTTTTTGCTTCATGCATGATGGCACCACCACTACTTCACCAGACTGGCCTCCTTCAAGTTAACGAGGAGGCTGCATTTTTCATCAGTGGTAGAGGACGTTATCAGATTTTTGACGGAAGTACTAATACCACACTGTGAAAATACTCCACTGCAAGTCAAAGTCCTGCATTCAAAACCTTACTTAGGTCAAAGTGTGTGTGTATTATCAGCAAAATGTACTTAAAGTATGAAAAGTAAAAGTAAAATACTTCCTGTCAGTGTTTTACTATCAAATCTGATGTTATTGGATCAATATTACTGCTCCATTCGTATGTATGTATGTTGCATTTTACTGCTGTTGGGCTCATTTTAACCTCAATATGTGCTGTTGGCTAGTTTAATCTACACCAATGCATCATATTCAATAAGATCATCACATGTCATCACATCAAAAGTCAGCTTTTCATGAACCCAGCTTCGTGGCAACACATGTTCCAACTCATCCAAGAAGAAGGAGAATTTTCTCAACACAAAACCCAACGCTTAATCCATCAACACATTTGGGGTTACGTGGTTTTTGCAGACAGGAAGGGTATGAAAAATTGAACTCTTGAAAGCAACTAGCAACTACTGTTTTGAGCTAAATGCTAACGTCAGCATGCTAAAATTCTCACGCTGACAACGCCAACATGCTGATGTTAAGCAACTGCGATGTTTGCCATGTTAGCATGTTAGCATGCTAACACTGGATAGTTAGCACTTAACGCAAAGTGCAGCTGAGGCTGCTTGAATTAACAACATCAGCTTTTCAGGTGCCTGGTGAGTAACCCACAATATTGGGCAGATAGAAATTTTGACCACATGATGGCGCTAGAAGGAAAAAGTCAGGGGATCGCCAAAGTCATTACAATCCATCCCAAGGCAACCACGAGTGTGTGAACCAAATGTCACAGCAGCTAATCCAATAGTTGTTGAGGCATTTGACTCAAAACTGCAAACGTCAACCTCATGGCTGAGCGGAAGAGTCAGGCTATCACCAGGATTTATCATCTGGACACCATGAATCTCTGGACCAAATTAAATTTGCATGCAAGCAGTTGTTGAGATATTTCAGTCCGGACCAAAGTGGTTGAGCAACTGACTGACACACCAACACTGCCGTCACTGACACCACCCAGCCTGCACGTCCAGAACGTGAGGAAACAGGACTGCGGTAAACTCATGCAGGGATTTTATTTCATTCATCTGTGTTAGCATTTTCAAATCACAAGGTTTTGATCAGCGGACGAAGTTTGTTAGTTTTAATACTATAATCATAATAAACTTAGTTTGAAATGATGTAAGTATACATTTAGACTATTCTGTCTATTTTTATATTCTAACTCGTTTTGTAGGAGTTTTGTGGGAAAATAGAGTTGAGTTGGTAATAAAGTGATTCCTGTTACACCCTTATTGCCCTCTTCTTTTAATCAAATTGTGGAAATGTGCCCCAAACAAACAATTTTGCAATAAACAAATATCAACCGATAGCTTTGTTTTAACACTGTTTGACAGAGGTGCTGAACTTTTCCGCGCCCTGCATCAGTTTACCCTGAACTTACCCCGGCCGGTCTGAGGGCTAAATTTAGTTTGAAGTAATAATCCACAGCATTTTCATATAAATACTTGTCCATTTTGCTGCTCGCTATGACTGATTACTACAACAGAGCAGTAATTCGGCCTGATGAAAGCTCTTACGTTTGATGCTCTCAACACACACACTGTCCGGTGGGTCTTTTCCTCTGTCAAACAGGAAATGATGCGTTTTCTGTTTCTGGTTTGTTTGGATTCGGTAGAAGACCTGGGTTTGAGCAGAGGTGGCTGAGGGGAGGAAGGAGGACGAGTGCGAAAGCTCATTTTTACCCTCATTTTACCCCTTTCTAATAAGACGCAGTTTCTAAAAGGTTTCTCAGTTGTAACTCTGACAAGACAGTCACTTTACATTAACACACGCCTGCTGAACATGTACACCACAGCAGCCTCTCCTGTTGTGCCTAATTAGCAAACAGCTAACCAACCTGTTGGAGCTCTTCACAGATGACTTTCTGCTGATTATAGAGTGCAGAGTTTCGTACTTTTGCGTGTTTCCACACAGTGACTGAGGCAACACGCAGGCGAGTAACGGATTTCCCTTTAGACCCTCAGCTTGTGTTAAATATTTTGCAAGCTGTGCTTTCTGTGTGATGGTTGTGTGGAAAACAGAAAGATTGAAGAAGAAGTTGTGATTGCTGCTCAAATCGTGGAGGAAAAGTGCAAATGGTTTAATACAGTTTTCAAAGTCATTCACATATAAGATAGTAGCTCAAGGTCACCTTACTCTGTGTGACTTATGTTTGCTTCATCCTGCTATCACATACCTCGTGCAATATTACATTTTCATTCTCTTTAAGTACTCAGCCTATGCTTTTTTCTTCTTCTTCTGTGATGCATGTTTATTACTGTGCAATAGAGCAAACACTGTACTTAATTTATCAATTTTATAGTTATTTGTATAATATATATATATTTAGATGTGTGTGTTATATGTATTTAACACCCAAATTTCCCCAGCAGGGGATTAATAAAGTTTTATCTTATTTTCCACACTTTATCCTACTACTTACTACAGTTGTGGTGTTGCCACATCTGACATCTGATCAGTTAGGTGCAGCAGTCCTGAATTAAGTGCTTAAAAGCTCCTGTGGCAGCATCAGAAGAGAGGGGCTCCTGGTGGTCTTCACTCTATGAAATGCCATGGATTTGGGTGTTTTTCTGTGGCTGGTTTGGGTCAGTGGTGGAGCGTTGTTCGTCCCACAGGGCTGCTGAAAGGCAGGCCGTGACAGCATTTAAACACGGGGACCAGCCTGCTTTCAATTCAAAGCACTTCCTTCTTTTGGAAGTTGAAAAACGAAAACAAAGAGGAAGTGTGCATAAATTAGTATAAAATAAAGAGCTTGGACATTTGCATCTAAATATCTAAACAGACCTTAAGACTGTTGGATAACTAAAGCAAATACATTCAGGACATAAAAACAGCTGAAATAAAAGTCACTGGGATTGCAGGATGCCGGAAAACAAACAGACTCTGATGATGATAAGCTACGTTCGGAAGAAAGAGGAGTGCTGCTGAGTTGGTCTGATTAATAAACTCATCCTAACGTCCTAACGTTCAGACGTGTGTCCCACCTCAACCAGCAGGCCGCGTGCCTGGAGGAGAGGCACCAAAGATCCCATCTACGTCCCCGCTGGAGAGTTCAGACTGGTGCAAATGCTCGATGTATGTTAAAGATGTCTGACCACAACCCGCCAGCACAGTTTGTTTTCTTAAATAACAAATACAACGAGAGAGCATTTCGCTTTTGTCCGAGCTGCTTTCTCATGAGGATCTTTTACTGTTCAAACACTCACAGAGGCCCTGACTGTCATTTATTAACCCCTTCAGACTTTGGAGATCGCTGGAGGATGAAGAGCCAGCGGAAACAATCACAGTGGTTCATGTGTTAGGAAGAAGCGCACCCAAATTACCACGGTGACGAAGTGCCAAGCGTTCAGCTAAACCGATACTTCTCACTTCTCTGCTTTCCTGTTCGCCCTCGCCTCCATTCTTTCCCTTCTGAGGTTTTCATCATGTTTTATTTACACGTCTGACCAAAAGAATCCTATACACAGGAAATGCTTGTGATTGTGAGTTCCTCTCCTCAAATGTGGGGAAGTTTATTTATTTCAACAAACATTCCTGATTTGCACAGCGTTGGCCTCGCACAGTCGAGCTTTTTCAGACGACTGCCTGTCCAAGCTGCAGGCCTATATTTAGACATGGCTGCTCTCTGTTTGTAATGATGCTGTCAGCAGAGCTCTTTGATTTCCTGCAGGTGTCATTCTGCAGCAAGCTGGAGCTCAGAGAAGCTCATTTAGGACTTTCAAAGCCATAAGACTTTACTTGATATCTGTGTAGGATTGATTCAGACTGCGGTGTTTTATGACCCGTGTTTTCTCTCTTGACCTTGGCAACCTTGGAGTCTGATGATCAGTATCTTTATCTCTCCAGTTTGCTCATTAATGAAAATAAAAGTAATGAGAGTGGAGCTAACTTCATCTGCTGAGGAAGACCATGAGGTGTGTTGGACACTTGTAAAAGCTAATAAGGGGACCTTGAGTTAAGATGCCTTTGTTGTTAAATTCACTGACTGTACTTGGATGAAGTCAAATCTGTCGACCCGTGCTCTTATTTCAAAGAATGCTGATCCGGGGTCAGTGCTGCCTCTATTAAAATGATTTGCTTTTTCTGTTTAGTCCCCCTCAGATATGACGTGTATGATGCCGTTTGATTGGTCACATGTTTATTATTAAATTGACTGATAGTAAACCGGTTGTTCATGGTCATTTCCAAACCTCATCATTAATATCTTCACACAAAAATGTGTGAATCATTTTTATCAAGATTGGCATTTTCATCATTATAAGTATCACCACAAACAGCACCAATAGAGCTATGAGGATTTTGCTCATTTTCAGAGGCTTTTCCATCACTGATTAATTAATTGTATTCAATTTTTGTCCCAAAATTAGCTATCAATCGTTTCCAGAACTATTAGAAAGAACTGAACATTGTTACCAGTGTAGCTCAATAATGAAGAAACCAAGACACTGAAAACTGTGAGTTGAGGCCTGGAAATGAATATCAGAAGCTTTATATTTCAGAGCTGAAGAGAAAACACACAAGTGTACATGTTATCAGTCTCTTTTTTCTTAATAAAAAACAACTTTTCATAACTTCAGGTGTCATTCAAACAGCCCCCTGTCCTCCAACGGCATCCCACTTCCGACTCACAATGTCAAATGAATCATGCCGTCATTTTATTATCAAACTAAACTTTATTTTGCGCGTGAAATTCAGAGCAGAGCGGAATGTAAAACAGCATTTGTATACATTACTGAGTACTAAACTTTTATTCTCATATTGTACAGTATCTCCAGAGCTGTGGACACTGAGGCCCAGCCATTATGTTCAAGATTCTTCTTTGAGTCAAGCGAACAAATTTACTCTCAGGATTTTCATCAACACGAATGAAGAGAGAAATGCTGTATATATGTTAGGTGACAATGACGACTCCGTATTTTCACCGCTCTGTTGTGTGAAGCATTAAATTGCGCACCCATATCATGGAGGAGCAACAGTTCGGGAATCAGTGAAAATAGCCACAAACCTGCCGACTGTGCATGCGTAAAAATGAATCTAAAAGCCTTCCTGCTGCTCTTTGTGGCTGTCTGAACATCACTGTACACGATGAAGATGGCAGAGATCCGGAAAAGAGCAGAACAGTAAGCTGTCCCATTGAAACGCATCATGCAAAGCTAGTTACAGACTTTACACTTTCACGAGTCCATGCGTAAAATACATGAAGGTTTAAAATGTACTCATTTAAAATGCAACACTTTGTCTGGGTAGGTGAGTGACATGTAGGAGCAGAAGGGGAATCCCATCTGGTACAACTGATGCGGTCGTCCGCCCAGGACCACGGACGGACTGAAAGCTGGACTCTGCCGCTCTGCGCATGTCCCCGTTGACAAACCGAGGATGCTGCCGCGCATTTCGTCCTCGCTTTTCGATAAGATGCTCTCGATGCTAAACCCCTTCAATTTATCGCCGCTCGCAACGTTTCCTTTCGGCCTGTCCTGCGCAAGTGCAGCCAAGTTTGTGTTTCCTGCGCAGCTGACGGCGCAGAGCGGACCTCTCTCTCTGTCTCTTCCGCTGAACGCTGACCTTCTGTCCTCTGGCTCCCGGCGGAGGGACGCGCCGAGGAGATGCGCACCGTCCACCCACAACGGAGCGTGTCTCGGAGCCGGACATGGTTCAGTCTGCGGGACGTCAAGCCTCCTCCCGGTGGGCGCAGGGGTGTCCTGGTTGGACACTTTAAGTCTCTGTGTGAGGGGATTTTGCGGCTGTTCAGCGTGGTTAAACTCGACAAGAACAGCTTTGGTGTCTGGCTGTGTCTCCATCCTCTCCGTGTCCTGCCTCGGTGGTACCTCTGCCGCCCTCGAGCCAGCCTGATGTTTCAGAGAGGATTGAGGGTCCCTGAATGGCACCGGGCCCTTGGTGCGCTTGTGTCCTGTGGCTTTGGAGTCCACAGCCTCCTGCTGGCTCCTCGCCTTCCTCTTCCTCCGGCGGTAGTTGCCGTTCTCAAACATATCCAGGCACTTGGTGTCCAGCGTCCAGTAGCTGCCTTTGCCGGGCCGGCCCTTTTCTCTGGGCACCTTGATGAAGCAGTCATTCAGGGAGAGGTTGTGGCGGATGGAGTTCTGCCAGCCCTGCTTGTTGTCGTGATAAAAGGGGAAGCGGTCCATGATGAACTGGTAGATGCCGCTGAGCGTTGCGCGCTGCTCCGGTGCGCTCTTGATGGCCATGGCGATGAGCGCGATGTAGCTGTAAGGCGGCTTCTGCGGAGGCTCCTGCCGGGCCGGCACGAAGCTCAAGCCAGCCGGCACCACCCCCCCGCTGTCCCCTCCGTACAAATAGATCAGCGGGGGACCGGGGAGGCTCAGGGCTGAGGATGGCACTCCGAGCGACGACAGGCGGCCGTGGTAGAGAGTCATGACGCCGAAGTGTGTCCCGGGGAAAGTTGAGCCTGCTCCCGGAGCTCCTCTCCTCCACTGACTGACTCCCCAGCCTCATGAGGGCCCCAGCAAATGTTAATAATTGTTGTACGTTTGCTGTGTTATGTTGACTTTGCACTGGGAAATAAATTGTCCATCATAAACAGTCGGTGGTGTTCTCAGCCCACCCACATTAATTAAAATTTCATTGCGCCGAAACTCCCTCATGTCCCCCCCCTCCGTCCAACAACCAATGAGGTGCCGGGTTATTCCCTCATCTGTTTATAGAATTAGTCGCTTGATAAGTCTGCCCACCCAGGTTGAATCAAGCTGTGTTTATTTGGAAAAATTTCCGGGCACCCAATACATAAACGCACTGATGTGCTGTTTGAAATATCACGTCCACCCCTGACGCTGAGAGTTGCTCACACAGAGAGAACAAGCAAACACTGCCGGGTCCTTTCTGGGGGTTGCTGTGGGTTCGCTCAAATGAACACAAAGTGTATAAAAGGGAAAATAACTGAAACAGTTTGTTTGAGCTCTTGTCAGGACCTCTCCTTGCCTCCAGTCCAACGGTATGGACGCATGAGGGGCTGTTTCTGTGTAGGAGCCGATTGTACAGCAAACACCACACCGCGTTTACCCAAAGAATATCTGAGGACACTGATGGATGACTGACAAGATATTAAAACGATAATCACAATAACACGAGTACAGCTACTACATCACACATCCATAGCTATGAAAGCATTATTATCAATATCATTATTTGTTTATACATCTCTGTTTTTGTTCATGTTTAATTCATTCAGTGATTTATGTTCTACTTTTATTTTATATATCTTCCTCGTCTCAGTATTAAAAATTTTACACTCAGTCAAAATTAGACTGTCAGTCGAATTAGATTATCAGGTAATTGTAGATTGTAAAATCTCCACATTCCCAGCAAACAGGCCTGAGGACATGGCCTCATACAGACATGTACAAAAATAAATAGAAAATAAATAAGGTAAGTTATTCCATAACATGATACATGACACCTTACCGACCAATCTTTCCATTCTTTTAAGTTTATATTTAGAGCATCCTCCATCCAGCTTTCTTTATTTGTGATCATTTGCATCTCAGTGTACTTTGTCTTTACTGTTTTGTGTGTACATGTATTTATATTTTATTTGTAAAGGGACCGTGTGAGATATTGAACAAACTTGACCATTTGTTGTATTGTCCAAGAGTTAGCTCAAAGCTGCTTTTTACCTGTAGCCCCAGGACAAGGTCACACTTTTAACACACAGTGACGGAACAGCAGGAAACAAGCAGGCAGTGACACAGCATCACACACACACCATGTCAGCAACAAGTGCATGCTGGACGAATTAAAAGCAAGAATATTATATGAAACAAAACAACATGTGGAGTCAAAGGTTACAGAGCTGAGCAGCTTTTAGCAGACTTTTTACTTTCATGCTTTATCTTAAAGTCAATGCTCACGATGTGTATATTCTATTTATTGGAGGTTAGTTATCTCCATACTGGTGGTTCCCAGCTGAAAGCAAAACAAGTTCTGCTACACACTATTATATGTTATGCTCTTTTACTCTATGCTTTATTATCATTTTTTATGACTTTACTCAAATCTTCGTGTTTCTCTCGTGAATTACTGTGAAACATAAAAAAAAGTGCATAAAAATAGCAAAACCCCAGTTTAGCTAAAGTTGATCACAACTGGTTGACGTATGTGATGAGCAGTCACAAGCGGGCATCAGTTACCCCTGAGTCATTCTGAGCGATCTCTCCTTCTGGGTTTTTTTTAGTTGAGGACAATCGTACCAACTTTCCTGTGCTTGTTGTTGCGTCATCCATAGTCCGTCATGTCCAGATCAACAGGTGCGGCACTTCCTGCCACCTGGGCGCTCTCCTTAAGGACATTGACGCCCCCCTACGTCAGCCTCCGTCTGTCTTGACTGCTGTGGTGCATGTGGGCAGTAGCAACCTTAAGATGCAGCAGTCAGAGGAAGTTGGAGAGCATATTGTCTGCCTCGTGGACAGACATTTTGAACACTAGCAAAGAGCACAGAATTTAAGTAAAATTTAAAGGGAATGAAATTTAGCTGACTAAGGCAAATGTTCATCTGGGTTAAGGGCCACTGCAGTACCAGAAACATCCACCTTCTACAACAGAGTGGATCTCATGATCGCCTCCATCCAAATCACGCAGGATCTTTTATATTTGAACACTGAACTCATTACATTCCTGCAAAGCATTCACAGCATGAAGGTCAGTAAGTTGATATCTTAAGTACTTTTATCACAGCTTGCCCCATCATGAAAATCCCTCACCTGCATGCATAATTAACAACAGACATAACTGTGGTATAATATCATCCAGATTAGTCAGCCATCATGGTGCTCACTCTGAGAATCTGGTCTGGAAACGGGTGAGAATAAGAATGCTGAGGAGAGCCTGCTGGGGGGCTGAGCCTGAGACCAAGCTGCTGCTTCACCTCGAAATCCTCAAAAATCACTCAAGAGCTGTAACAAAGAAATGAATCAGACAGTCCTACATTTGTCAGATGATACATGATAAAAAAGGCAATGCCCAGTTTCTATTGTCCATCCAACACAACAACAAACTGCTAAACCCAACAAGTTAAACCCAACAAGATCAATACCTGCTGAGCTACTCTCACCAGTCAAAAGTTAGGAATTTGTCCCCTTCTTCAAAGAAAAAATCTCTGATATTACATAAAAACTTAACAATGTCACACACCAATGGCCTGTTTCTCCCCCTACGTCATCATACCACCGTGGGCAGAATGCATAACTTTCTACCTACTCTCTCTAATGATCGAGAAGAGACGATTCAGCTGCTGAACTCCTCCACCTGTACCCTGTTCCCGCAATTTTTTCCAGTCATAAACTCCCCTGTCGATCACATGATGTACTGGATATTGTAAACAGTTCTTTACAATCAGGAGCCTTCCTCTCTCCCCCAAAGCATGTTGTTATTACACCAAAACTGAAAAAGAACAACTTGGACCCATCTGTGATAAGCAACTACAGACCAACCTCAAATATCCGTTTTCTCAGTAAAATATTTGAAAAGGTCGTCTATCAACAGCTGCATAGTTACGTATCACTCCACAGTCTGCATGATGTGCATCAACAGTGATCAGATCCACAGTGCTTCAAACAAACCCCCCAAGTTAGTATTACTACACCCGACTCAAGCCTTTGACACCATCAACCACCACATTTTACTCAGTGGACATTAGACATTTGTTGACATTAACATTTGCTGTAGGGGTCCCACAAGGCTCAGTTCAAGTCCCCTTGCTGTTCAATCTATATGTACTGCCACTTGGTACTATCATACAGAAACACATGTATATGCTGATGATACACAGCTGTATGTGTCACTTTCTCATGATAACCTCAACTCTACAAATGACCTTGTCAACTGTATCAGTGACATGAGACACTGGACGACCCAAAACTTTCTGCACTTAAACAGTGACATGACTGAGATCCTTGTGTAGGTACTGAAGGTTCTTCATTATTTTTTGTTCAGTTCTATCGTGATTGGAGAAGCCTATAATATGATATTTGAACCTACACCAGAGATTGCACAGGTGGGTTCCAGAGCTGATACGAGTGGCTGATATACAGGAAGTAGTGTACAACAATTTCTGATCCTCATTATTGGCTTCATTCATTCATCAAGCAAAATGGCGAACATGAGTTAGTGCCTGGCCCAGATCTGAAATGTGACAATGAAGTTGCGCTCACTTGATTAAGCACAACTTTACGTAGGCATATTCACCACGTGAAGACAGGATACACTAATACAATGATTACCACTAATAGAAGACAGGTCCATAAGATTGCACAACAATGCTGCAGCCAGTTGATTATTAACTTTAGCAGTGCAAATATTCAGTTAATAATATTACTAAAAAAAACAGCTGACACATGGTCACCTCTGGGGTTCCGGGGCCTCTGGGGCAGTTGCCCACTCTGTCAAAAGGGTAATCTATCCTTGTTGTACAAGATAAAATGAAAATCTTTTGGTTTTTACACTTTTTGCCAGACAAAACAAGCAATTTGAATACAGACTAACTACATGTGGACAATGAAAATATTTATTTGCAGCCCATCTGTTCACTATCAGTTATCAGGGGGAGTTTGGGGCCTGGATGGTCACCTGAATCAACATATTTTACTGTACATGCTCCAAATAAATTCCTGACCGTTCTTGCTTGATTTTTGCTCTCCATTATAATAACAAAATTACAGTTACGTATACATGGATTTTCTATATTAATGACACTGTGAAAGAGCCATATGTGCCTGATGGTGACTCTGCTCATTGGATGAAGCTGCACGTTTTAGATATTGACTGTGTTTGTATCAACAGAATGAAACGTTGGGTTTTAATTGTCCTTTGAGACGCAGCACACAGCCACTTAGGACTGTATTGCCTTACAAGGACAACATGGACAGTGCATTATTTGTAGATGTGAGCATGATGCTTTATATTATGTATTTTCCTGTTTATAGGTCAAAGGAGGATTATAACAACTTTACAAGTGCGCACAGCTGGCTCCTGCTTACATTAGGGGTTTGGAGCTTTCATTGGATAAACTCAGAAGTTGCTCTTTTCTCTGTTTCTCTCCGAGCAGACGGTGATTCATTAGCAAATAAAACTAAACTAACATGCAAGTATTAGACGTGTACAAGCCACGGCAAGTAGGATTTGACATTTTCAAAGGGCATCTGCTGGAAAGTTCTTTCCGTCCGCACCGCAGAAGACACGTTTTAGAATTTATATTAAAGCAAAAGCATTTATCTATCAGCCAGTGCACTGGACATTAGTCTATGATGTGAGCAGTTGGAGTTTTTAAGAGGGCTTCTAAGCACTTTTCCCAGTGTTAATACTATAGTCTCTAAGATGTATAAACTAAGCAAAAAATTGCAATTGTGTCCAACATGCAAGAGCATGAATTCACTGAACCCCATTCTGTAGAAACATCCCTGGATTTGATCAAATACATAACATAAACATAACAAAATGTCCTTCTGTACATCATGGTTAACATTACATGATCATGTGTGAGAAATAATTTCACAAAATTTGCAAAACTCTCAGTTTAGAAGTAATGTTTTAAATAAGTCATTAGCAGATTACCCAGTTTTTCATTTGAAGATAGATGGCACCGCTTACTGTACCATCTACAGATGTACTTCTTTTTATAACCAGGAAATGTCAACAAAGGCCCACATTTAACTTTGGCTTTACTGTTTCTTTTTTCCCACAAAAGAGAATGACCTGTGAGGCAGAGAGTTCCTATCAATCTTCCTAAACTGACTTCAGCAAATAGCAAAGAGACAAGCAAAAGAGCTTAAGGGTCTCTTTCCTTCTTTGTCTTTTCTACGTGTGGAAAGATTTACCCTAAAAGATGTGACTTGCTGATCTTCAGCATATCACACAAGACTGTTTGAAGTTACCCTAAAGGTTCCCTCCAGACATATCTAAGACCTAAAAACAAATAACTATCTAGTTAAAATTCTTAAAATGCCATCTGCTGCAGGGGGAAAGCTTCTCATTGCTCACCTTAAGTTGAATATGATGCTGTGATGTGACAAGTGGAAACCTCCAGCACACACGCACACACACACACACACACACACACACACACACTGACACAGGACTGAGTAGCCATATCGGAGACATCTTGTTTCCAGCAGTGACAATTTTGGAATTTTCAATGAAAGTGTATTAGATGTAATTTACAAAACTGGGCACATACATCGTTCTGCACAACGAAGCTCAAGACATTTGTGACCAGAGGAGGATGTTTTCCTGCCTGAAAAAATCCTGACAGGCTGGAGATAAATGTACTCATTCATCGTGGTAAAAAATGGTGAAATTTAATGTAAAACTACCAAAAAAAAAAACAAAAAAAAGGCTGACTTGCTAAATTACAACAGCTCAGACTCACTACCTTCCACTACCACACCTAGAGCGGAGGCAGAGCCAGGGACACCAAGTCCCTGGCATGATGTAAGTTAGGGCAATGTATGGGGAAAAAAGTGTTTAAAAAAAAAAAAACAAAACAACTGCAGGTTGCTCTTTAAGGATATCTGTCATATGCCCCCGTTGCTCTAGCATGCACACACAGGCTGAATTAGTTGTCTGTACTATATTAATGTTGTAAAATATTTTTATATCCATGCTGGTTACACCAGCAGTTTTCACATTTAAACCTCAACTCTGCACTGAACCGCTCCATCATCCTGACTAATGCAACTTCAGATATGTTTGGTATTTGGTGACATCATCTGGTCAAAGAGAAAAATGCTTTACTCTCACAAGTGATTCCCGTAATATTTCTACAGTAAAATGTGTTAAACATTAAAAAATCGTATAGAAATTTGGAGAAATCAACTAACCTCATTTTAGATTATGAATCCTGACTTCTTGTAACTTGAAATAAATACAGCTGAATAAGTATACTGCCGAGTGTTCATGAAGCATGTCCAGTTACAGCGTTTTTCTCTGATGTATATATATGTGTGTGTATACAGTATACACACACATATATATGTATATATTACCATTGGATCAAACGACTGTTTAATGTAACCCACCGAGAATAATCATCCAGTTCCACAGTTGCCCTTAGCTCTCCGGGCTGTTCCAGCATCTTTCAGCTCACTGCTTTGGTTTTGCAGGCCACAGCTATACTGTTTTGGTTCACTGTCATCACTCTCATCAACTTTGTTTCCAGCAGCAGCAGGCAGCTGTTTTCAGTTTTAAAAAAGCTCTGATAAAATCACTGTGCACTACCTGCCCAGCACCAAACAGCAGACAGGCGAAGTTAGCTGGCTGTGTACATAGGCAGCTGTTTGGTAATTAGTTCACCATATCAACTGAATAAGGTTCTACTGTGTCATAAGTGTATATTTGCTGTTAAACCCACAATGCTGCCAAAAATGACTAATGTAGTTTTAATTTAAAAAAAATTCTCAAGTACATGAGAACTACACAAGCCTTCTTTTAATAATCTTTTGCAAGTGTAACATTTCTGAATTCCTCAATTTTTTTTCATCTGTAAAACAGGTTGGAAAAAGGCAAACTTCTTCCATGTGTGGTGCACTTCAGCCTCTTGTGGCCGAAGTGAGTATTACAACAACAAACACTGAAAAATTAGCCTCACAAAATCTTTTTTCACAGTTGGAAAAAAAAAAAACCAAGGAACTCAGAAACATAATCCTGGGAAACCTTCTTTCCACTTGCTGTTAAATCATGAACACAGCAGAGAAAACAATTTAGATCAGACTCAGAAAATGGATATTTTTTTTGTCTCACTTTCCTCTCGGGGCGGCTGTAGTGAACAGCTCATTGAGTTTAACATTACAACACATCAGGATCCAACATTCAACAAATACTTCTTCAAGATGTGGTTGAAAGCTTCAGAAAAAGCTGGTAAGTTATGTTTTTTTTTGACAAAGTATTTTACTTTAGTTGAGAGAGCAAAGCAAATTGTTTTTATTTATTTATTTAAAATGTTTCACAGTGAGCATGTACCAATATATTCTTAAAACATAAACATTTTACTTTTTACCCGTACAATACAAAACAGACTAGACTACACAGTTATGTTACCGTGTCAGAGGAGACTGTAACATCCAACAGGATGAAAACACCTGAAACACTATCAGCTGAACTCTCATCCAACATTCTGAAACTGGCGTGAGGTGACCTCGGCCCTGTCAGATGACGTTCGATTGGAGGTGACGGACGTGTTGTGTGGATCATCCGTCTGCTTCGGAACAACCAGATACTTCACGGCCCAGTGCAGCCAGGACTCAGTTACTCTGAACTGACTGAAATCCTGCAGATTCTGTCCAGACGCTTGGTAAGAGTACGAGAACTGCCTGCCGTCGCTGTGAACGGTGGGGGTCTTTCTCAGCACAGTCCCAACAGTCTGACCCTGTTGGTGACTGCTGCCCTCCTTGGAACTGGAGCCTGCCTGGGTGTCGAAGAGCCAAGATGGAGGACTCCCACTCATCTGAGCTTCCTCCTCTTCCTCGTCCACTGAGTTGGTTTGTGCTTCTGGTGTGGGCTCACTTCTCTTCCTCTTTGCCTTTCTATGAGTTATTCCAGCACTTTCCTCCATGTCCTCCAGAATCTGTCTTTCTTGCTCCAGAACCAGGTTCTGTTGTGCCGTGTCTGGGTGCTGCTCGTCTGTGGCAGGCGACGGGTTTGACTGCCTGGTAAAGAGTTCTGGCGGACTCACAGAAGCTGAAGGTGGAGAGCCGGCAGTTGAGTGTGGCGGTTTCTGGTAGGGCGGGAGGCAGCTGTGCTCTCCTTTGCTGTGCTCTGATGTCGGCTGGGATTCCTTCGAGCTGTCGACGGGAAGTTGCGTGCTGGTTATGATAGCAGCATGGTCAGGTTTGGATTCAGTGGCGGTGGGATTGGACAGGGAGTTAGTTGGTGTTGCTTCTGGGGATGCATCGCAGGATGAGGAGGTGTCATCCGGTGGAGGAAAAATGTCCCAAGGGTTGGATAAAGGTCTAATGCTGCTGTCAATAATCCATGTGATCCTGTCCTCATGTAGCATGGCATCCTCCACAGGAAAAGGTGGGTTTTCATTGGCGTCGCGGTCTCTCTCTAAGACTGCCGGCTCGGCTATGCGCCACTCTACATCATCAACAGAAGGCTGCGTGGTCTCTGAAGATTTGCAGACTCGTAGTAAATCTCCCTTTCTGTCCTCAGAGGCAGCAGTAAGCCCACTTGGCGTCCGGCTTCCAACATTCGATGGTGTTGGCAGCTGCTGAGCATCTTCCTCTGGGATGAGAAGACACTTCACGGGGACACTGAAACATTTCACTCCTTTATATCTGACCCTGTCAGCATCCCAGCCCGTGGCGGCGGATGTGTCTGGATGGGTCGGCAATGAGGTGGAAGCTGAGGTGGAGGGCTGCGGGCTCACGGGGCGGCTGCTCGCCACCATCAGCCTCTCCCTGATGTCCTCCAGAACGGCCTGCAAACAGTCATGCTGCCACTCCCCGAGCAGCTCCGACAGATCAAAGCCACACTGGCTCGCCTGAGAATCCTGCACCTCCTGACCCAGCAGGACCCTCCATGTCTTGCAGATCTTCTGCCTGACTGAGGGCAGTGTCGTGCAGCAAGGGGTGTTGTCTTTAACCGGGCCGGCTGCAGTCGTGGCCAGCTCTCCAACTGATAAGAAGAATCTGCATTTAGTCTGTTCGTGGGCCATGTGAAACTGCAGCTGGTAGTCCTGAATGCACACCGTGGTGTTGACGAGACTGGCGAAGCTCTCGCGGTCCTCCTGCTCCTGGAGATGCTCCCAGGCTGATGCAGTGAGAATGGCGGGGATCTGGAGCAACCCGTCGGACAGGAAGAGCAGCCCCGTGGGGCTCTCAGAGCCCTGAGCCTGGGACTGTGACATCTGACCCACCCCGATGACATGAGCCTTCAGCCGCCCACTGCTGCTGCCGCCCTCCTGCCCGCCATAGCTCAGGATCAGGCTCTCTATCCACGGAGACAGTCTGCTCCGAGCGGGTCGAGGCATGTTTCAAACCGCGTCCCCAGTTAAGTTCCACCGGGCAAACACGTACGATGCTTGGTAGTTCCTCCACCGCCACACCATCACCACGGGAGCTAGAAACGAAACACATAACCTATGAGCCATTATAGAACACGAATTTGTTGGTTTAACGTGACACATTATGGGTGAATAGCGGGAAGGGGGCAACCATTTACGCGTGAAAAACAGGTGAGATGTCAGTAAATGTGCTTAGACTAGCACATTTACTGACATTACCACCAGGGTTTTACAGCACTGTTGCACGATTCCCTCTGAGCTAGCGCAGCATAATAATAGCCTAACCTACACAAATATTCCGCACTACTACCTTGATGTAATCCTGCGGACAATAATATTCCTCTTTGACCAAAGTTATGGCGGCGACAGTTTTTTTCAAGTTACCGAGAGATAACTGCGGACCGAACGAAGACGAGTTTTCCGTCAAATTAAAAGAGCGAAAGTGTGTGCTCTTACGCAGAGTAGTAATTCATATCTATGATTTATATACGGTGAAAATCACATGAGCCAATTCCTTTATTTACGTTGCTAAAAAGTATGCAAGCACTACAAGAGTTGGTCAAGAAGGGTTTTACTCGTACCGGAAATACGGCTTGGTGGTATTCTCATGGGCTTTACGCGGGTAGGTACGTTTTGTGGCCTCGTTCGGCTTCTTTTTCATTCTCACTTGCTACAGTTATTGCGAAATATAGACAATGTACACCACAAGAGGTTCTGTTTTTCTTTGTTGATAAAGACAAGATACATAATCTTGTTCGTGTAACTGGACTAATCTATGTTGCAATAATTACTTATTTACAATTCTGTTAGCACACAGGATGCGCATTAAGTATTTGAACGTTGTTTATCTGTACGCTTTCTGCCTAGCTGATGCTGCGTTCAAGTGGCAGATGAATTCTACCCTCGAAATGGCCGTGATAATAAAAGGCGTGTTCTTAAACAACTTGTTTAACGCTATTAAAGTAATCGGTTGTCTTGGTTTTTATGAGGGCTTTGATCACAAAATGGTTCTTATGTTCATTTATCTGTTTATAGTTAATCTTTCGTTGGATATGTAGAACAGACATTTATATGTTAACATAATATAGTTCGATTTTAACAAGTGATTCCTTATTTACCATATTTCCCTCTGGCCCTGAATGCAGCATAGTACATGTCTTCACGCTCGCATACAAAATTCTGGCACGGAGTGATCCATGTTGTCTTAAATGTAGTTAGGTTAATCCCGAGCACACAAGAAAGAAAAACGTCTTAAGGTAAGACAAAAGAGTAGGCTTGAACTGTTAAAATGAAAAGCATGACAACAAGTTTGATACTGTAAATACAGTGCAGTGCTTGAGCCTACGTTAATGTGTTGCCAGTAATATGTAAAAACAAATTCGACTTACGCTAGCTAAGTTACCTCTTCCACAGCTGAACAGCAAACAACAGCGCAAGCGACATGATAGCGTGTTAGACGTGGAAACTGTTGTTTACCGACGGTTGTTTTGCTGCTAGCCTAGCCCTAAATGTAGCATGTTGTCCAGCAGCTTCCAGCCACTGCCCATTGTGATGTAGCAAATGACTAGATAGGGGAGTAGCCTGCGAACTGATTGTTAACTGTGTGTGTGTGTATGTATATATTCACGTGTTGAGTTGTGTGTTGTGGTGCCTGTGAATTTGTTTAAAGCGAAGCGCAGACATGCCCCTCTCTGAGCGTGATCCCAGCTCGAAGGTCTCGGACCCCCAACACTCCCAGAAGCTGCTCAGGGTCCTTCGCGTCTTCTGGCAGGAGCAAAGTTTCCACGATGCGCTGCTGGTGGTCGACGGAGAGGAGCTCCCCGTCCAGAAAAACATCCTGGCTGCCGCTAGCCCCTACATCAGGTGAGAAAGTTTGGCCGGGGACCACGTGCCCTGGTCTCTGAGTCACTCACAAGATATGAGCGTGCATTTGTTATCTTTCCCTGGTATTTACAAAGCTATGGCAACATGGGTGTGTCCACTTTCACAGTTGCAGTGATACTGCTGAGAGTGCTAAAAGTACAGCTGGTGCGAACTCTTTATTTTCGTGTGTGGTATTCAGCTGTGTTCATGCTTTCCTGTCAGGACCAAGCTGAACTACAATCCTCCAAAGCAAGATGGGTCCACATACAGGATTGAGCTGCAGGGGATCTCCATGGCCATCATGAAGCAGATCCTGGACTACATCTTCAGCGGTGAAGTAAGTGTGGAGGCACTGTTTTTAGGTGCGGCGAGCCCAAGTGTTTTTTCCCTGTCGATCCTAATATATTGTTGCATGTATTCATTTGGCCTGTGTTTCCTCACTGTTCTCTGTCTCACCACCTGCATGTGTGTGTCTGTCCTTTCGCACACAGATCACTTTGAGTGAAGAGACCATCCAGGACATGGTGCAGGCATCTGACCTGCTCCTCATGACAGACCTCAAGTCCCTGTGCTGCCAGTTCTTAGAGAGCTGCATCACCGCGGAGAACTGCATCGGCATCCGGCTCTTCTCTCTGCACTACTGCCTTTACCACGTCCACTTCGCCGCCACTGAGTTCCTGCAGACGCATTTTGCCGATGTGGCGCTCTCTGAGGAATTCAGGGAGCTGCCCCCAGATCGGCTCTGCGAGGTGCTGGCCATGGAGAAGCTGAACGTGGGCAACGAAAAGCACGTGCTGGGGGCTGTGGTGCGATGGTTCGCACATGACCCAGAGGATCGCAGGGTGGGTGACGCTCCCTTTAGGTTCAGTGTGAAGATAAAAGAGGTTATAAAAAATGGAGACCAGCAGCTTTTTTGCTTCTTGCTGACTGAATTTAGAGTTTGTTTTCAGTACATGTTCAGATTGGTTAGTGTTGGTTTCATGATCAGTGTCTGATCTGTGTGCTGGATGTGTAACGTTTAGAAACCTCTTCCTAACTTGTTCACTATATACTTTTTACATTGGTAATATGTCAGTGTTGTGTTTTCAGCTTGTTCCTGTTCCATCTGGTGGCCAAAAATGTGAATGAATTTGTGTCTTCTGTCTGTTCCATGAAGCACAAAGCGAGTCCTATCTTTATTTGCAGGTCCACATGAAGGAAGTGATGTCTGCTGTGTGGCTGCACGGCCTGGACGTCAGCTACCTGAGAGAGCAGGTAGGGAAACCGTAAAGTGTTCTCCAGAGTTAGCTGTATTCTTTCTAGTATTATCAAAGTACAACAACATGGTATCCCACCAGGCCATGGGGGAGCCGCTGATGAGGGAGGTGATCAGAGAGCACTGTCAGGCAGTGCTGGGGCAGGGTCAGCTGCATGGCGAGGATATGCTCGCTGCCTTCAAACCCAGAGGTTACTCCGAGTGTATAGTTGTCGCCGGAGGAGAGGATCGCAAGTGAGTCCCTGTTTATTTTTAATGTTTATATTCTCTTTGGACTTCATATAATTATTTATCACTATCATTACTGTTCAGAATCTAATGATATGCAGTGGAGAGGTTTATTGTCCAATCATGACCCATAAAAGTTTTGGGGAAAACACTCAAGGGCTGAAATTTACAGAATTTGTTTGGCATTGAACTATGTACTTTCAGAGCGGTTTTAGAGCAGATCAGAACTTGCCTTTATTCTAGTTTGTTATGTAATTCTAGTTGCTATGTAGCCAATTTCTGTCCTGTGAATGAGGGCCAACATGGTTTTTCCCTCAGCAACAGAGAAAATAATGGTATTTTAGACGGAAATGTGGTCGCGACCAGAGAAAGAGGTTAAATTAGTGATTAGTTCACCCAGATGACACGGCCCTCTCACATCCTGCCTGGTCTGGTGGTTTTT
This sequence comes from Chelmon rostratus, assembly GCF_017976325.1. Taxonomy (NCBI): domain Eukaryota; kingdom Metazoa; phylum Chordata; class Actinopteri; order Chaetodontiformes; family Chaetodontidae; genus Chelmon; species Chelmon rostratus. The sequence continues at coordinate 8,174,260 of NC_055663.1, read as the reverse complement.
CTCCTGTACAGAAGCAGGAAGGCGACTGCTGTGACGCGCTGCATGTGTCCACTCTACGACACCAACAGGCAGGGCTGGATCGAGCTGCAGCCAATGAGCGTAGCCCGCCTCGGCCACGGGGTGGTCGCTGCTGGTCAGTGCTGGGCTTCAGCCAGAAAAATACATCCACCACAACCGAAGTGATGCAGAAAACACATCCATGACCCATGTCATTACTTCAATGAATGATTCATTTGTCAGGATTAGTGCTTAAGAGAATTCCTAGTTAGGAGAACAGTGCGACCGGAAGGTCCAGCAAACACGGAAGTCAGTACTAACGCTGTGTTTTCTGTCTGTTAGAGGGTTTCCTGTTTGTGTTGGGCGGAACAGACGAACACAACACAGTCCTGGACAGTGGAGAGAAATATGACCCAGACTCCAACACCTGGAGCCCCATACCGCCAATGCTGCAGGTATACTCACGCCTTCTCTCACAGCACTGTCCCTGAGGTTTCAGAAGCTCCATTAGAAGTATCTAAGCAGTTGAGAGTGATCTTTGCATGAGAATGTCTGTCCCCTTTTTTTCTTATACGTTACCGTGCAGTTCAATCTTTATATCAAATATTATTTTTAAGCATGATTAAAAAAAAGTCCCTCATACTACCCACGTTTCCGCAGCCATGTTACAATGTAGATGCTCTCAAACCTGTTTGTTATGTTACTTCATGACCACTAGATGTCAGTAGTGCTGCAATACTGGTTCAGTTGGCAGAACAGACATTTGACACAGCCCCAGTCAGCTGCTTACATTTCATCAAGACACGTGGTGTCGTTCAAACTATTTGTTGACTTTATATTGTTGAACACTCTAAACATACTTAAATACTAAAATCAGACTTGAATATATTTTGTTAACGTTATGATAGTTAAGAATAGCAGATGTAACCACTACCTAAAAAGCAAATCAAAAACACTGCTGGAGACTAAAAAGCCAACCAAGGAGAGTAAAAGGGGAAGTCAGAAACTCCTCTAAAATATTATTATGTACTTTATGTAGTTTTGTCGTTTTAAGAGGTGATGCGAGACTCGTCAGCCCGAGCTCCTACAGTAGGTCATTTCAAAGATTTGGAACCTCATTGTGTGCATTTTGAAACTGTTGGCAAAGACACGTCTCACAACCCCAGACTGTACGTGGTCAGCAGTGGAGCCTGGTGCCACGCATGTGCTTAAAGTGTGATTTCAATATTTAAAAAATGGAGTATTTGAGCCCAAAGAGCTTGTGTGTAGTTGAATGTGTTGGACCTTGCTGTGGTTTGGTTATCCTGTCCCTGATGCTCGCAGGTTCGCCAGAACTTCGGTGTGGTGGAGCTGGACGGTCTGATCTACGTCCTCGGGGGAGAGAACAAAGAAACGGAGCTGGTCACTGTTGAGGTGTTTGACCCTCACTTCAGTACCTGGAAAATGCAGACCAGTATGACCATGATCCGCAAGGTAGCAAGACGCGTACAAATGTCACAGCACAGTACTAAACTTGATATGCCCACTGTATTGTTAAATGTAATGTTGTAAATCAAATTCTATCCATACTGGAAAATATCACCTAAAATCAATATCACAATTAACTGTCACACTGAACCTCGGCAGCGATTAACAACCAATATTGTATTAAATATGCTTGAGCACAAGATTTTACATCCTCATAGCTGAATCTTATTAATTCTTAACATATTTATATCATAAATGGATCTGAGTGACATCCTCTGGCTTCATTCCATCAGCAGTATGTTTTTTAGGCCATAGTTTGAAATTATATAAACAAAACTTGAGTGACAGACTTGTGCATCAGTGATGTCCTGCTTCAGCTTCAATCCTGTGTTCAGGGGGCACAGGGGAGGCTCTTCACAGCTAACTGAACTCAGCCGCTGGTGAACAAAGCTCAGAGCTCTGCTTGGTTCTTGAGGAGCAATTAAATTTTTGTTAATTGTTGCGGATTCATTTCCAGTCAAGACCCGTCCTCTAAACCTTAATGAAAGGGGACCTGGATAGTTTTGAAAGTGTATCACATCACCAACTTAAAAATCTTTGTCTGGGCAGTGTGAGAGACACACCTAACAATGTGACTAAAATGACCACGTAGAATGGGCCCAAGGCCGTCAATAACCCTTGTCCAAACTTGTCCAAAAATCAGACAGAATTTAGCACCAAGTGATTCATTTTCCACAGAGAACCTCTCCCCACATGCTGTGACTTGTAGAGCCGTGTCTGTCTTCTCCGGCAGGTCGGCTGCTATGCCTCCATGAATAAGAAGATCTATGCCATGGGTGGCGGCTCCTACGGGAAGCTGTTCGACTCTGTCGAATGCTTTGACCCCAAAACCCAACAGTGGACGGGCCTCTGTCCTCTGAAAGAGAGAAGGTAACGCTCTGATGGTGTTAGCCGTTGTGGGCTGGGCGGGACAGAAGAAAGAGGATCTATTATTTGATCAGCTGACGTACGAACAGTTTAAAGTCAACACCAGTTTTCTTCCTCTCGTGTTATCGCCTCTTTTCTGTTCATTGCAGATATTTTTATCACATGATGTACGCGCTTGCTGTATAATACATTTAACTTCAGCCTGTAGTACTTTGTTCTCATTTGTGTTGCACAACAGGAAATGAAACACAGCTCCGTGGTCATTGTTGCGCTCCCAGAATTGTCAGTTTTAGTTTCAGTTTGACCTCCCTCAGATGACACCACAGTCATAATGAGCTATGTTGCTCAAGAAGATGAAGCAGCTATAAGCAGGCAGTTGAGTCACACCGTGTACATTTTGTTAGTCATAGCAGAACCTGTGGTCTTAAAACGTGAAGAAACGTTCAGTCTTTCGGTTTGCGCGTCCCTTGATTGGTTGTCCCATGTATGTATAAGGGACCCTGAGATCCAGCTGAAGTGTGCTCTGACCTGTTAAGGTGGTGTGTGACACCGTGCCTCTGAGAGCTGCTTTTGTGGAGGCGCCGCTTTCAAGCCAAATGTCAACTTGACACAAAACTTCAAGGCGCTTCTTTATAACTTCGCCTCTACTAGTATACAGTTGTTGCTAGAATCAGATCGGCTTTGTCTGTTTCTTGGTTTGGAAAGAATTCATTTAGCTTTTATCTGATCATGTTTGCCTCTGTCACGCTTCCTTATTTTTAGTTAGTTAACAGCATTTGTGTAACCATTCTTTGACACGCTGGCTTTTTCTTGGTCCAAGCAGTGAGTTGAACAGCCCCCCCTTCAAATGTCAACCCAGTAGACTCAGCTATAACATCTCAAAACAGAGAGGTGGGCGATATTACAATATATCTCCTGTTGTATTGCATCATTGAGAGCAATGTGGCAAAGCAGGGTTGCTTTAGATAAGATAAGATATTTATCCCACGCTGGGGAAATTAAATTGTTACAGACAGCAAAGAATAAAAGAGACACAGAAGGATTAATAAAACAATAAAAAAGGATACAGAATAAAAATCAACTATATATATATGTACATTATATACAAACATTATATGGAATTGCATATAGGTCAGATATGGATAATAAATACAGTATATATGACAGTGATTTTTGCTTCAGTGTGATTCAATAATGGCTAATTTAACATAAAAACAGTATTATTCAGACACCAAATGTATCATTTATATTTGTGCCCCAGCAGACAATGATTAAATGATTAAAACTTCTGTTTCAGTTTAGAAGTATTATTCCAGCTTGTTCAGGCATTATTGTGCACTGGACACTGAAACAGGAACCTGTTTTTTTGAGGCTAAACTTCCGGTTTCTTTTACTGCAGTGACTGCTGATTTCTCAGATTTTTATTTAACTGTTGCTCAGGAGTATCTTTGTCTCTTACCGCCCTCTCAGCTGTCAGTCTCCTTCAACCGATGTACAGTTTTGTTCTCTGTGTACGAAACTTAACTTTTTTGCAAACCCTTCACACAAAATAACATTGATTTGTAAAGAAGACTTTCTACAACCTAAAAATCATGAAAATTCAAAAATACATAGTAGTCCTGGAAGCTTTTGTGACGGCCGGGTCCAAACTTTTGAACAATGTTGTATATCCATACAGAAGATGTGATCCGCGTTGCTCTCTCCTGTCTCTTACATTTTCTGTCGTTTTCCTGCTCAGGTTTGGTTCGGTGGCGTGCGGCGTTGGCGAGGAGCTCTACGTGTTCGGCGGAGTTAGAAGCCAAGAGCACGACAACCCCGAGCAACGACACATGATGACCTGCAAGTCTGAGTTCTACCATGATGAGATGAGGAGGTCAGTACGGAAATACTGCTTCTGAAGACGGTTTTATAGAGCTATTATTAAACATTTATTATGTTTATGGTGTTGTCGTGTCCCAGTATGGTTTAAATGCTGAGTTTGAAAGATCTTTCTTGACTTCGGAAACAGCAATTGAGAAAACAATCTCACCTCTAATGATGATCATGAGGATCATTGAGTAGGTTTTGTCAGGTATCCCAAAGTGATTACTTGTTTTGCAGCTATTGACCGAAACACAGTTCTTGGGAGAATGCAGAATGAATTAAATAGTACAAAATATCTTCTATTGCCATTCTTCATAATCAAGTGCTTTTTTTTATATTTCTGTTCATTTGGTGAGGATGCCAAGATATAATTTAAAAAAAGAACAAACTGAGACTGCACACTGAAATCGAACAACCAGCGTACGTTGCTGTCGAAATGAAAACAAGATGTTCAAAACATTCCTATTTCAATAATGTGAAAATCAAGAAGCTCATCTAGAAAATAGTCAGTAAAAATAGTTGTGATTGTTTTTTATTCATGTTGTTGTATGATGGGTGCAGGTGGATGTTCCTGGATGACCAGAACCTGTGTATCCAGACCAGCTCGTCCTTCGTTTACGGTGCTGTGCCCATTGGAGCCAGCATCTATGTGGTGGGAGACCTGGACACAGGTCAGTAACACCACGCTACAACCACACACAGTTCCAATGGGGTTACAGCAACATCAGCATCTGAAACACTGGTGTTTCCTGCATGTACACAGGTACAAGCTTCGACTACATCCGGGAGTTTCGCCGCAGCACCGGGACGTGGCATCGCACCAAGCCCATGTTAGCCAGCGACCTCTCCAAAACAGCCTGCGCCGCCCTGCGCATCGCCAACTGTCGACTGTTCCGCCTTCAGCTGAGCCAGGGCATGTTCCGAATCAGAGTCTGACTCCACGTGTGCACGCTGGCGCTTTCTACCTGCTGCAGGTCTGGGTGTAGGGATTTTATGAGCACTAAAATAATATAGTCGCTAGATGTTGAGAATTGTGATTCTCCGTTCACGGGTCTGTACTCGGGGACCCTTCTCCTGTATGACTTGACGAGACAAAAGCTCATCTAAAACACATTTTTAACATAGGTTTTATGGATTTTTTTTATAATTCTAAATATTTTTTTCTTTTTAACATGGGATTTGATCGGGTTGTGCTTTTTGTTTTAATGGACATTCCTCATTTCTGATGTTTACTGGAGATCTGTGGGTTGGTGAGGGATTTAAACTGACAAATAACTACCACACTGTCGCAAGAGGGAGACGATACTGAGTTTAAAAGTCTGCAACAGCTGCAGTGGGGATCAAGGGAAGAAAATCTTTCAGTTATCTAAATCGTCAGTGGGAAGTGATACTTTGCCGTCAGCCCCTTAGACGCATGATGACGTATTGCAGCAGTCGCAGACACCTTCCCACCTTTCTCTGCTGTTACTGGCCTCCATATAGATTACAATGCCATGCAACCACAACACAAGGCTTTCTGAGTAATGTCCTCTACATGCTGTACAGTAACAATAATCTTATGGATTCACTGCATGTCACGGTAAAACCTGCCTGTCGCACCTGTGTCAGACGATACAGTATCAGTGCTGGGACCTGTCAGACTGCGATGAATGCCTGAAGAATCGTGATGCTACGATGTAAATAGCATATATACTATCTGTGCCACTGTCTAGTTCTGAAATGCAGCAAAGCAAAACAACCAAGCTGTGGGCATAGTGCGGGTACTGTCTTTGTTTTTTATTTGTAGCTTTATTCAAAAAGTGGCACTGACAAAATCACGTCAGCCAGTGTGTTCTGTGTTACGTCATTTTGAGTTCTGGTAGGTGTGTAGACGTGTGTTGTAGCAGCAGTCACATTGTACGTATTTGGTCCCAGATTTTTAAAACTCTGTAGTTTTGATGCAGATTTTTCAGACAGTCCTACCAAGACAAACGTGGCAAAATAGCATTCAGCTGCATCCAAATGACAGAGCCCCCCAGTCGCTGTAGAAATCATGTCTGTTGTCCATCAGATGCAAGGGGGGAAGTCATGTGGGGTTTTTATAGAGCCATAAAGTCTGCAGAGGGAGGAGGACGTCTGACTTCAACATGGGCGACTGTGGGAGACCATTTTCTAGTGACAGTCAACGTTTCTTTTAACCATTTCCCAACATTAACCAAGGAATTATTGTTTTAACCATTACGATGAATAATGAAGCAGTATTTTTAACCTCAACTTTGATCTTTTCCTTGTTTGCACAAGTTGTTTTCGTGCCTAAACTTTAACTATCAGATCAGGAAACGGTTCTGAAGGCACAGACAAATGACGTCGTCCTGCTGGTAAGGGCATCGAATCAGATACGCTTATGTGTTGTTCTGAATGGCGGTCACAAACGACATATATAGTTATTTAATTTAGAGAACTTGTTGGCTGTCTTTGGTTGCCAAAGCTCTAAATTAGCCATCGGTAGGCAATGTTTCACCACATTTTTGTCACCATTGTCACTTTTTTTCTGGACATCTCAAAATCACACAGTGCGTAAGGACCTTTAGTGCCGTAATCGTCGCTGGACACCTCTTGTTCTTTCGGCCTACAGATGCTGTGCAGCGAATGAATCACGGACCGTGTAGAAATCACTAACTGACGTAGTAGATGATCAAAGAAATCACAAACTACTCCCAGAATGCATTGCATTAACTGTACGTTTGCACCTTAGAGCACAAGCGCTTTACTTAGTCAGTTTGCATCTCTGAGCGAGCCGTGTGGGCCCAGCCTGCTCAGAAACAGATGTCGCTGCGAGTGACACTCGAGAGTTGCTGGACGTGTTACTGCCTTCGCGACCTCTGACCTGGCTTTCCACTCAGCACAGTTTTGGCATCCCTTTGACCCCATTTGTTCTGTGTGAGTTACGGCTGCTGCTGCTGCTGCTGCTGCTGCTGCTGTCTGTCCACAGCCCAGGGGCAGCACATACAAAGCAGACACACACACTCAGTGGAGCTCATGTGGTGTTGATACAATCACACCTCTCATAACATCCAGAAGGCAACACACCTCATGCACATCAGAGACGCTTGAGGCCTGGGTGAGGCCTCTCAAACTATGATGAGTGCAAAGCAGTCTTAGAATTAAGTAATCGTGTGATAATCCTGTGACAATTATGTGCGCATGAGTGGAAAAGTGAGAAAGCTGTTGCGTTATAATCAGCTGTAATCAGTGTAGCCTATCACCTCTGTCATAATCGCGTAGGCGAAACAGTTTTTTTAAATATGTAAACACATAATTTACGATCGAAATCGAAAAAAAACCCGCCACCAAAATTCAAAGCACATGATTCTCTAACTCACACTGAGAGAGGCGGCGTCCTGTTGCACCAGCTGAAGCTCAGTTTGATCCTCGTCCTCAGCATTACTTGAACACACACCGAACTACGTAGTTTATAGTAAACTTGCCGCTTTATTTACTTGGCCACCATTTCTACTTAGCCTACGACTTCACTGAGTCACCCGTGATCAGAATGTTGTTGTGGAGCGTGACGTTGAAATGAAAGGATCAGTCTTGCTGCTGCATCACACCCCAGTTGAAACATACATGTCAGATAAACAAACCCTTCTCGTACAGAATATTGACACCAATAAGACACGCCAGCTGAAAAAGGATTTCCTGGAGCTCTTCAAAGCAGCACGACCGGTCTGTTGTATCCTGAATGACAGCATTGTGCCTCATATTTTTGCGTAGACACGTAACATTCCGTAGTGTCTCATCATTTACAGTATATACATGACGTTTCTGAGCTGCTCTCTATCCACAACACTTGTTCTCACTTGTTAACACCTCATGACTGTGTTGTGATACACTGGAACACCCTGTAAGTGGAAATAATAGCCGTCTAAACTGAAAATAGTCTAGCTCTAACCAAAGTCGTGTTGTGAAAGATGGGGAGTGAAACTGCTGTTTCAGTTTGTACTTTTGTAACTGATGCATGCGGAAGTTTTGTAAGATGTTGCCTATGAGTGTCATTCATTTACGTCAAAGGAATTAAAACACCAAAGTGGTCAATGGTAACCCCTTTCCCATTTGTTTTGTTTTTTTTATTATTTATTAAGTGCTGGTATTTATTCTGAGATCCAGACTTTGATCAGTGACTCACACAAAGATATAATTTAGATATAATCTGTTGGGATTTACATTGTATGATGTACAAAAGCCGAGTACCTGCCATTTTTAATGTTTACATAAATACAGACTTTCAAGCATCAAGCAGATGCCTTTCAATTACTTTTGGAGCTTCAGCTTCTGGGGTTTATATTAGGACTGAAGACGGGATCATTAAAATCAAGACATCACCTTTGAGATCATAAATGCGCTTTTTTGTTATTTTGAAAGAAATAATTATTACAATATATGCAAACAAAACTTATATAACAAAGCGAACAAGCAACCACAAAAATGTGAAGCTAAAACTAAAACTTCCAATTTCCAATTCCATTTTTTGTATTCAAAAAATTTCTTAATATAGCTCTGTTATATTATCATGTATCTCTAATTATATATTTGTATTGAAATTGTATTATTATTATTTTCTCCCTGAAAGTCCAAAAACCAAAAAGATAATTCTACATGAAGCATGGTTTTCCCAACATTTTTAAGATATCAATAATGGTATCAAGCTGGTTGAATCTGTGTGATAAAATAGTGTAACATACATTTGCATAGCAGATTTTATGCTAATTTGACTATTAGGTCGAGATGTTGTGTATAACATGATGACAAGACGGCGTGACTTCTGATCTGTAAATGTTTATGGTAATCTGCCCACCTGTTTATCTGCCCAGCTGATTCCGATACATCTTTTGAACAAGTGGAAATTTGGGTCTGACTGTGACACCAGATGTCAGAATGATGATTGCGGTCTGTCCACAGGGGACCATGAATGCATTTCATGGAACTCAGACTATTCATTTTTTAAGGTACCTTTTCATGGACTAAACTGAAACTCTGGTTCTGGATGAAAGGTCAACAAAACCATTAGGGATCATCCTCTGTGGACCATGAATATCCCTTCTAACTTTCATGCCAATTTGGCTATTAGTTGTTGAGACTCTCTCTGTCGCAGATGGATACATGATGGATGGCCCCACTCATAAGATGTCGTTTCGCTCTGCCACTGGGACCAGAATTCCTCCCATGTTCAGTTCAGTGGTTCATTAGATGTTCTCTCCTTTAACAAGGGTTTAGGGACTGCTCTCCACATCAGGTGGTGCTCCTGCCAAATTGCCTCTTAATGCTTTGAATGTATGCTGAAAGTTAACAAACACCGCTTTTTTTGTACTTGCTCGATGTGAACATGGTAAAAATGAGTTCAGTGTAAATTGAGTGTCTAGCCGGGTTTATCTCCATGAGCAGGATACACTATGTGTGTTGAGGAAAAGTCTAGACAAGGGATTAACAGCAGTACATAGCATGACAAAAGTTGAGGTAATTCAGTTAAAGTGAGCAGCTCTCGTGACCACTTCCAGAATCCAGCTAACCTGGGTCCTGTGACTGATGTAGGACGGGGGAAGGGTTGCTGACACGACACACAATGTCAAAATTTATCAATGCTGCACTGCTTGCTGATTGGAGCAACTGAGTGTTTGGCGGATTAGAGGCTGGCCTTTTAGTCAACAGTCCGTTGTGTGGTACAGAGCAGAAATCAGTCATATGATGAAGGTTCCTCACTAGACACTACAGAAAAAAATCATTTTAAGCATCTACGTGTATCAGAGTTTCCAATGGTTTGCTCATCACGGGCTCCACAGGCTTTTCCACTTTGAGAATGAAAGCAAGATTGTGTACCTTTTGAAGGAAGACCTAATACAATGATGTTCATACAATTTCAAAGTTGAATTCATAAGTAATAAAACTCTTTTTCTCAATTTAACACTCTCAGGGGTTTTGATGCTCCAGCCTAACTTGGTCTGGTATGACCAGTAGCTTATGTCGGCACTGTTAGCAAACACATTTATTTACTAGCTACTGCTCCACTATGTTTTAGCATTTACCTTTGACCTGTAATTGCTTCAGTTGCTGTTCAGAAAACGGTACTTAGGGTCGCTTTAAGTAAGCCATTCTTGAAATGATTTTATTCAAATGTCACCTCATTTATAACAACTTGTGAAGCGCTTTCCTCAAGAAACAGGTATGTATCACCCCTAATGTGGAGTAAACCCTAGACTGCACATATGTCTCCCTCACTGTCTGGCCTTTCTTTAGTAGGAGCTCCCAGTACAGTTTGCAATGACAGGATGTGGTCAAACAAAGCCTTCGCATGTCCAACATATGTTGGTTATGACGAGTATGGAGTAGCGAGCACACGCTCAGCCCAGGAACTACGATCAAGAGTCTTTTGTTGACAATGATCAGAGCAACAGTTTCTTTTGTCACTCAGTAGTAATCAATATAAGTATAATCAAAAATAATACACAAAAATACCCTGGACGAATACACATTAGATATATTGAAATAATAAATCAATTCACAAAAGATAATAAAGAAATAGCAAAAATAATAATAAAAATCAAATAAAGATGTATGATTACAACTTTTTTAAAGCAAAGTAATTATAAATAAGCAACAAAATTAAAAAGAAAGGAAAAAAGTGGGATCTTATCCTCAATTACAGACACCAAATGAAAAACATAGGGTTTAATGCAAAATGCTGTCTGTTAGAACAAGGACAAATTAATAAGAGAGCATCAACAATCTTAACAAACAACCAAGGCAGAATAGCAATTGTTATGATTAGTAGAGCATAGTGTTCATTTACAATACGTTTCTTTTCTTTTCATAGGGAAGCTCATTAAAATGTCTCTTTGGCCTTATTTCCGTTTAAGGGCCTTCTTCCCACAGACAGTAAGTGTTTTCCACATCTTCAGTACTGATTTAAAGTCAGATTTTGAATAAAATAATTTCCATTATTGCCAAATCAATATTCTAGTCTGCTTCTATGACACATTACATTCTTGCTGCATTTCTTTCTTTCCCCTTTGGCTTTCATTAACTGTTGTCACAACAGCAGACAGTCTGCTGGCGGGCTGGTCGGCGTGTTGTAACTTGTCTCCAGAACAATACTGGCTGGAGTGCCGATGGTGTTGCAGCAGGAAGGACTCTGCTGATGGGGGGTTGTGGGTGGAGCGGAAAAAAAAGAGGCTTGAGGGAAACTGCGGGACGTGCCGGTGGGAACATGTGGAAACCTCAGAGTGACACTGAGGTGTTTGTTGTTGTGAGCTGGGACCCTTGAGATGGGAACTGTAAAGCTGCTTTTCCCAGTCTCAGTTGAGCAGGTCTTGGTGGTGGTAGCAAATATTCAAACGAGAACTCTGACCGCTGAAGAGGAATAGGGTTTCATGTGAAGCTAAAGCAGCTGAACATGGGTCAGTCGGTCCTAAGAGAGGACAGTGCAGACTATTGCACCTTGTTGCTCTGCCCTAACACTCACCTGTGTTTCTAAGGCCACCCTCCCTTGGGCTCATTCCTGTGGGAGCTTCAGTGATGTCATCGAGCAGAATTTTTTCCACCTGCATTTGACCTGAAGTGTACTTTTCAGTTTGGATTTGACGAATGGTTATTTCCCATTTCCCTCGTCTTTCCCATGTCAAAGTTTTGTACTTACCCGTCTGAGTTTACTGCCACCATCCCAATACAATGACAATGAGTGGTATTTAGTTTGTGGTGTACACAGTACTGAAACAAGATTTGAAGACATTTTTGAGGAAAGTCTCAGAAAATCAGCTTGGACCGGAGGTTGCAATGCTTAATGAAGTGGTCAAACATTAGATTTGCCATAGCCTAAACATACACAGCCCTGTTTTATGAAATAATCAAATAAATTCTGTGAAAATATATAAATCAACCAACAATCAGTGAAACAACTGAAGAAATTATTAAAACCAATTATTATTAATTGTTAGTTAATCATTCATTTTCATAACAACAGAGCTTTATATTATTTTCATTATACTTAGTTTAATTTCAAACTACTTTTTTTGAAGTAGTTTTTACCAGTTAATGTCAAGTTTTATTTCTCAATGTCCTGACACATTTCATTTCATCCTGTCACATTTCATGACAGCGGTGTCCCCGCCCTTCTAGTTTTCAGCCAATCACGTGCCCCCTTGCCTCTCATATGATAGCAAGCACAAAAACTGCTACTACATTTAGCAGATTAGCACTTTCTAACTGAAGCAACATAATTCTGAATTAACTAACAAGGGGCTGGTACCGTAAATTATTATCGTACACAGACTCAGTAACTAAACCTCTTTAGCTTTTATGCCTTAGCGTAGCTAGCCTAGCTGACTGACTAGCCAGGCTGGTTTGTGAGCTTGGATTATTACTTGACATCAGCGAGTACCAGGTTTAGCAATGTTAGCAATCTTCAGTTGGCAAGAGCGACCACAGAGAAGGCTAGCTCTGCCCAGAGTCGAGTGTCTTTCTCTGAGGATCGTCTTTAGCTCGAATCAAGGCATTAGCTGCTGCCGTGAACAGTGTCTCTTCTCTTTGATGCTGCACATGTACGTAGCATGTGCAGCCTTGTAGAACTGAATAAATAAAAGGCAGAGTTTGTTTCTGTGGCTGTGTAATGTGGAAACCCTTTTTAATGTGATATGATCAGGTTTGACAGTCAAGGTGGTTCCTGCGATGCTTCAGAGAAAACCAATGAGCTGACACTTCATCAGAATGAGATTACACATGATAAACATCATCACCCACTGCCGCTTGTGGCTGGCTTTCTGCTTTTTCCACTGGTATTTTTGACAAGAGAATCTATGAGCTATGCTGTTTAAATGATGACATGAAAAATGGAATCTTGTTAATCAGCCAGTGACACAGTTTAAAGCAACAGCCTGGGAAGTATTACACCAATCAGACCGGTAGTATAGCAAGAGCTTTATGTGGCCTACTTGTTTTGAGTAGATGGAAGCATGAGCATTGGCTGATTCATCAGTGACTGAGTGTTGGGGATGGTTCTTTAAGTGGAAGCCATGACTTCAGGGCCTTGTATTGTTCAACATCCGCCCTGCTAAAGTATCCATGACAAAGACAATAAATCTCTACCAAGGTGTGGCAAGGCGTGCTTTTCGACTATAACTCAATCTCAGAACTTGATCTGGTGGAATTTATCATCAAGACCAATAAGACTGATAGCCTAAAGCCAGCTAGTAGCCTCTAGAGGCTGTAATAGTCATTACACACCACAATATCAATATGCTGAAGGACAAATAGCACGTTAAAGCTGCTGTTATGTCTTGCCGCTCAGGTCAGAGTGGCACTCCAGAATAGATCATAGAATTATTAATTCAAAGGGGTTCTTCCTCTGGGAAATATGAATGTATTCAACAAAAGGCATGGCAATCAGCCTATTATGCAATATCACATGCATGTGAAAACTTTGGCTTGGAGTCAGAATCAACAAGGCTGATCCTCCTCTGGGGGTCAGAATTACCCACTGCAAGTTTCATGGCGCTGAGCTCTGGATCCATGGTTCAAACTTAAAATTCTGACCAATAGGAGAAAAACTCAAGGAGTGTCCAAATTGGACAGGGTTCATACTCTGGGGAGCATGAATGTGCTATTTGACTAAATTACTAATTTTGGTAAGTGTAAATTTTGGCCAAATTGTTGTGCTAGAGGACAGGTCAACAGTTTTACAAAAAAATCCCCCCTAAGGTGTGTTCACACAGAATGTGAAGCAAATAGACACGGCACAATTGCACAAAAAGATAATGTAAAGATGCGTCCATGCAGGTCATTTTATTGTGAATGCGTGGGTTTTAGCAACCTGGGTGGAATTTACGTTCTACAATTAAAATTCAATCCTAGTCTTATTAGTCTTGGTTGAACAGTTAAATACATTACAATATACTTGTATCCAGCACTGAGTGTTGCAGTGGCAAAGTAGTATAAAGGCATGGCCATGGCCTTATGTTATAAGGAAAGTGACTTGTAGTAGAGTTTTCTTCCAAGACATGCATGATGTTTTAATGTCTTGCCTCAACTGAACCACCTATGCTATATTACAGGCCATGCAGATTTATCTCAGCCATAGTAAACTCTCCCTGAGTGACACCACGTCCCCGGCTCTTCCCTCATAATAAACTCACCCATGTCGATGAATCAGTGCCTTGTCAGTGATCCTCCTCTCTGTACTCCTTCCCTGAAAGATGATGCAGGTGTTGCTCAGTTGTGGAAGTAACTTCAGGCACTGTACTTCAATACAGTTTTGAAACAGCTGTACTTGACTGTTTTCCATTTTCTGCTACTTTTTGTTTCTAATATTGTACTTTTTACTCCACTACATTTAACTGAAGTCTTTGCAGATTCTGATTAATGCTAAAAATACAATTAACAAATAAACTGTGATGTAATATTATAGATTAAGCTAAAACCTTATTGATCCCTGGGGGGATTCACAAGCTGCCCACCAGATAAAGTATATATAGTATACAGGCATTGGACACATTAATGTATAATTATAATCCTATAACATATTGTGCAATGTTCCGACATGGACCAGTCTGCATTATGGTCTTTTACATTTGGTACTTTTTTGCGACCAGTACTTTTGTACTTTTACTTGAGCAAAACTCTGAACACGTGACTGATATCTGTCACGCAGTATTCCTGCACCGTGGTCCTTTACTTATCCACAAGATCATTTTCCACATTTGATGTCGACAAGCTGCATCATTTCCAGTGAAAGGAAAAAAAGAGGTGGATTCATAAGAAGTCCCTGCGCCCTCCTCCTTTTCTTTCTTTTTTTTGCGTGCGGGGGGGGGCTGAGGTGAGGAGGAGGGGAGGTGGGGTGAGCGTGCGCCCTCGGCAGACAGTCAAGCGCAAAAGACACACGGCTCATCCGCTCGCCTCCCCATTGACGTCAGTCCGGTATCACATGTACGAGCACGGACCAATCGGCACGGCGCTGCCGGAGAGCGCAGGCTCCTTTACACCAAGATAGGGGAAAAGACTGAATAAAAGGAAACCGTGCCAGAGAGCCTGTAATGACCACAAAACCCGACGGAGGAGCCTAGACTCGCCATTGGATATTTCGCCCGCTTTCTCGTTCTTCCCATGCGTTCCTCGCGGTGGATTATTGTGTTTGGCACCGGGGCGGACGGAATGGATAAGGCCATGGCCCTAACATATTGAATAGCTCGTTGGTGGTAGGGGGGGAGGCGAGACGCGCACCGTGGAGACAATTCATGGGGCATTGTGCGGGGAGGAAAATGGTGGATTATTTGCACTGTATCATAAAAACCTTCCCCCGTCTGGATATCCGGCCATAAGACACTGCTTGGTGGCATTTCTGCGCCTGTCTCGGCCGCGTCTACAGTAACTGAGGTCCTGTTATAGCGGCTGGTAGGTAGGTAACTACCCCCCTCAAGCTCGATCCCAACGACCTTATCCATTTCTATTTTCTATCGGCTATACATGCGGGATTCTTGTGTCTCCGCGACGCGCTCACCCTCCCCTGCCCGAGAGTAACATTTGGAAACAATAAACTGTTGGATTACTGAACTATGGATTTCAACAGCGGCGGCGGCGGCGGCGGGGGCAACGAGCTGCACAACAACCAGTTTTATCAGTGCGAGGAGAACAAGCCTCTGCTGGGGGAGATGTCGGAGGGGAACAACAACACCAAGCTCGGCGCGGGGCCGTGCAAGAGGTCCCTGCACCACTGCAGCAGCAGCGGGATGCGATACAAGCTGCTCCACGAGGGGGACATCCAGGTGTGCGTGGTCAAACACCCCCGCACCTTTCTCAGCAAGATCCTCACCTCCAAGTTCTTGCGGAGATGGGAGCCACACCACCTCACGCTCACGGACAGCAGCCTGACCTCGGCTACAGTGAGTTGCCTTCTAGACTCCTGTGTGTGTGTGTGTGTGTGTGTGTGTGTGTGTGTGTGTGTGTGTGTGTGTGTGTGTGCCTATATAATATGCTGCGTTTCACATTCCACAGGCAGCTTTGGTGTTTGTCTTTTCTTGTCTGGACGCAGCAGACGCGCGCCGAGATTACGCACAGTCTGTTGTTGACGCAGTTTACAAGAAGGCAGCGTGTCACTGCTTTCACGGCTGACAATATCGCAAAACACTGTTGCTGCGGCCTGCACCCCCCCACCCCCCACATCCTCTCCTCTCCATCACTTCCGTGTGCATCACCTTACCTCTGACCACGTATCTAGTTCTCAGACTCGGGTGCAGGGGACGCACGAGGTCGCCAGAAGTGGTCTTTAAGTGTGTGTGTGTGTGTGTCTCTTCTGGGTTAATATTGCCTCCAGGACGCTTTAAACTCTTCATTTGAATTATTAAACAACAAAGATCTTCTCATATTAGTCCCTGGAAATAAAACCCACCAGCAGGGGGTCGGAGGGGCCTGTTCGATGTGTGACATGAAACCAGCTTAGAACCCCTACTGCAGCAGCCTGCATCCCCATAACAAACTGGTGTTTATGTGTTTCTGCCTGCCTGTCTTCCGGAAGGAGTGCAGAATGGAGAGAAATGATGCTCTGATAATGTGCCATCTTCGGTAATATTCCTGTTATGTTTATTATAATATTCCCTCAAGCCAGTTTAGTGTCAGTGGTTGTATTTTTCGCTGTTGCTGATGTGGCAGCCCATGGGTTCTGTTGATTAACAGTCAGGCCTACTCAGGGTATCAGTTCAATGCCAACAAGCCTGTATCCCATCACAGATATGCATGGATTTCATCTGATTTGGTGCCATACATGCAGAGGAAGAGAGGCTAATTAAGTGACCTAATTGGCGATCCAATCAAAAATATACAAATTGTTTGAAAATCAGGATTTATTATTTGTCTTAACATTCAATGTACTCATTATTTTCTATTCTATAATACTGCACTAACCTTAAAGCATTAACTGTCAATGCACACCAGCCAGGAGGAATCATAGACACTGTTTAATTATTAACCTCAATAGGAGACGTGCCTGCGGTAATCAGTTTTAATTGTTAGTAATTTAGCAGAATAATGGCAAAATAATAAAAGCCTTTATTTCCCCTTCTGTTATTATCAACACTTCTGACATTTTGCGTAAAGCCGGTCCCATTGTTTTATCAACACACCTTGTTAGAGGCTTTTTGGATGCCTGCCTATCACACCCACACTGGAAGAGTGTGAGTTGGATTGCTTACTGCAGTGTGCAATGTCTTGGAGGCTGTTATCACGGCAGAAAAGGCTTGTGGATGTAGCTCAGGTTAAGCTCACCTGATCTCAGTTTACCTGCTGGTTTACTGGGAGATTTATGGCTTCTAGTCCACTATAAATCTAAATTATTTGGCTGTATTGTGAAGTCAGAATAATTCTACAGCTTATGAATGGATATAGGCTTACGTTTGTTCATTCCTTTTTTCTTAACATCTAAATTGATTTGGTTTATATTGGTCCTTCGTACTGATCACTGGCTGGAGGTCACAGTTTTGCCTTCTTTCATTTTTCACCAACACTGATTACTCGTTGATCACTTGTACAGGATACATTAGCTTGTTGTCGTGGATGTGACATTATGATATAAGTTAATGACACACTCAAAATGTATTTGTTATGAATCAATAAATCCATGAAATATGTACATATGTAATGGAAGCTTCTGCCCAACCAAATAACCACATAAACAACACCTCATACTGCTTCATTAACCCACAATGTTGTGTACAATGTTCTTTAAAAGAACATGAATTGTTTTCAGCAGGGTCTTCCACTGGACCGACACCATGTTAATAACCTAATTCATCTATCTGTCCGCTGTCGCTCACTGGCTCCAGTGCTTCATCTTAGCTTTTTAGCATACACTGGCTGATGATAAAGCTGCCTGATTCCTTGCCGGTAGTTCCTGCTTGTTCATGCACATTACAAGCTCCGTTTCCGTTTTACTGACTGTTTGGCGTTGACATTAAAGCACACCGATGGGACGCTATTCTAGGCTGATAAAGCAGGCTGTACACGAAAATTTTAGCATGAACAGTGCCGAGTGATAGCTTTGATGTTCCCGCTTGAGTAAAACTTCCTGCGAGCATCCAACAAAGGATGTTGGATGTTGGCGTGCAGCAGAAATAAGCTGTAAGCACAACATTGACTTAAACCTTTTTTATGTCTGGTGTGTCTTTTAAGTTGATATGCCAAGCACTTATGCAAACAGTTGAAGAGAGATACGGCACAACATTGTCATTCATTTGGAGTTGTACTTCAGGCCACCTGATGATGTAAGCCTAATATCCACTCCCTTTTATCTCTGTTTTTGGTCCCTACCAACTCCTGAGGGAAATATCTGGCTCTGTAGCGTCTAACTGCTCCACTGTGTTAACCAGACTGTCTGCTGTCAGCTGTTGGTGCTGGGCAGGTAGTGTACACTGACAGTGAGAGTGAACCAAAACAGTAAAGTTGTGGTCCAGGCAGCTAAACAATGACCTGCAGATTCAGGTGATAATTCTCTATGGGCGTATAACTTCAAGTGACCCCTTTCATTTTGTCATTTGATACATTGTTAAAATAGAAATACAAATTATAGTCAGCTTAAGGCAAGATGGCACAATAAATCGTCCAAGTATATGCTGTTGTGTCATTGTGATGCAACTTTTATGCCTCATAAAGTTTAGAACTTTCCGTGGAGAGGACACACACTGACTGTGTGATAAGGACCTGGACCAAAACTACACAGCTACAGGGTTGGGTAGAAGGCATGGCTCCAGAATGCGACTTTGTGTGCAACATGCTGGTTGTTGAACAAATCAGCGACTGTGGCAGTGATGCTTGAAAAGCACAAAAGGAAGCTGCCTAAGGGACCATACATCTACCGTGTGTTTAACAAGTTTCACTTTTGTAAGGACTCTGGCAGAATGAAACCTATAACGTTGCGCTGCACTCAGTCGGCGCCTGCATCGCTCGCATCTTTTCTGATGGCAACGTGCAGCCGAGTCACATCTGGCAGAGACAAGGCTTTAGACAATTACTGCCCACTCTGCCATTTCTTATCTCATCTGTTTTACTTGTGTGTTACAGCCCAAGTTAGACTCTTGCCTGAGCGTCAGCAAGAGCCGAGCCAACACCTCAGCAAACGCTGTTTTGACAGGTAGTGCAGTGCGTTGCATTTTATTATATTTGTAAGAATTCAAAGTTGCCAATTAACGTCCAGTGACATAAATACTTGCTGTTGGGGCCTTTTTGTTTTGCTCCGGTCACATTTCCTACATGTGGTTTTAAGTGGTGTGTGCTCTGTGAGCTCCGCTGCCTATCAGTGAGACTTTATTGATTGTGGTTGCAGTAGGAAACGAGGGCAGCCTTCGAACTTTGGCCAGTCAACAGCAGCCCTCAGCGACAGCCAGGAAATCATCTCTGTGGGAGCTGGAATTAGGCAAAACATATTTCTACATCTCTTGAGTCAGAATTCGTGGAAAGTGTCTCGCATTTGTTGGCCTTAAACGCTCATTGCTCTGGCATTCCTCCAATGCCGCTTCCCAGGGATCTCTTGTCGCTCAAACGATAAAGAGTATATTTTTTTCTGGTAATTTCTACTGTTGAAGCTTATTCTTCTACCACCTCTACAGCATTTACTCCAAAACTAACGTGACATGGCTACCAGACACCAAGTGTTACAGGCAGCTAATGTAAAAGCTTTCTGGATGCAAGCTGGATCACCTTTGTGTTCAATCAGCAGAAAAAGTTGCGCAATGCATTCAGCATGCACTTCATTTGGTTCTCCTGTACAGTCAGATGCAATCCAACACAACTGCTCACCACTTCTAGCTTCACGTTTTGCTCACACTGTAATAGAGGCGTTATTGTTTCGAGAGGTGTTTCTATTTTTTTGACCCCCCCATTCGCACACATGATGGGGCAGAATAATAGAAACACCTCTCAACATATATATATATATATAAGGATATTTTGTAGTAAAATGATAACTTTGTATATGAGAAGTCTTGTGTCAAAGGCACTCTGTAAACTGAACTTTTGTTGCCTCATGCTATTATACAGTCCCTTTCAAGCTGTGTCTTTCCAAGGATCTCACATGCTCATAGTAGATGCTTTATTGTTCTTGCTTCAAAGAGCCAAGCTGTCAGGGGCTGGCTGTCATAAACGATCCTGTAAAACCCCCACACGCTAATAGAAATGTTGTTGTCCTGTACAGTAACAATGCGCTTTTAAGCCATCAATTGAATGCCTTATGTGCCACGTATTTTCTTAGCATAGCAGAAAATATGAACATTACTCAGAATGGTGTAATTTATCATACGCTGTCCTGCGAACCATAGTCTGCTTTGTATGGCAGGAAACTGAATCTGTATAGACCCCAGTGGCAGAAATCGTGACGCGAACGCCAATTCTTTTGTTTTGAACGGAGTCATGTGGGTGATTTGTCCAGAAACTCCCGACTTGTGCGCCTGTGTGTGTGTGGACGGCGACACCCCGCATACAGCGGTCATGTGTCTGCGAGTTGGCTTGTCGGCGATGTCACATATTCCTCGCTCTGTAAAAAGCTGAAATATGAGGAAGAGGGCTTTATTCAGGGCGAAGCATGAATGTGCATTTCCTGAGTGGAGTTGTTGCGCTCGATGTCGAACAGAGCGGTTATGTGGGCTGAAGAACAATGCTGACCCGTTTGCTCTGCTCTCTTACGGAGAGACTACTTCCAACAAGGAGGCAAAGAGCGTTGACTCTGCGTCTCCAACAACATCCCCACGCACAGCAAATAATTGAGATGATTGTGAGAAAAGAGCTTTGTGAAAGTGAGCCTGGCTGCCAAGAGGGTTTCAATAGTCTTAGTAACAAAAATCACATGAATGCGTTCAAGTTAAAGCAATGCCGGCGTCAGTGTTAAACGAAGTTGTTAATTTCTTTTATTTTTTAGTAATTTGAGGAGGAATTAACATAATATTGGAAGCAGCTGTATTCTTCATAAATTTTTCTGCATGCACAGAGAGCGAGGTCTCACTGGACAACAGGAGAGAGTTGTGACTCACTTTCCTTTGACAGACCTGCCTGCCACGACTGTAGTCAGACACCTAACCTACATCACATTTGCGTAAGAAGGGCGCTAGTGCAAGCAAGCGCTTCCTGTGTTGCGCTTCGCTCACAAAAGGCCTGAGATGAAAGGAATCTGGTTGTGCCGCGAGAACAGGGGGCCTCGTTATTTGGAGCGGGGCGAGAGTAAGGATCCTTTTAGAAATCAATCAGGGGGACTCGATTGTCTCTCAGTCACGTACGGAATCTGAAGTGTCCAGTGACTGCGTAAGAAGCCGCATCACCAATCTATTTTAATGATCGTGCTTTTTATAGTTAGGAGTAGTCTGATCCTCATTATCAGTTTTGCTTTCGCTGAAGATCTTGTGGGTGTTTAATTAGCAAAGAATAATCAAATATAGAATATACTGTACTGTACTACAACCTAACCACGTCACACTCACCACTCTGTTGCTCTGAGGTTCTCTGTTTAACAGAAAATCTGCTTGTATTCACTCATCAATTCTTGTCACTTCCTCTTGCCTTTCTCTCCCTCTCCTGCACAGACGCTGCACATAACATTTTTAGTCAGGTACTCAGGTGAGTACCAGAGCTGGTGTTTGGTTCTTAGTAATAGCTTGCGCCACATTTGTGGGCTCCTTACTCTTTTCATGTCTATCAAATAATGGATGATTAAAATTCTGTTCACACCTGTTTTGCCTGCTGGATGGACACTAGCAGCATCTTGCACCACATGTCATGTCAGTGCGCTCATCGTTAGCTTCCAGACACGGCACATCTTGGAGCCACTAGTCAGAGAAGAATATTTTCTTCTGCTCGGGTTTGGTTTGATGCTGCTTTGTAGGTGGCAGATCGGCAAAAAAGGGTTATTTAAACGAATGTGAGTTTGGCCTAAGCTATTACACAGCCTAAAAAACATACCACACTGCTTCTTAGCTGCATTTTTTAGCGAGAAAATTTCTGAAGAAATCACTGTTGTCCAGTTTCAGAACCAAATCCTATACGTCATTATGCACAAATTTAGTGTCTTCACTCACCACAATGCTGTGTAGCCTATCTCACAAATTCTGATTCATTGTCTTGGTAAACCCAGTGCACCTTAGCTACTGAAACATACATGAATCACATTGGTGTCAGTGTACGCCCAGGTGAAAAAAGGGTGTAGTGTTCACTGGGTGAACATGTTAAACTTAGACTAAATAACAACTGTTGTAACACAGAAGTCTTACGCCCTGTTACACATACGGACTCAGGATCCAAGTCATTGTATTGTGACGCTCAGCGCACATGCTGGCGACGCCTACCAAATCTCAAAAGGTGCCCATTGGTGTGACGCGTGGGAGGTGAAGAAGTTTCAATTTTACAACGAATGAAAGCAACAAGCAAAAGCACTTTTTTCCCACAGGAGACGACACAAAGTTGTCTTCGTCTGCACTCCACTGTGTGGAGAAACTTTGAACATAATGAAGCTAAAACGGATCATAGTGGTCTTCAACAACACATACTGCAAAGCTACAAGCTGTTCTGTATGTAAGGTAAACACCAGAGGGGGATGTGCCCATAGTGGCAGCATCCAAACTGCCTAATCAGACCTGAGTATCTAAAAGTGACGGAAAGCGAGACTGTGTAATGTTTCATTTGTAGGAGGAAGATTGTTCTTTTTGCAGACAGTTTTGCTTTATGTACTCAGTGCTAACGAGGGTCTGCCATTTTTGAATCCATGAGTGAGTCACAGCCCAGCTGTCATAAATCCCCCACCCAAGCATACACAACTCAGCTTCCTAAGGTGGATGGATAACACACCATCCAACCTGGTTCTCTTTTAGCCTCAACCCCAAGCATGGCCCTAATCCTAATCTCAACCATCTAAAGTGGGCCTGAAACAGGACAATTTGATTGGTTACAGGCTGTAAAAAGGTAGAGGAAACTGCTCAAGGCACAAAAGTTCCTCATAATCTGTCCACAATATGTCTTTGCAGATCTAAAAACACCCTTTGTTTTGATGCACATGTGCTAAAGGACAAACTTAATTGTATATGCACACATCTGAAATCAAGACTAAACTGAATGTAAAGCGGATTATCCATTAAAGTTAAACTAGAGTTCACTCTGTGGAGTCTGCGGGTGTAGAACAGGACATGTATACGAAAGAGAGAGAGAGAGAGTGTGTGGGTGTGTGTGTGAGTGTGTTGTGTGCTGAAGCAGAACAGGAGGATGTTGTGGATAAAGTATAGATCCAGATCAGCTGATCACACAGCACATCACGCTGCTCCTCAAAGCAGAAGCTGCTATTGTTTTAATGCAAAATAAAGGGAAGAGAAACGACAAGCAGTGACTACAATCTATGAGCCTGCTCGCTCACATACACACACACACACGCACGCACACACATGCACGCACACACACAGGGCTCTGAAAGACTCTGGGCAGGCCTCCAGGACAGGCTGCAGTACATGTTCATATTCAAATACTGGATCCTCCCAGTTTTGTTTGAACATTGCAGCCATTAGGCAAAGATTTGAGTCACGGCCGGGAATGATAGCCCTCTTGGCCGTATTGATTTATGATCTTTAAAATGGATTGGAACTGGACTTGTTCCTCTAATCCTGCCTTGTTATGTGTGTCTGTGAGTGATGGATAAGGTGAAAGACGACAGAAACCAAACAAGAGATTATGCGTGGAGCAAACTCTCGACAGGGAATGGAGACTGCAGCCCTGCAGCGGTCATTCTCTGTTTGTGACTGTTTTTAGTCATGTCTTTCAGGGAAACTCTGGGTTGTTTTTAACCACAATGAAAAAGACATATTCAGCAAGGGCAGCGGGAAGTGACACACAGCACTCCTCTACAGCTGGGCGCTACAAAACTCCATCTCGTGCGTGTGGAAGTCTTCACACCTTACTTCTGATTTCCATCTCGCATACCCATCTTTGCATTTTAAGTTTCACTGATGTCATACGGCGGCGCTTTGCCTTCTACTTTGCATGATTTATTGATTTCTGCACAGCTGCTTCACACACTGGCACAAATTACATCTTATATTTTATTTGCATATTACATATAGTGAGCTATAAGATTCGGCATGATGCTCGCGATGGCTGCCTGTAGACGCCACCCTCAGGGATAATGGCATACCTCTGTCCTCGCTAATCAGCACGTTATATCTCTTTTGTTTAAGATGTACAAAATCTGAAGAGAGCAAAATGGCAAGTTGTGGTTTTGTGGAGTTATGTGCTGAACTCTTTCTTGGCCGGCACGTAACTCCCCTTAAAACCACAACTTGTTATTTTTGGCTAAACTAAATCAACTAAATTAATGAAAGTAAATAAATTCTATTGAGAGCTAAACAAGGCTCAGAATTAGCTGTGCATTGCGATGTATTAAATTTCAGTTTTTCATCCTCAGCAGTAGCTTTAGCTGTGGACTCTCCTGCATGAGAGCCAACATCAGATTAAGTGGATGATGAGAGAAATATTTTCCATTGTAAGCAATTTTGCGTCTTACTTTTGTTTGGACCACAGTCATCAGAACAGAAAGAAAAGCGTCAGAGGTGAGGACAAGCACGTATACAGACAGAAACCGAGAAAGATCATGAAACAAGCATTTGGCATTCAGACAGGGGTCAGAGGTCAAGTCTTGTTTAAAGCTTTCTCGGACGACCTTGTTCATCCAACAGGCCGTTGTCAAAGGCAGAAGGATTTTGTGCGACATCTGCGGATAAGAGACAATTTTAAAAGAAAAATAGTCAGAGAAAGGAGAGTGGAGGAAGAGTTGAATAATTAATTAGAGAGTGATGTGAAGCAAGGCCGTCAGGAAGAGGTTAAATAATCTTCAGCATGTGGCGTCCTGTGGGAACGAGAACTAGATTCTGACATGAAATCAACGCTGGTTTCTTCTCATTTGCTACCGTTTAAAACAGCCTGTCATTACGTTTGGTGGAGGTTTCACATTCGTCATTAGCAGTGATCCTGTTCACAGTTCAAAGGTTCAGCTCAACGCGTCGGACCAGTCGGAGATGGAGGCGACACTGAACGTCTTTAAAGCAGACAGTTTTAAGCCTGGAGGCTTTTAATGTTCAATATGTAGAGCTTTATTGACACCAGCTTAACAAATTGGAAAAAAAAGTAGAACTGACTACTATTAAGTAGTGAATTAAAGCTGCATTTATGTTAAAAACAGAAACTCTAGCAACTGTGGTGAGTCTGATGTGATTACACTGTTATGTGTACATTTTATCTGAATTTGTAGAGTCTGCAGACAAATGACAATTGCATTAACATCAAACAGCAGCAACAGCTTATTAAAACTTGATTAAGTATATCTTTAAAAAAAACAAGGAAAATTGGCATTAAGGTCAAAAGGTTCTCTAATATTAGCCTGTTTCGAATAAAGAGCTGATAATTAAACACTACCAGCTGCTTGGCTTCTGCTGTATTTATGGCCTCAGTTGTGTTCAGAGAGTGACTTTAGTTTGGAGCTTCAAGAAGCTTTTCTCTGCTTGGGAATTGGAAAGCATGTTTAATCCCGTGTTGGAAAGCATTCATGTTGATGTCCGATTGAAAAACAGAACTGTCATTTATGTATTGTCCAGCCTACTTCAAATGACGTCTTGAACTCGTTCATCTGTGGCCTTGCCAGACCGCAATGAGATGTGAAACCGTGGCCTTAACTTGGAACAGCCTCCCTTTAGATGTCAGCCTGGCTAAATGACTTTCTTAAAGTTTCTCTTTCTGTTAGCCCCGCTCCTAAAACAACATTAAGATGCATTCGATGCATTGAAGTATTCCTCTGTTCCATTTTTGTTATTTTAAAATGTGAAGAAGGGATGTAAATGTGAGTTTCTGGACTCGCCAGTCAAACTAGGACTGAACTGCTAAAATGCAAAATTACCATGATCAGTCTGCTTGAACGAAGGGACGTTCACAAGCAGGCCGGTGCAGAACAGGAGTTAGTCCTCAGTATCTCTGCTCTGCGCTGACGGCTTCTTTTGTCTTCCATCTGGGACTGCGAGCCCTCTTTGCACTCAGCCTTGTTTGAGCCTCCGTTACAGTTTTCTCCCTTTCTTCTGTCCTGCTCTTTTGAGACATTTTTATTGAACAGTTGAAAGATATTTTTTATATTTTGTCTGTGCACATGTCTGCCATGTGTCACAGGGCTGAATGCTGACCTGCACTACGGGGAGTGATAACCACAGCTCACAGCAGCGCAATTTGTAGCCTTTTTTTTCCCGCTGTAACATTCCTTGATAATCAGAACCGCACATGCAAGGTTCTTCACAGTCTGATTTACGGTTTTGTTTGGGCTCATGTTATATTTGGATCGAAGCGTGGAGCTACTTTCAGTTTTCCAGCTCTTTCGCTGTGCAAGTGGTGGGCTGAGCTTCCAGGAACCCATGTTGCTGCTACACCCATTATTATTGTATTGTTGGTTTTGTTGTCACTGGGCTCATTTCTTGTCGTTGATGTGATTTTTGTTCGTTGTTGTAGCGGTGGCTCTTTGGCTGTTGTTGCTGCTGTTGGTGCAGTTCTTTTTTCCTTTTTTTAATCACAGGGGCCTTTTGGGGGCTGGTTGTTGTCTCTGTTCTGTTGTTGTGGTGAGTTGTTGTATGTTTAGTGCATACTGATGTCATTCTGTGCAGCTGCTAACTTTTAACTTCTTTGTCCACATTCCAAGAATTCTTTTTAATTTCTTCATCGCAGGCTCATAATAGTCAGCTGATGAAGCTTTTGAGGGCATGTATTCATTCCACTTTGTCTCAGTGAAGACAGCAAAGAAAACATACTAAAGCAACCAGCTTCTTTTTAATGTAAGTTACTGTTGGACTGGTTATGTGTGCAGCATTGCATTGTGTTTGGATGATGTACTGAGCAGGACTGCAGAATAATTATTTTCATCATTCAGCATTTTTAAGTAAAAGTATGTAATTGATCAAATAATCATTTCATCTTTAAAAAATAATGACAAATGCCCATCACCAGTTATCAGAGCCTAAAGAACGTTTATATGACATGGGGACAAAGCACCGTAACTTTTGTTTGGACTGAGGTCAATTTTTCTGAGCTTTCGCACCACGAATGAAGCCATCAGCCAATCACGTTGTGCGGAACAGACGTCACATCACAACTCCTAATGACCTTTGGATTGTGTGTGTTTCTAATCACCCTGAATTACATAGCTTATGTAGTTTACTTTTGGATGTAGTAGGTTAAGCAACCGAGCAACGTGAGCAGCTCTCCTGGGGGCCCCGGACCCCAAGGGACCCCAAGGCCCCATATGATTCATGTAATGTGTGTTAATTTGATTGATTGCTGTTTTTGGGTGATTTCTACCAATGGAGATCAACTGTGGTTATCAACCTTTGGTAAATCAACAGTTATGTTTACATTTACTTCAAAAAGCATGTGTTCATTTGCTAGTTATCTTTTTCTTCTTCTCCTTTGTTGGGGCAACGCTGTATTTTTTTCCACATTGTCACCACCAACTGTTGATTAGCAGATCTTAGGGTTTATCATCGTCATGTTCATGTGCAGAAAATATGAAACGAAATGGAGACCCACTATTAAAACTGCTGCTCTGTTGCACTTCTAGTAGTCTGGTGGGTACCTTTAGGATAGGTCCTGGTTTTCACCTGTCTTGTAGACCAGCATTACGTCCAAATTTACAGAGTACATTTTGCGTGATAAATTGCATTTAACCAAATTCAAGGGGCCCTGCATTCAAGTTTTACCCTGCGGCCCTCTGGTGAGTTAATCCAGCCATGAAAAAACAGCAAATTCCTGCATTTTAGAAGCAAAAAACAGCAGATCTTTACTTGAAAAAGGCGCTGGAACAATTCTGCACTGCTGACTGACGGACATGGTCTTAATTTGTCGAAGCTGTCATTAATTTCTTCATTTCTGGGAGCCAACGCTTTAATTTTTCTCTTGAGATGCTTCTGCGTTTCCACAGAAAGAGGCAGGGTCAAAGCACAGCCTCCTCAACCTCAACGGAAGTGCTCTGTATCCTCTCCTGAAAGCCCGCATGACTTGTTGGGGATGTACCACAGGTCAGCAGTGTGTTTTTGTCCCCTGAGTTTACAAGCAGCAGTTTGGTTGTTCCTTCGCAAATGGAGAAGTAGAGCAGCTTATCGTTCAGGGAAGTGACTCTGTAACGGCCGGTGACGTCACACATGCGTCCAGTAGTCCGGTGGTGTGACTAAGTCCCTAAACAGAGCATCTGACATGTTTATGTTAGCGTGTGATCAATCTGTTGGCCACAGTGAAGGTCTTTTGAACAAACGGAGCTGTCACATCACCTCGGTCACCCTTCAAATCTGGGTCACTGCTGAATGTCCTTTTGTGTTGCGTCGTTGCTGGTAAATATAAAATCTGATTGAATGCAGGATGTCAAATGATAATGTTTGCTCGATGATGGGAACAGGAGGAAATGTGCACTCAAAGGCCCTCTTATCCACTCGCTATCGGTCTTCAACGGGAGTGTTGTGGCTGCCAATCCGTGTGATGCAAACGGAGCGCGGCTGCTAAAGACCACGGCGGTTTCCTGCAAACCAAACTTCATTCAGTGTCCATTATGTTTTGTCTTGGTAGATATGGTTACATATGTACCACCCTGCTTTGTTATAGCTGCTAATACATACCTGTATGCTGTGTTTTGTGCCTCTGCTGCTTTATCACAAGCAGAGCTCTTTTTTCATTTTTTTTTTTTTTTTTTTTTTTTTGGAATATGATTAGTAATTTTTATGATTAAAATAAACAGCAAAGATTGAACAACGTAAGCATGAGATGAAAAGAGGAAATAGGGAGAAAGGGAGGAGATTAGGAAAGAGCCAGTTTCCAAGTAAAAGAACAGAAAGGTCAAAAGAAATGGACGAAAAAAGTGGGAGAAGAGCAGTAAAAGAAGTAGGTGGAAGAGGAGTGGAGTACAAGCAGATTAGTAAATGATGGAAAGAAGGATAATGTGGAGTTAGGGTTAGAAGGGAGAAGGAACAGAGGGACCATAGGGGAGACAGAATCGAGAGAGAAGAGCAGGGTGGAGGTAGAGAGAGAGAGGAGGATAGCAGGAAAAGATGGGAGATGCGAGTTAAAGATGAGAAGACGACAATGGCAAGAAGGAGCGAGAGAGGGGGAAAGAAGCGGTAGGAGACTAAAAGAAGAAGAGGGAAGGAACAAACTAGAGACAGTCTTGTGATGGGATCACACTAGCTGTGACGCCATCCAGACCCACGAGTACTCAGTAGTCATTGGTCGAAGCGCCACCATCTTCAAACTCGGCCTTCAGTCTGACCTCACCGATGATAAAGACACACTCCACATTCTTAATAACCGTGTTTATTGTTGTACATTCCTTTTGTCAAACGAGGGAATATTTCAGCAAAACACATATATGTTAAAACTGACATAGCGGCCATGTGAGGATGGTTCGGCCTGCTGAACACATCACAGTTCACCTGTTCTGCTAGACTCACTTCTCATGTGTTCCACCATGCACCACACACGCAGGGCTGTACACAATATGGAGTAAAAACTATGCTGGAAAAGCCCAAATTTGGTGTCCTGTGGCACAATCTAATGCCACCATTCCATTGTATTCACTGATCTAGAATTAGACTTAGAATTTAAGCCCGCACAGGCTGTAAAGAGATATTAATAGTTAAATCCATGTTGCCTCCTGACTGATCAGAACTTTTGTAATGAAGGTGAAGTGCATGATGTGGAAAAAACATACTTGCCTGAACCACAAACATCTCCAAACGTCTGTCCACAGACAGACATATAAACACCTGGCCCAAGTACCCAAAACTCCCTCAGCGGTAGTTACTGCTCCAGAAGGTGATTCCAGGACCACGGTTTGCCGTGATGACACACACAGACTCATGAAATGAAAACAATTACAGCCATCCAAGACAGTAAAGAATATGGAGCGAAGGAGAAAAGGAGGGATGGAAGGAAAGGAGGACCTTTTCAGATTCAGATTAGGTTTGGTGTCCTGTCTAAACCCCTCCTACAATGACCAAGAAATAATACACCTTGTTACACAGTAGAGCCTCAATATTGTTAACACTACTGTGTCCATTGTTCCAGGTTCAGATTGTATGTAGTGGACTGGCCTTTAAAGTGGTCTCTCGACCTTTTCAGGGCACTGACCCAGGCAGCAGGAGCTGAACACCTGATAGGTGTCTCCTTCAAACTCAGACGATTCAGTCAGCTGTTCCACTCCTCAGTCTTCCGCTGTCACCCTACCTCACTTTCTCTTTCTCCTCTCTCTGTCTTCCTCTCTCGCTGTTTCCGGCTTTGAGTCATCAAAGGCGCAATTAGAAAGTTTTCCCTGCCCGCAGTGCTCGGTGAACATACCGTATCAGGAAGCTGATAGGCAGTGACTCAGCGTTTACACGTGCTGATGTTTCTGGTCTTCCAAAGCTGCAGCGCACCTGTAGGTTATCAGAGAAGGAAGTCCTTTTGAAAAGTCTCTTATTTTGACTTCTGGCTTCCCTACCCTGTCTGTGGCAGACCCGTTTGTTTCTACAGCAAATTGTCACAAATGTCACAAATATATAGTGCCTTTAAAAAAGGCTCAGTACTTTTCTAGGACAGCTGGGCACTGAAGTTTTCAGCAAATGAAGAAATACTGCATTTGTTTTGGGACTATTTTCCGTGGCGGATTAATACACAGGTATTATAGAGTATCATGGTGAGTATTTCTGGCAGCAGGACAGTGAATGTGGGACTACAGTGTGTGTCCATGGTTGGGAGGGAACATTGTGGCTTATTGTTGTGTTCTTAATACTTTTTTAACAACAATGGAGCTCTGTGGCACAGAGGAAGAATCAGGCTTTGAAAACACACACAATACTTGTTAGTGGGATTAATTCATTGTTGGTTTTATTGTGGGATTTGTTGACAGTCTTATCTATTAACTTTTCAGCATTATGTTCAGCAGTGTATGTGTACTCAGTGTTGTATGCTAGAGGCTTTACAGTTTGAAATGTTTTCGCTCCATCCAGCCCTGTCATTGATTTCCATTCATATCTGCACGGTATGAAAGTCGACTTGCGGGGCCATAAACTGCCTTTATTTGCACCATCAGGTTGGCTTTATTCCTTGAAATAGTTATTTATTTATTAGTTAGTTATTATTGTTGCATGTTAATGCACTGTAACTTTAGTCATTCAAGGAAAAAGCATTAATGTAGGGCTGCATTATTTTTTGTAAGAATTTTCATCACGTTTCTTGTTTTGTCTGACCAGATAATAAGTATCAGTCGTTATCAGGCCATTAGATATTGAAAAACTTCATCAAAACATTCATATACATGTAGAAATGAGCTATTAGTCCATCATTAACCAATGATATATATAGACCTATGACATACTGTTATTGTGAAAGGGACCAAATTCATTTACAGTGGGATAAAACTGGAGCAATTTCTGATCTGAGAAGCTGTTTAGTTTCTCTCCGTAATGAAATGAGTGGGAGCCAATGGCTGCCTGGGAGGTCGGAAAACACAATTAAAACATCTTCACGCTTGAAATTGTTTGCAATGTTGTGAGACAGCAAACATAATCGGTCTTAATTTTTTTTTAATCATGCAAACAAACAGAGCTGATCTTTTTTCAATTAATTAATTCATTTATTTAATTTTTTTTTAAACAAATTTTGTGTTTTCACATCAGCTGAAGGATAAAACTCTGAAACATATCTTAAGTCTATAAAAGTTGACGTTTTGGAGGTAAAATCCAACCAGCAGTGAGACAGAGTTACAGCGCCACAGTATTGTTGCATTGGTGTTTTTAACATTTCTGAAAATACAGTGCATAGATCATGCTTTCTTTTTTTTTTTCCTGCTTTCTTTCTTCCTTCCTTCCATCATCGCTCCCTGTCTGCTTCTGGAAACAAAAAAAACATAAAATACATCTCCATCGCCTTGTTTCTATGGCAACACAGCAGTGAGGAGAGGAGACAAGAGGAGCTGTAGCCTCCTCCAACCCTCCTCCATGATGAAAAGCAGAACAGAAAGAGACAGAATGAGAAAAAAGATAGGACCAGGAGCAGGAAAACAGAGTCGAGTAAAAAGAAAGAAAGAAGAAAGACGGAGTCGAAGAGAATGAGAGAGAGAGAGGAAGGTAGAGGGAGGCAGGCAATCACCGCATGCTCTTGTGCAGGATGGAGTATCTATGGTAACCTCGGCTGGTTATCAGAAAATTGAAGCCCCTTCTGTTTGTCTCCATTCTGCTCTGGCTCTGCCTATTCAAAAACACCATTTATCTCCTCCTTCAGCACGCAATTTCATATTCTGCCATTTATTTTGCAGTTGCTCTTGTTAGTGTGGCGTGTGTGCCCAATTATAGCAAAGGCTTGTTCAAAAACACTATTTAGCAGCGAACATGCAGACGGACGGACAAACAGATAGACAGAGACAGGGGCTGACGTTTACTCTTCCAAGGAAATGAGACATCTCGGCCAGAACCAATATTTGCCATGGATGTCGTCTGTAATGAAAATCCTGTATGGGTGCAGCTTCACAACAGGGATTTTCTGTGTGTGTGTGTGTGTGTGTGTGTGTGTGTTTGAGTGAGTGAGTGTGGAGGGGGTGAGACAGAAGAGCCAGCCTGCTCTATCGGCCACGGAGGGCGGTGTAAATAAAGGAAAAGCGTGTTTGTTCGTCAGCGGGTGGGGGGGGGGCTGGCTGTTTGCTCTATAGAGAGGAAGATGGATGCAAATACAGAGAACCACCTGTCTGCTCGACTCCACTGCAGAGGGACGCAGGGCAGAAGCAGGCGTTCACTGCTGCTGCTTCCATGAAACTACTCAGATGTGTTTGTGTTGAGCGGGGCCGTGTCTGTGTGTGTGTGTGTGTGTGTGTGCTGGAGGAGGCCAGAGACAGGCTGTTTATCTGTCTGGAAGCAGCAGCAGCAGAAGAAGAAGAAGGCCTGCTCACTGAGACACTGACTATAGTTGGACAGTACTCGTTTATTCATATTTTTGTGATTTATTATTTGGATGTCGACCTCTGATGCCATATTTTTACATTCGTATCATGTATATGAGCAACGTATTCCGAAACTGGTTCCACTCCAGTTCAAATCGTAAATTGATTGATTATTGTTTTTATTAAACATTATTATTATTATTATCAATTTGACAAGAATTCAATACAGGAATAAATGCTAAAACAAAAACATTTTAATATCAGTAATTGTTGGCCTCTATTAAACAAGACAAGTCAAGGCTTCGGTATGCCTTTTTGTTTTGGCCTCAAACTCTCACCCCGTTTTCTCAGGAGTCATAACAGAACACACACTCACACGTGATGTCCACACTGCAACTCTCAGCAGATGCCGGTATCTTCAGTGTCCACTTAGGATAAACATTTGTAAGTCTGATGTGAAATTATTTAGGGGGGGCAGTCCTTATAACTTCAGATCTTGTCTCATAATAATCCGATTCAGACTTTTTTGTCCCTATCTAAAATCATCCAGTGATTGCTGTGGATGCTAGTTAGGTTCAATAGTCTGACATTTGACTGCAATGTGTCTAAGAAAGCTTCTCAGACACTCTAAGTATAGGTTACTGACATGCTCATACATCCAGTGAAAAGGTTTTAGTCGCTGTAATTGTCCATCTTGTCCATACAGTCTGCAAAGAGATCCCCTCTTAAACTGATTTGATGTATCCCATGAACAGTTCACTGCACCTCGGCCGCTTGTAAGGCAGAAATAGTTACAACAACACTTTACTCACTTATTATTTTTTCCTCTTCTTCTTTGTTTTTACCTGACGGCAACCTGGTGTGCCTCCATTCACCTCCCGTGAGAGACGTCTGTTTGCAGGCCAAACACAACAGCACTGTACCTACTCTCTACCAAATGAGCCATCCAGCGAGGTCCACTGATTGGATATTGACTTGTTTACACTTCTTCTGTTGTCTCCGCTGTTTTCTTTATCTGTGCCCTGGAGATCAGCAAAGTGCACTTTAAAACCTGTGTTAATCACGACAGCGTTGAATGGAGCGCATAAGAAGTGCGAGAAATTCTTTCTCACAGAGAATTCAAGGCCCGCGATTGTGACTACATTGCTGTGGTCTTGTCAGTGCTTGACGGGCACATCCAGCTGAAACTCTCCGCTCTCACTCAGCTGTTGAGAGAGTTTACTTTTCTGTTCTATAAAAAAGTCAGAGAGAAAACATCAACCAGAGCATGCTCAGCACGCTCCAAGCGAGTATCTCAAGTTTTTCTAAATGAAAATGGCCGCAGAAAAAAAACCAAAGGGAAAAAAAAATGCCAGAAAGCATAGTTGTCTAATTAGGGTGCAAAAGCCACTGCAGATGACGTCTGCAGGGCCCGTTTGTGTGGATATACAGTGAGTCTCCCATCGACAATAATTGCTAGTAAGTCACGCAGTGACGCTAATGTCTGGGAAATCTACTGGTGATTCATTTACTGCCATTTCTGCATTACTGACAGACACATGTCTTATTATAGACACACTGTGGCATTAAACATTTCTCTTCAAACTTCTCCTGGGGGTTAGAAGATATACAAGCTCGTTTTTTCCTTGTGGCTTTCACTCGGCCTCGTTATTTTTATCTGTTTAGATTCTTTTTTCTCCCCCCGCTCTCTCTCTCTCTAAAGACTCCTCTGTTCCTGAGTCCGGAAACTTGTGGTAATTTGTCAGCATTTCTGTAATCATTTTGAGACTAGCAAACAGGTTGTGGCCTGTTACTCAGTTGCATCTGCTTCCAGCTCTCACAATGGTGAGACTGGGATGAGAGCTCTGCATCGCACCATATGAGGTTTCCTGTGTGTGTGTGTGTGTGTGTGTGTGTGTGTGTGTGTGTGTGTGTGTGTGTGTGTGTGTGTTGACTCAAAGCTACATGAACAATGTATTTCTAGGTGATGTTTGTTTATTTGTGTGATTAATGGCTTTTGTCAAATTGATTTTCCACTTTGTTTCAGCATTGAATGGCTGTTCACTTGGAACTACATCAGATGTCACCACACTCGATAAAGACTACTCTGTGTGCTGTATGACAGCCTTTGCCATTCTGCTGTATTTGGAGGTTTTGTTTGGCCTTGTGTTTACCGAGGGCAGGTTAGCTCAGGATATGTTTCTTTTTGTCTTTCCAGCTGACTGTCAGTAAAAATAAATGCCTTTCACTCCTCCGGCTCTGTTTAAATATACAGCATGTACTGTAAATGTTAGACAGCAGCAGGCTAATATCCTCTTGCTTTCTCTCTCCTCTCCAGCCCACCGGTTACATGGAGACGTCATTGTCCTACAGCTCCATAGAGGACCTGCAGCTCCTCTCATGGGACAATGCTCCGAAGTACTGTGTCCAGCTCAGCTTCCCTGGTGGCACTGTCCTGCTGCAGGTAACGCGGCCGTCTTAAAAATAAGCTCCAGTCAGCTGTACAGGTTGGGATAAGGCTGGCTAAATTAATGACAATAAAACAAAACTGTGAAGCAAACCAACCAAATTTAGTTAGTGTCGCTTATGTATAGTTCCTGCATGGTCATTTCTGTCCAACTGCTGTACTTTAAATGCTTAAATCAAAGGTTTTATAGAAAAAGGGATTTTACCATATAACCAGAAAAGGAATGAATTTTGGTATCTAACTAAAATGAGTTTTTTCAGGTACCAAAAGGTCAAAAAAGTGACAAATAATGACAGTGACATCCATCCCTGTTGGTTAGTTATTTACTATTTACAATTTAGGCATAGAAAAATAACAGTCCAAGACTGCACAAAAATAAAAAGACATATTGTAGAAAATAAGCAAGCCTTTATGTACTTAAAGGGACAGCTCACTCTAAAATCAATTATACATTTTTTCCTCTTATAACTGTAATGCTGTTTATCCATTTGGATTGCTTTGGTGTGAGTTGCTGAGGTCTGGAGATATTGCTTCTAGACATGTCCGCCTTCTATGGAACTAGATGGCTCTCGGCTTCTTTTGCTGCAAAAAACCCCAAAAAAACTCAGCATCAGCAATGTCTCTTCCGAAAATCATGAGCCAGTTCCTCAAGATAATCCACAGACCATGTTGTGAACAGTTTCAAGTAGGAACTATTTTCTTTCTAACGAACTACACCCACCAATTTTATCACTGCGCAGAAGGGAGCGCAAGTGACAACGAGACAAGCGGCAGCCTCTGGGGCTGAAAAATGAAGCCAACGCCAAGTGCCACACCTGCAGTTCCTTGAATGGCCACTTGAGGCTGGCTTCAAAGATCAATCCCCATCCACCTTTACAGCAGAACTAAACATGTTTACAGCCTTTGTCTCTATAGCTAATTTCCTGTTCATGACAACTGTACGGGTGGTGGATTGTTATAGAACTCGCTCATTTAAATTATGTTATGGCTTAAAGTTATGCATAATTCTCGGCATGGCCACTTTGAGTGACAACTGCAGTTTTTGGCAATTCCACACTGGCTTCATTTTTCAGCCCCAGAGGCTGCTGCTTGTTCACACACCGATGTCACAGCTCTCAGGAGCAGCTACAGATGCAGTATCCTGCCCAAGGACACTTGGGCATGTGTTGACCCGAACCACTGACCTTCTGATGAGCGGATGCCCGCTCGACCTCCTCGGCCACAGCCGCCCGTCGTGCACTTTTACGGTTATTAATTAATGGAATGTTTCTCGTCATACTGTGACGGCAGCAGCAGCGCACATGATCCCTGCCTGAAACGGCCAGTGTATTCTGGAATTAATGCAGGGTCACCAGTTCATCAAACTATAAACTTTGGAAAGGTCATTGTATCTACTGCCATGTATCACAAAAACTTCTAAACCTTCTTGTATAAACAGATTGAGTATTTGTGGACGAAGTAGATCACTGCCTGATAACTGACAATTGCTCAGTGACCTGTGATAATTGCTAAAACTGAGATTTTAAAGCTATCAGTGTAGTGGGAACTTGGGTCCTAAGTGCTCCCTGTGGGAATGTATTTTTAGTTGTAGATTTTTGGTTAATTTAGTCGATAGTATTTTTCCATGATACTGTTACGATCAAAAAAGTGTTAGACTGGGCTGCCAAGGCCTGTAATGTTTTAGACTCAGTACAGTACCAGAACCTTTACTGGACACTTAATACCATGTACCTGCTGAACACTTTAATTAATCAAAGCTATTCAGTGACCACATTGTTGCCTATTAGCCAAATTACCTCTAATACACAATTCAAACCATTATGGGTGTTGGGGGTCAACGCTGTATACCCTCGTCTTCAGCTGTGATTGCTTATGCTTGCTACCAGCTGTTTGGACCACTGCCAAGGCCGATTCAGTTTGTGCTCTCAAGGAAAAGCTCTGCTGGTTCCTATCCACAAGCCAAGATCGGTCAGGGATCCTGCACAAGTTGTGGAAAACTGGACCTGGTGTAGTTTTCCAGAACATGGAAGATAAGAAAATTATTTCAGTGTCATTGAGAAGTGAGGGTGGTAAAGGTTTAACGTTCAAGATAGTAAGTCAACCCTCAAAACTCTGAACAGAGCGCTCACTGAAATCCCTATCTACCAACATACTAGTTTGGGCTATTCCAACCAATTGCTAAGCTGCACAGAAGGTGTAGCTGCATAGTGCATGATGACAAGGGAGTAGCTAAACTACAGCTAAATGTGATCACTGAGGGAATATGATTTGTGTTCTGCTTGGCTCATTGTGTATTTTTTCTGTGGGTGTAAATTGGATGAATGTAGGCCAGCTCATCATCATAGATTCCCATCTGAATTGCTGCATAACTTGTAATAATTCAAAAAGTTAGTCCCCATTATTTAGATTTTGTACTTAAGCAAGTAATAATGAATGCTGTGTATTTTCATAGCAGAATGCTTCACGAATGAGCTCCTGAGTCAGCAGCAGCCCTATTACAGATGCTGTAATGGTGGGTTATTGATGTCAGTTCATTTTTGTTACTATCTGGTGACAAAAGTGACTCCGTAGGTCTGCAGTCACTTCCTCATCAGTGCAGATTTCTCTCTCAAATGGTGGGATAGAGGCGAGTAGCTCTTGGAAGAATATTCTCCAAAAACTCCTTCTTAGTAGAAATTAATCTCCTCGCTGTTATCTCATTGAACACAGTAGGATACATACAGTACTGCACACACTGTTCCTTCTAACCCATCTATAATGTGAACCGTGTCTTCCTCTGAATACACACTGCACCTCGACTGCTCCGACCTCGCAGCCATTACTCTTTGGTTTTTTGCCGATCAATTATTTTACTGTTAACAAACAGTGGGACAGGTAGTAAAAAGTGCAAACACACAGGAAGCAGATGGAGAAGAAAGGCTGGCCCTGGTTCTTTGTTTTGAAGCCAAAGTTCATTTTTAAATCCCTCTGCAGTTGTCGCCATTTCGGTTTACAATATATGAAGTATGTCTGCGGTGTGGAAGAAGTCAGAGGTCCAGTTTTAAAAGGCATCAGTTAACTATTCTAACCTTTTTTTCATCTTGCCTCTGCTCCTTTGTGTAAATCTCATTTTGTTTAAGTCGATGTGTCTCTCAGTCCACGTATTATATTCATGTAAATGATTGAACACCTAAAGGCTAGTGATAGTCATCAGTTTAGCAAATGCCACCCACCAATAAAATGCACAGTAAAGCTAATGGCTTCATACTTTGGAGCTAGTGAATGAACTGTGACCGCCTCCAGGTACCTGTGCATTCTCGCACTGCTCTAATATGGATGTGTCAGGCTTGGCTGGAAATGAATGGAATGAAGGAGATTAATACGTCACTACAAGACACAGCTCAGAGTAGACTTTTTGTGTGTTTTAGCCACGCTTATTTCTGTGTTGCTTTAAAGGCCCTGAAACCCTGTTTTCCCATTCAGCTTCTCACGATAAGCCATGAGATCACACATGAACAAAACACTTTCCTGCAGAAGGGACGGCGGTTGCGGGTATTTCACTGCAGAGATTTTGTTTTTTATTTTCTAACCAGGCTGTCCCCTGGTTTGAACCGGTTGTAAAACGTTATACAGATTATGTCTCATGCTGCTGTGCACCAATCAGTTGAGCAACATTTGAATTAAAGTCTGATGGCAGTTCTGTGGCTTATGTTGCCCTGCAACTGTCAATCACATTAGGTCAAACCACACCCACACAGTCCAGATGAAACAGATAAGGTTTTGAGTGGTAAAACCTGTAATGAATTCAAACCAAGGATCTTTTTTGCCTGAAATTTGACTCTTCTTGTTGCTTATTTAGGTATGACTATAAAATATTATAGAGGAATACTTTAAATGTCCAGTGTGTAGGATTTAGGGGGAGTCATGGGCAGAAAATGGCAGAAATGAGTATGTTTTCATTTGAATAGTTGTGTTTCCGTTACCTTAGAATGTTTGTAAAGTAGTCCAGAACAGACAAACCAAACATGGTTTTTCATGCTTCGTGGCTACCATAGGTTCTCCTGCACACTTGTAAGGGGAGGTTGGGGGGAGGGGCATTCATTTGGTTACAATCTGCAACCTCACCACTAGATGCCACTAAATCCGTCACTATGGAAATTAAAGAATTGAAGCTAAGTTTTTGGTAGCTTTGGAATATTATCATATTATCATCTTACATAGTCACTACCATGAGGATTAGGAAGAGAAATGCTTGTTGACACATCCATTAGACAGTGACAGTGGTGTTCATCTGGAGCTGTTCTGTCAACCTGTCCAGTTCACTCTCCTTTTAGTTCTGTTTTAGTCTCCACCAACTAACCCTAACCCAGTTCTTTCCGGGCTAAATGCTCCACTAGTTCCACCTGCTGGTTGTTTCTGGCCATGTGCCGGTGAGTTTGTCATTGGCTTTTACACTGACAAGAGCAGCCTGCTGCTGCTGGAAATGAGTTTGATAGCGCTGAAAGAACCAAACAGCAAAAACGACACAATGAGCTAAAAGACAATGAAATGCTCCATCGAGCTCAGGACAGCTGAAGAGTTGGGCAGTCATCCTCTATTTATTCATCTCTGTAAGCAGCCAGTGTCACATTACACATAGTCAGTTGACCCACTGTTAATATAAAATAGCATTTCTCCTGTGAAAGTCCAGCCATGCCTGCTGCAGTTGTTTTTCCTATGGCAAACAGTGCAAAGACTCATTTTGTGCTTTGCATCCAGTAACTGCACATTTTCTGGTTTTCATGATGACTAATGATAAGCTTTCACATTAGATACTTACAGGCCTGTCTGAAAGCGCAGTAACAGCTCTGTGTGAGTAACTGAGCATCGTTAGAGGGATGGGGCTGCGTTTGTGAGTCAAAACCTCAGTGATGTTGTCTGCGACTGTAAATGTCAATGCTTCAAGAGGCACGATCTATCTTCAGAATGGATTAGCTCTTGATAAATGTGCTGTATTTAGGCCCAAGACTGTAGAAAATGACTGTACAGGAAGCTGTTAAATGTTGATTGACATTGTTGCCTTTTGTGCACCTTTTACACAGATGCAAAAAACTTTAAAGGATTTAATTGACTAAGAGCAAATGTCATGAAAGCATTGTCTGTGGGTTCGCCCTCTGTTATCTGAGATCACATTTAACAAATTGTTTGTGTCTCTCTCTCTCTGTGTGTGTGTGTGTGTGTGTGTGTGTGTGTGTGTGTGTGTGTGTGTGTGTGTGTGTGTGTGTGTGTGTGTGTGTGCTTTGCTACAGGCTGCAAACAGTTACTTGAGGGACCAGTGGTTTCACTCCCTGCAGTGGAAGGTAATATTACTGTCTTTAACTATTAAAGCATCATGTTGTGCTGTTTCCTTTTTCAGACTTTAAGGTTACCACACACGTTGAAGTTTATTGATCATGCTGAAACACCGGAATAGATTTTTGTCTCTTCTCTCGGTCTGACACACCGTTTTATGGCACTTTACAGGCCTTTACGAGGATCAGGCCTCTAAACCTGTCAGTGCTAGAGCCATGCTGTGCTCACTGAGCTAAATAAAGTTATACAAGGAAGTTTGCCTGAGGTCGCTCAGAGTGGTCGAGCCCACAGTCACTTCCTATGGTTTCATTTTTTTCTCTGTTTGATTTCCATCCACTCTCAACATTGATTCTCAGGCAATAATCAAAAGCTGTCACACTGAGAAGCACTGCCCATATAGACAAACATACCATGATAGGTGGAGTTTACGCAGCTCTGACTCTTCACAAACATTTCCTGTGTGTGTTTTCACTGCACCATTTTGAATTAAAATTTTCCACACCAACCCAACAAGCATTTGAGAGACGATGCCACGAAACTGACCCGACACCAGGACAAAAACGATTGTTTCTTGATATGATATCAAGTGTTGAAGTGCTGGTGTCACAGAACAATGCAGGCAGCAGCTACACAAAATAAACTAATATTCCAAATGCTTGCTGCGTGGTCACGTGGGGTGTTGCTTTCCCACAGAAAAAGATCTACAAGTACCGCAAAGTCCTGAACAACCCGAGCCGCTGGGATGTGGTGCTGAAGGAGATCAGAGCGCTGGTGGACATGGCTCTGACCTCGCCGCTGCAGGACGAGTCCATCCACCAGGCTCCACTGCACATCATCTCCACCCTGCTGGCCGAGGTAGCAACACCACACACACACACACACACACACACACACACACACACACACACACACACACACACACACACACAATTACCTGTGTGGACCACCTGGCCTTGCCTTGCAGTTCTACTTTAGTGAAGTATGGAGCCCCATTAAGAAATATATAATCATATGAATAAATGGTGTGAAATATACAGTATAAACAAAGCAATACATTGTATAATAATGTAAGAAATAATTTTTAGTACAAAATATTATGCTAATTTCTTATCAACAGAGCTTTGTTTCAGTTCTATTTCACGATAGAAAAAAAAGATTTTATTAGAGAATTTCTCATTTAGAATTTAAAATTCTAAATGAGAAATTTTCTCACTAGTGGTAACACCACTGTCAGGAAAAGTGGCATAGAATAAAAATGTGACACAAAATAAAAATCATTGGGAAGAATAAAACTGACTTTTAAAGAAAGATAAATGTGATAAATGAACTCCAATTCAGCTATTGATCAGCAGTTTGGCGATATTTGGGGATAAGAAATGATGAAGTGGAGCAGACTGCAGACTATCCTCTGCCAAAGGTCGAGCCTTAAACAAGTGATTTGATAAAACATTTTAAGAACCAACGCAATGCAGAGTTCAAAGAGTTTGCTAATGCTAGCTGCAGGAAATAGCAACAACCAACTTTGCAAAACGCAAACGCAAGAGAAGCGAGAGAAAATGTCAAGAGACAACCCACGG
The DNA here is from genome assembly GCF_017976325.1 of Chelmon rostratus. NCBI lineage: Eukaryota > Metazoa > Chordata > Actinopteri > Chaetodontiformes > Chaetodontidae > Chelmon > Chelmon rostratus. The sequence continues at coordinate 8,131,716 of NC_055663.1, read as the reverse complement.
GTGGAGAAAATAACAGAAGCTCTTACCCAACACATTGCTCTTGATGACCAACTGTTGTCATTTGTCGATAATTCTGGATTCTGTCGTCTTCTTGGTGTCCTGGAGCTGAGTTATAAGATTTCCAGCCGTCACAGTGTGTCTGCTGAGACATTGCAACTGCACTCCACATTGTGTGTGTGTGCGCGGCCTCAGCATGTTAGAGCTCTAATAGCATTATTAAGTACTCGTGTCAGTAGTAGTATCAGCGATTACTCAAGTGTGAGTACTTGTACTTGTACTAGTTCTGAAAAAAAGAGTTAACGCTTCATCCCTTCACTCACTGTCATGTTGGGATTTGTCCTTACGCTTGCTCTGGTGCCGGTGTCTGACTCTGCAGTGACACAGCACCACGTAGTATAGAGCAGGAGCCTCCTCTCAGCCACACCTTATTATAATCCCAACTCTTACCTGAAGGTGACACCAATCCTAATCCTGACCTAAACCCACATCTTCATTTAAAGATAGTCCCTTGTAGAATTCCCTTTTTTGTATTTATTTTGAGGACATTTGATTATAGTATGAAACACCAATGCACACACACACACACACACACACAATTTATTTATTTATTTCTTCCGTAAACCCTTCTGTTTTTATTTTCTCTTCTTCTTGCCCACAGAACTCTAATCTCAGCACTCAGGATCACGAAAACATCATTGTGGTGAGTATGAAAATCACCGTAGTGTAAGTTGATATTGATGTCAGGCCGAAGTTAATAATTAACACCCCTGAGTCTGGCCTGTTGTTGTTTTGGTCTTTGAACTGAGGAAAGTGATTGATTCTCCTCATGTATTTGTTCATGTTACACTTGTGTATTTGTGAGTTTTCGATTGTTGCCGTCAATGCCCGTTTGGCAGCGTCTGGGCAGAGCAGAGAGCTCGATGCTGGGAGAGGTTGCGCTGTTTGCGTAGCTCACCTGTGGGCTGTTGTTAAAAGGCTCCTGCACCTGACAGTCCTGATCTATGCTGCTGGCCCCCAGCCAGGGTAAATAAGAGATAGGATGTGGAAATATTCATCTTTCTGTGTGTGTGTGTGTGTGTGTCCAGGCCATTGCTCCTCTTCTGGAAAACAACCACCCACCACCTGACCTGTGTGAGTTCTTCTGTAAGGTGAGGTCACCTGCTACACTGAACATATACATACATGGTTGCTGCAGCGAAGACACATCGTTTTAAGGACGTAATGGTGCTTTCTGTTGACGGTTATTCCTGTGTGTTGCAGCACTGTCGGGAGCGGCCGCGGTCGATGGTCGTGATTGAAGTGTTCACTCCTGTGGTCCAGAGAATCCTCAAACATAACATGGTGAGAGCTGCTCTGTTCAGGAGCTGCCCGGAGCGTTCAGTAGTAGGGATGAGGATTAGGTGTCAGTTCCTGTTTCGTGCTGCTTCCACACTGCCCCATTCCTCTTTTGGTGTCTGGTCATTGCATGCAATTTCATGGTTTTGGTCATTTATAAAAAAATGCCACAGTTCTTCCGTCGAGTAGTAGGAGAAGTGTATACAATGGCTCTGATAGACTGATCTCGATCTCTGTTGTGATGTTCATCACATGGGGCCAGATTAACAGAAGTGAGTGGTAAGATTTATGTTTAACTGTGTAAGATGTAATGTTTTTTTTCCATCAGACAGTCAGTTTTTGCTCAATTGAGTTTAAACAGTAAAACTAAACTAACAAATAAAACATTAACGTGCTCTGCTCTACCCAGCAATTCATCATAAAGTGATTGATAAGGGAAATGAACGAAAGAACGGATCAATAAGCTGAATCAATAATGAAATCAGAAGCTATAAATTATTTGCAGGAGTGCCCTGGTGGAGGTAAAAGTCGGATGAAGGCATGATTTATGATGGAGTGTTCCCACAGTCTGTCTTGGAAAGCTTTTTTCCACAGAAAGTCGTGGTAATTACACACACAGAGCCTCCATCCACTGACTAAACCGAGCAGCGTCTGGAAAACCTTCATGTTTCAGGATGTAATCCTCTGGTTCTGTCTTTCCTCTTTTACGCTTTGGTTTGACTGATATACTTAGAACTTCCTTTGGTGTGTCCCCTTGGCAGGATTTCGGAAAGTGCCCTCGACTGCGTCTCTTCACTCAGGAGTACATCCTGGCTCTCAACGAGCTGAACGCTGGGATGGAGGTCGTCAAGAAGTTTGTCCACAGGTGAGAAACCGTCATGCGCAAGAGCATGTGAGAACAGCTGCTGTCTGATTAGAGGGCCGGTGGTGGAAGGTTTGGATTCATGTGAATGGCTGCTGGTATTTTGCTGTATATATTTATATACATTTGATCAATTTCACATCCAATCTGTATTGTTCTCATGTCTGAAAAGCCTCTAAACAACATGTAGACCTCCCGTTAAACTGTGCAGCATGTGGTGTGCAGAGCTGGCTGTGCACTGTGACAGATGCTGAACCTTCAGCAGACAGGTGGGACTGTGGTATCTAACCTGCACCTCTGTGTGTTGCAGCATGCACGGGCCAACAGGGCAGTGCCCTCACCCACGGGTCCTGCCAAACCTGGTGGCAGTGTGTCTCGCCGCCATTTATTCCTGTTATGAGGAGTTCATCAACAGGTCAGTCATCCACACACACACACACACACTGTGTAGCATCGGTTTTTCGCCTCTCCCTAATCTTATCCAATTACCTTTCCACTGGTGTCCGGACATCTTGTTTATGTGACCGCTGCTCAGAACTGTCGGGCCTGAGGGTCAGCAGCATGGAAGGCCAGACAAGCTACAGCCACCCCCAGGCTCCGTACTGCCATACTGCTTGTACACTCTCCATCACGTCATGACGATCTATGCACGCTCCTGACAAAAGTGAAACATGGCTAAAAGCTGTTTTTATGTCGTCTTTACACCAGAGATCGCTCACCCCACTGCAGTTTATTCACTGACAGTGCTGAATGCTCGTCTAACACCTCACTTTAACATGAGGTGTAGGTGCTACAAGTGTTTTGTAATTTACTTACTTCCTAATTATTAAGAGCTGCAAGTGCAGAATTAATCAAGTCCTCGGTTAAAAAGTTTGCCCCAGAAAAACATTTAAAATTTTTCAAGCTGTATGAATGCCTCAAAGACATTGAATGTCTGCCGGTGTGCGTTTCTAATGTGGTCTTAGAAAACATGTCGTGTCATTTCCTGTTATTTCCTGGTGTGAGAAAGAGGCTTTGCCACGGTTTTTCATGCTCGACTATTCCACACAGTACCTGTTTATTCAGCTGCTGTGGTAGAAGGCTCATTCTTTTGTTTACCTCTGTCCATTTTGTCATTGATTAGACAAACACGTGATTGGTAATTTCCCACATCTTGCACGGCTATTATGAAGGAAACAGTACAACAGTAATCTGCACATGTTGCCAGGAAAGCAGATCAGATACCGTGCTGTTGTCCAACCACATTATCTCATTTATAGCCTAAACTAATTTGCAATGTTTTTCTTAAAGAAACAACACCTCTGCAATGCAAAAGATAAAGATATATCAGCAGATATTTAAAATACAGGCGATAAATAAAAATTCATTGAATACATTACATGAATGTGTCATTTTGAAGTGGCATATGAGGCTCTGTGTTAGTCTTACCTCGTCATTCTTTGGAGTTTTTCCTTTTCAAAGTAGAGCTCTTATGTGTTTTTAGGGATCTTCATACTTAGTTATTAAATGTACTTTGTTGCTTATGGGGTAAATGGGCTCCATCAATCATACCCTCAAATATAGAAATTCATGGGCATGAAAAGCAGCTGCAAGCCACCGTTATTAACTCCTTGCACAACATCTTGGATTATATTTTTGTGATTAGATTTCCATATGTCATGATACATTAGAGTTCAGAAAAATAAAGCAGTTTTTATCATTGCTGAGAGGAAATCACAGCATGTTTAACCGGCCTCATTCCAGTGATTTACATTTGAATGATCTTGTTTCTTTCATGTGTGTTCCACAGGGGCTTTTTGTCCACTAAAGATGCATGGCATAGGCTATCTTAACTAATTAGTATCATCTCCTTAGCTTCTTTTGCCCCAGAGAGGAACATTCTTAGCTAATTTTTCCAAAACTCAAGCACACATAGGGACCATCGCTATGGTACCCATCTCTCCTGCCTCCCACTATATCGCACTTCTTTTCTTTCCCTTGTGCCTTCTGTTAATACACTGTTTTTTTTAGGCTTCTCGTTTTTGCTTTCATTGACATCACGGCCATCACTTATTTGAACTGCACAGGATAGGTTCAATTACTTTTCCCCCTGTTTGCTCCCCTCACAGTCGGGACAACTCCCCCAGCCTGAAGGAGATCAGGAACGGCTGCCAGCAGCAGAACGACCGCAAGCCCCCGATGCCCCTCCGCCTACTGCGCCCCGAGCCTCCTACGCCACCTCCTGCCACTCTCCTCCCCCTCTCCGCCAACCCCAGCCCTCCTCAGCCACCTCCCCCGGCCCCCTCAAACTCCAACCCGTCCATTCCCATCTCCTCCCCAACCCCCTCCCTCCCCCTCTCCCCTCCTCCCTCTGTCGTCAACTCCAGCGAGATTCTTGTGGAGCTGGAGCGAAACAACAACTCGGCCAACGCCAGGCGGAAGGGCGGGCCGTCGGGAGGCGACAGCGAACCAAACCTCATCGACTGTCTGCTGGTCAGCCCGGCCGTCAACACCCTGTCCATCCAGCTGCCAGCGCAGGCCGACCGAGTGCTGGGCTGCTTCGCCCTCATCCTCAAGATGCTGTGAGTTTACACAGAAATCTGTCACTGCCACTGAGTATTAATGCAACAGTCCAACATTTGGATATACTTGTTGCCCCTGAGTCAAACTGAAAGATTAGTATTAGTTTTAACCCTGTCTTTATATAGACATGAAACAGGAGGCTAGCAGTTTCCCTCTGCATCCAGTCTTTGTGCTAAGCTAGGCTAACTGTGTCCTGGACCTACCCCTTTACTGGACCCTCAAACATAACATTAATATTGAGTTCAGTTTTGTCAAAACTTCTTCCGTCTCGTGGTTTCAACCCTCCACATGGCCAGTGGCAGCATTTGAAGGCGCACATCAAATGATGCAGAAAACAGACCAAACCTTAGTCAACTGAGCCAGTCCTCAGTTTTGAGATTAATGTTGGGACAAATTAACAAAAATGTGTAAGGCACACACACACAATCTACTGCAGCTTGCAACAAAAAGAAGCCTTTGTCTTGATGAAGCTGTTTTAGTCTTACATAAACTCGGAGCCAATTTCACATTGTAGACACTGCATGTCAACAGCCCAGGAAGCGGCCTAGTTTGTAAAGGTGACATTATGTGAGTGTGTGTGCCTAAAGAAGTGAACAGCGTAAATGGGTTAAAAAGCTCAGAATGAATGAATGTATGAACTTCAGTGCTGATTACACAGTGTGAAAGTGGAGCAGCAGTTACGTGTGCTTGTATGTGTGTGTGTCCCTCAGTCCGACTGCAGGTGTAGTAACTGAACAGGATGGCCTAAAAAGTGATAGTATCTGTGTGTTTGTAACAAAGCCAGTGTTACTTAACTCACAGTAATGCGATGCTGCTCTAGTTTCTGTGAAGTCAACGCCGTGGCTCTGCGTCATCTCATCGCCGCTCATGTTTCAACTACTCCTTTGTCTTTTTGTTCTTCAGCCGCACTTATCCAGGCTACACCCTCCTCTTTACATTGTGAGACTAACCCTCCGCTCGTCTTTTTTACTTTTCTTTCTGCCGCTGTCTCCGTCAGGTCGGACTATGATGACTGGAGACCTGCTCTGGCCAGCCTGCTGCAGCCCATCCCTTTCCCGAAAGAGTGAGTATTCACACACACATCCTCAGCTCACACTTATATTGTTGCTGGGGGTTGCATTTTATTCATTTATCTGTTAATCCATCGTACAAGCAACTAGCTGACCGAAATTAAATAAAATTAGTGTTTTCCTAAAGACTTAAAAGTGAGCGTCAGTCAAAGATGAATGACTCCTTATTGTATAATAATTGCAGCATTGTATTGCTGGTAGCATTTATATATATACTATATATATAGAGAGTATACTGCAAGAAGTATGTAGTATGCACAACGTCACACACCACCAAATATATGAGTGAAACTGGATCATATTTTACGCAGAAAAGGTTTTCCGGTTTTCTCTCTGATGTCCTCCAGCTGCTCTGCCTCAAATCTCTCTGATTTGCAGAGTTTCATGATGGACAGATAGCGTCACTTGTTGCTAAAGTCACTGCTAACTGCTGTCGTTGACGCTGTACTAGCAGTAGTTGTAGTGGTATACTGTGTTTCAGTGGAGGGCGATGATGTCTCATGACAGTAAATGTTTTTTGGGCAGCCATAACCATGCTCATATACTGACACCATCAGCTTCGGACCAGCGCTACACGCCACCCCTTGCCTCGCCTTCCCCCCTGCCTCTCTCCTTCTTCCAGTTTCTGACATCACTGTCTCTGGGGATGTGTACAGTACATGTTTCTAGGAGGGTCCTGTTGGGGCCTGGCTGTTGACGTGGATGAGGTACCTCACCACGCCTCCTGGGGGTCGTAAACTGGAGGGGCGGCTCTTCTCTCTCCAGAGAGCACGCTTTAATTGGCCATAACCAGCCCGGAGCCTCATTTGTGGTTGGCTGGCTGATCCAGAGCTTCATTAGCGTTGACTGGCCGATGACTTGTTTCTCAGACGCTGGGACGCACCTGTTTCTCACCTGCGCCACTGTTGCCTGGCTGATGGCTTCAGGCGTCATTTGGAAAGGCAACAATACTCCCCAGCACCCTGTAGCTGAGGATACAATGAGTCACATCAGTGCACACATACATTCAGAGAGACGCGCACGCACACTCTGACAGTGACGTGCTCAGATGAGTTCCAACCAACTGCCTCCAGAGACACAGAAAATGGCAGGTTGAGCCACATGATAACATGATGATGAACTGCAGATTTCACCTTTGATGTATCAGTACAACCTTAAAAAGCGTCATGCCATATGCAATTAACACTGTCTAAGCTTCATAAACCTGAATAAAACTGAATTTAACAGATCATTTTGTGATTTGGGATCAGTTTAGAATGTAACTATCCATTTCTTTGGCCTGATTTATATCCAGCATCACCACAGCTGAACTGCTACTGAAACATAACTGTAATGATTCCCCACAGGGATCATTAAAATGTGATCTAAAGTAACAAACAATCCCTAGAAGTTCACATGCTCACATCATGTGCACACGTGCTGAAAATGAGCTCCGCACTCCCTCTGAAACTGATCTGAGCTTGTTTTCCACCAATATAAAGCAACATTGTGCCACTGTGTCATCACCTTAAAGTCTCTGTAAGAGGTAGCACAAAGGGGAACTCCAACCAAAACATGTCAAACTGACCTCCAAAAACGCTTGTAGGCACTTTAAACTTCATATCTGACCTACATACTGCCAGAAGAGCATGCATTAAATGTAACATTTCCCAACAGAAACATGTTTGTTTTGTCACATTTCCTAGCTCTAAGTATTTTGGGCTGCATCTCACGCCTCTCTTTGTCTTCCCTCTCTCCAGGGCCCTCGCACATGCCAAATTCACAAAGTAAGTAACTCAGGCATCGTGAACTGTTCTCCACTGAATTAGATTCCAGTTTGAAAACAATCTTACGTTTGTGTCTCAATCATTCTCTGTCTAAACAGGGAACTGAAGTATGTCATTCAGAGGTTTGCGGAGGACCCGAGGCAGGAGGTCAGTGTGTGTTTCTGCATGTTTGCCACTGTTTCAACTTTGTAGAAGCTCTAGATCTTAAAAAACAGTAAAGAGATTATTTGAGATCGACTAGCAGAAAAATAATGTGTGTGTTTGTGTGTGTGTCATCCAGGTCCATTCATGCCTACTCAGTGTGCGTTCAGGTAAAGATGGCTGGTTTCAGCTCTACAGTCCAGGAGGTGTGGCCTGTGACGACGATGGAGAGCTCTTTGCTAGTATGGTGAGTGTATGGGGACACAGACAGCCTGAACTATCAACGCCGGTTGTGGTTGCTAACGACGGGCCCTCCCCTCCTCTTCCTCTCCTCCAGGTTCATATCTTGATGGGCTCCTGCTATAAGACCAAGAAGTTCCTGCTCTCTCTGGCTGAAAACAAGCTGGGTCCCTGCATGCTGCTGGCCCTACGTGGAAACCAGACCATGGTGGAGGTATGTTCATCTTTGTGTTTCTATTCACTCTTCTATCAATGAATAATTGTATTCATTTGTAATAAATTCACATGGGTTCTTGGTGCATTAACATGTTGTAGTTTAGTTTATTTACCATTCTGCCATTTCTTCTTGTTTTATGTAAATCCATTGGAATCACATTTCCCCACTGCGTGAAGAAGTTTGTTATTATCAGCAGTAGTAGTAGTTACAGCTGGAGGCGTAACATTTTGTTTCATTATTGCTTTGTCTGCCGCCTATTTTCTGAATGAATGAATTACTTGTTTAGCAAATTGTACTGACATTGCTTGCTATTTTCAGACATTTTATAGACCCTAGCTTCATTTAATGTCTTTTAACAGCTTGCTAAAATTCCCTCCAAAATCCACTTACTACGCTTTACAATCAAAGGAGGCTTAGAAAACCAACAAATAATTGCATTCAAGTTATTGGACAGCAGTTTGGAAGTATTAGTTCCAGTAACACAGCTGATTAAAGGGGTTAAATTGACTGAATGAAAGGGGCATTTCAGCAATTTTGTTTTGTAAGGGGAGTTTTTCTTTTTTTTAAATGTCCAATTCAGAGCAGCAATAGCCAAAATCTTGTGCCTAGTATGGGTCAAGCTCCATAAACTCTAGAACCTACATTTCCAATAATACAACAAATGACATTATTCGTTAGATCCCTAGTTTGTAAGACAAGCCTTATCTTATGAATTTGTAGTCTTCAAGCTCAAACCAAGACAACCCTGATGACATCACTTTGACATCATCAGGGTTATCTGTTGACAAGACCCCTCCAACTGCACAAAAGATATTCTGCAAACCTTTTCCCCATGCTGAGCAGGTCTCCTGTGACTGTCACATACAGGACCGCTCAAAAGTTTGGATGGTTTTTTATTTATTTTTATCGTTTTCTGTCTTTTACATGACCTTGACCCCATGAAGCTGGTTGAGACAGTGTGCAAAGCTGTCATCAGAGCAAACAGTGGCTCACTACATAACTCCCAACGTGCCGTATATATTTTCTACAGTGTAGAAAATAATAAAAAATAAAGAAAAACGTCTGACAAAGACAGACTGGTACTGTATACATAAAATCAGTGGAGTGGCCCTCTACAGTGTACTTGTGTTTACGTGTGTGTCCAGATCCTGTGTCTGATGCTGGAGTACAACATCATTGAGAACAAAGACACCCAGCTGCAGATCATCTCCACCCTGGAGAGCACCCAGGTGGGCCTCCGTATGTACGAGCAGCTCTGCGACCGACAGAGAGAGCTCAAAGAACTGGTGAGTTACTGCTCCAACACACACACACACACACACACTCAGTACTTTATTAGGTACACTGAGGCCTGAAGTAAACATGGTGCCGTTCTCTTTGGTGCCTTGCAGTTCTTGTAGATCTGAACTAGGAACATCTTGTCCAACTTGTCCCACATTTCTGTTGGCTTCAGCTTGCTGGAATGAAGACATCTGCGGGAAAATCAAGTCACCAGTTTCTCATTACATACGAATTCCTGACACATGTGGCCTACTTGTCAATTCACAGTTCTGACGCTCAGCTGACAGCCAGCGAGCAGTTTACACGGCCCAGAAGTTGTTCTCATCACTGGCTAAGACGAGAACAAAGGGAAGACATATATGAGCAGCTCCATCGTTCCTTGTGTGCGTGAACAGAAAAGCCTGTTTTCATTGTACAGGGTAGAGTTTGTTCAGACGGCCACAGGTCTTTTGGTAGATCGGGTTGTCCACATGTTGTAGCCTCCTTGAGAAAGGCTCTGAACCCCGACTCGCTCCCATTCAATATGTAAGTCTCTGTGGAAAAAGCGTCTGCTAAATGAACGTGATGTAATGTTTTCTAAAGCCCCTTTTCCACCAAATTAGCTCTGATTTTTGTGCTGGGTCTGTCCAGGGTTTTTTAAATCTGCTAATGGCAAATGCTTCTTAAAGTATTTACAGTATTTACTGTGATCAGTTCTTCTTCTTCATCTGTGTCATTCTCGCTGGCAAAACGGGCCCCGCCCGACCCAGCGTGAAAATCTGATTTCATGATCCACATATTTGATTTAGCGTAGGCTTTTTATGCCGCCTGCCCGTAATGACACAACCCTCCCTAAATTATGAGGGACATGCAGTCAGGAAGTGACTGGGGAGCAATTTATTGTGATCAATTATTTCTCTGTTTTTGTATGTTGTCCAACTTTGTATGACGGCCAGGACATTTGAAATTACATGCTACAGAACTTGCTTACGAAACTTTTGGTGTAAGATCTTTGCTAGATATGAAGCATGAAGTCCTTTTGCAGTCCCATTTTGTTATGACCTCCTTTGCTAGATTGTTCCTCATTTTTGACAGAGATCATTGTAGGTGAGATTTGCTCTCATCTCACCTACAGTCTTTTTTGGGAATCCATTACATGCTGTAAAGTTCTCGATAAGGCAGTTTATGACTTAAAAGTGTTGAACTACGGGTTTTTTTTGGCTCAGTACACAAGCCGGGTTAATCTTAGGTTTGCTCAATCTTTCAGTTTCTTTGTCACACACCTCTCAGCAAACATCAGCGCTGGAGAGTGCAAATTGCCGGAGCTTGTCTGGGCCTGAAATGCTGGAACAGTGAACATCAGACCAGTAACAGTAACTGGGCCTCTCGGGTCAGTCTGTATGCTTCACGCACTGAGTCACAGCCCCTTGACTCTGTCTGCAGAACTGAGCTGTTCATTTATATGTGGAGGTACTCCAGGGCAGAAGCCACTGAACCGCCACTCTGTACACACTTCAGCATAAACAAAGACAACTCATACACGGGTGCTGTGGCACGTACGGTGAAGAAATGTAAATGTTACACAGCTGTGGACATAGCTATGCATGGGATGCATTGTTTTTATCCTACCAGTATGTCCAGTACAGTATTTATGTTCTCTGTTTATTATATCCTCTGTTTATTATATCCTCTGGCAACAATCTCTGCCCAAAAAATGCAACATGTATGTAAGAAAACAAGGGAACAACTTGACAGACCCATTTGGAAGTCTTTCGTTATTCTTGTCCCTGAATTGTTTTTTCTCTTTAAAGACACAGAGAGATCGTACGTCTAACGTCACGTTTAAAATATGGTGCCATTGTATTGAAACAACCGGGTGAAAACTATTGAGTCCCATTTCCTCAATATGACATGAATGCAGCGTGCAGGCAGACCTGCTCACACACACCATCTACTGTCTGACAAGGTTCCTGCAAGGCATTGAGCTCAGACGCCATCTTTTTTTTTTCTGTCTGTCTTTCCAGCAAAGGAAAGGAGGCCCCACCCGGCTGACTCTGCCCTCAAAGTCCACGGTGAGATTACACTGATGCGTTCGCCGCTGCACACATACGAGTTTTCACCTTTTCTGTCAACGAAGCATGAACTATAAGATAGATAATTAAATTGCTTCTTTTTACTGTTGAATTATACAATTTTTTTTCCTCAACATTGCTCAGGATGCGGACCTGGCCCGCCTGTTGAGTTCAGGTTCTTTTGGGAACTTAGAGAACCTGAGCCTGGCCTTCACCAACGTCACCAGTGCCTGTGCCGAGCAGCTCATCAAGCTGCCTTCACTCAAACAGCTCAACCTCTGGTCCACACAGGTAAACACACAGAACACTAACACAACGACAAACACACACACACACACACACACGCAATCGAGTAATCAGTCAAGATTCAATATCTGATGTGTGTCTTGTCTTTCTCCCTTCTTTCCTCCTTTAGTTTGGGGATGCAGGGTTGAGGTTGTTATCTGAGCATCTGGCCTGTCTTCAAGTTTTGAACCTGTGTGAGACTCCCGTCACTGACGCTGGTCTGCTGGCTCTCAGCTGTAAGAAAACACACATGAAGGGATCATGTGACTGTATTCTATAAAAAAAAAATGTTTTATTACACAGAGCTAAGTGAGAATGAGCCATCTGAAGAATGGCTACAAGCGTTTTAGTAGAATAAAAAAGCCAGAGCACAAGAACAAGCTCAGAGTTAAGCATGTTAACTGTGCTGAGGGTGTAAAAGTTGGTTTATTTGTAAGTGGATAAAGTAATTGCGGCTAATTATGACTGTTTGCCTTTTCTAGCCATGAAAAGTCTGTGCAGTCTGAATATGAACAGCACCAAGCTCACAGCTGACACATACGAGGACCTCAAGGTAATCAAGTCATACAACTCCAATCAAATGCAAATGGTTCGTTTTCCATAACAAAAAAATAAAGAAATACCGTATGTCTACTGTATGGTTAATTTACGTGCATCAACTGAAGAGAACAGGGGCTCAATATCAACACCGACATCTTGAGTTTGTTGGAAAGCTTAAATACACAGCAGGTCCCATAACTGCCCCAAGCAATACTTTCATATTAACGCCATATTCTTGGCAGTAAGTGTGTGTTTCAAGGTGTTGATACAGTTTCTATGTGTCTGTGTCTTTCTCTGCAGGCCAAACTGCCCAACCTGAAAGACGTTGATGTTCGGTACACAGAGGCCTGGTGATCAGCCACGCTCACACGCCCCTCATACATACCGGACACACTCATAAACACATGCACACACTGCACACAAGCTCAGATCCACGACATGAAAATTGTGCGGGGATGTCGTCCCCGCCTCCGCCGCCATCATTAGACCAGGAACTCTGACATCGTCCCAGCGTGAGGATCACCTGATGACGCATTTACGTCAGAGGAGCAGCCTTCCACAGCTTCAGACATCTTCACCAACCCCTGTAGTGACGCCACCACCAGGAAGGAACTGTCTAGTCAGTGTCAGCATCACTCTTTTTCTAAATGAGCAATCTTCATGGACCTCGCCGCTCCCCTTTCTTCTGTCACCGACGTTTCAAGGACCTTGTTTTTACCGACATGATCAGAGGACATGCAAGGACCTGCTATATTGTGACATAAGGGATCCTTTTCTCTCTCTGTCTTCACCCTTTGCCCTGTCTTTCATATACGGTCTCTCAGTTTTCATATTCAGTCTGAATCCAGCTCTCCAGCCGTAGCCCTCCCACCTCTGTGTGTCCGTGGCATGGAGAAAACCCAAATCGGCCCTCCAATCAGAGCCCTCCTCTCGCTTTTTCTCTCCCGCCCTCGTGCGATGAAGGCTGGACACAGCAGCTCACATTCCGGTCCGTCTCCGATCCGATACACAATGTAGCTCTCCGGACGGATGCGTTGAACTGTTCGTCACTTAGGTCCTCGCTCTCGCCACCTTTGGCTTCAGTTTTCAAGCTCCAATCTGGGTCTTTTCAAGTATTTCATTGGGAAAATGAGGTGCTACCTCAGAGCAAAGAAGAGTTGCAAGAGTGTGCCTATTCCTCATTCTCGACACGTTCACACACACACACAAAAAGAAAAAAAGAGGTTTTTATCAACTTGAATGAACATATTTTTCCAGACATCTGTGCTTTCATATATTGTGTGTTTCTATATAAAACATATATATGAAGATAACCCCCCAGGGATGACATTTCAGAACCATTTTGTCAGCTCTGCAGGAAAGTTAAGTGGCGATGGCAACATTTGTTCTTCTATCATTTGTTTTCAGTGTACATACTGATGATCCCCCATTACTATTTAATAGGGCAGTTGTGTAGCAGTAGCTGGGTGGTCTGGGACTGCCTGATATTTATAAGCTGTGTCTTTCAAGCCTCCTTTACTCTGCCTCTCCTGGAAATTTGTCCCGACAAATGAAGTACACAGGCCTGTTGTCTTGTTTTTGCAACGTATAACACAAGAAGCCAACCGAGAGGGCGCCCACACATGCATCCCTCTGCACCATGCCGTGGTGGTAACATAGACCTGTAAAGTGGACTGCAATAATTCTAAAGTGGACCTGTAAACGAGACTCATCACCAGCTGAGAGTTGTATATTTTCATATCCTCTGCTATTTCTGGGCTCTGCTTGAGACGGTTTTGAGAAGAAGAGCGGACACTTGCCAAACATCCTCGTCAGATCTTGTTTTTGCTTCGTGCACTTGTTTCATCGGGCCAACATGAGCGCCGTTTCGAGTGGAACCTGTCACGACACTGGAGAGACAGTGACACTGCTTGGGCCCCCCCCCCACCCTCGACTTGCTGGGGTCAGAGCGAAGAGTCGCAGTGCCTCTGGTGGAGCTGTGGATGAGCGGTTATCTTTTTATCTGTCACGCCACCTGTTTTGAATTGTTCTGCTGTATTTATATTACGCCATAATACATGGGTGATATTTTTAGGCTTTATGGATGAATAATTTTCATCAAGGGATGGGACAAAGTAATTGTACATATTCTATCACAACGGGCTATAAAGGGACAAAACATTGGAAAAAGGCACCTTTCAGCCATATTTGCCCAACTACATTCCCTCAAAATGTTGCCTTTTTATTGTGGCAGCATTTCATATGATGTGGTAACTGCCCTGACATACTGCAAGTCTGTCAGAATCTCTTTTTCCTCTCTGCCTACATGTGGTTTGGCTTGATTTGGCTCGTGTCGGCGGCCGTAGACAACGCAAGTCAGATTTCCAGCCTTTTTTCCAGTCAGCCTCGCCCTGACTGCATCCATCCATTTTATTTATTCGTGTCGACCTCCAGAATGCGCCGGGTGTTTGTTGAATCAAGGCAGAAGCCGCAGCAGAGGACAGGATGCCGTCCACTATTAGATATTTTGTTTCCTATTTATTGGGTGCCATGACAGTTTTCTCTTTGCCCTGTAGATTCGGTTTGTGTACGGCCATCTTTGGGTCTGCCTTTAGGACCTTGTGCTCTCTTTCATATCCTGTATGATGTATATACGCGTGTATATAGTCGTCTCCCCTCTTCCTCTCTTGGAACCATTTTGAAATCTTTTTTTCTTCTTCATTCTTTTCTCTGTCTCTCTTGGCCTCCCTTCATCGGCAGGCTGGTGTTGCCTTCATCTACGTGTGTGGTTGTTTTGTTTTTTTTCACACAAAGTGCACTGTAGTCTGACAAGTTATGTTTTCATAATATCTTTCCAGTGTCTTTGATTTGATCACTTTAATCAAACATTTGTTTCCTGTGTTCTTGTTGTTTAGTTTTTTTGGGGGTTTTTTGCATGTACATGTTGCTACGTCACCTGGTATTTTTATTTTGTAATTTTGTTTTATAAAAGGTTTGAAACATGATAAAGGGTCTGATCACTATCTCACTGAGGTCAAGGACTGAAATGGAGAGATCCCATTGAACTGTTTTCTGATTGGTTGTTGCCAGGATGTACCCATGAGCCCTGACAGATCCTATTGGTCAAGGCAGGGTTTGATATTGAGTTTCAAAAAAGCCAAGACCATGACTTGTATTTTTGGACTGAAGCTGCCCCTACATGTGATCATTTAAGTTTGAGCGTTCTCATATCAACTAATGCTAATAGTTCTTGTTGTTCTAATCCTGCCAGATAATCATATCAGAGGTGGACCACGCTGACTGGCCATTATCATGTTTAAATAAAGTTGTTGGTCCCACACATCAGCAAAGTGATAATTCAGTGTGGCTTCACTGTACTTTTGTTTTGTCTTGAATGTTTTGTCTGAACGTTTTAAAGGAGACATTTGACATTTTGGAAAATAGGTTTTCGGATGAGAGTAGAAAGAGAAGGCTGATGTCAGTGTCATGTCAGTCCATATACCCTGAAGCTACAGTCAGCGTTTGCTTAGCTTAGCTTAGCATAAAGATTGGAAACTGGGGAAACAGCTAGCCTGACTCTGTCCATGTTATATCACATTTGTTGAAGAAAAAACAAAGTGGAAAAAGCCTCTGCTGGTTGCCTGGCAACTTCACAGTGATGACAAGATCGCAGAAAGTCACTGGGTGCAGCCAAGGGACAGTCCAGCGCGTTAACACCCAAAACCCTCAATGTGTCGCTTTACTCTTTGCGGGGTTTTCGTTTGTTTTTGTTTTTTGCTTTAGAGGTGCTAATAGGTAATTTTTTTTGGACAAAGCCAGGCTGGCTATTTCCTCCTGTTTCCAGTCTTCATGCTAAGCTAAGCTAATCAGTCTTCACCTCACACGTAAACGAGTAAGAATGTTTAACAAAATGTTGACCTGTTCCTTTAAAGAAGTGGGCAGTCTTGGGGGATTCCTGTCCCTGAACTCGTCCCACAGTTTTGAGGCCATTATGAGCTGCCACTTGCCCAGCGCGGGTGCCAGCATGTTGAGGTTCTAATGTAAGGTTTTTGTATTACTGTAGAACATGTAATGGTTGAATAGAAACGCCTCTTCTGTTCTGTCATGTCTCCGTATCCTGTGGAGCTTACTGTGCTTTGCTTTCCGTTCTCATCCTGATTCCTCCCTCTTGTTATTATCTCGCTGATGTTTTTTATTCTACACCACCTGTAAAGAGTTTCTACCATGTCCAAGTTGTGTACAGCTGTGCTCGAGTCTTAACAGTTGTTATGGAAGGAACAGGGTCAGATGTGGCACAGCCTGACAAATCTGACGGACTGAAAAAAAAAACTCTCTTTCCCATAATTCCTTGTAGTAAAATCTTTTTGGCAGCTGGAAAAGGGGCGCCCATCATGTTTCTCTCTATTTTTCAGTCTTTCTCCGCATTGATCTGCTTCTCCTGCTGAGTTATTATTATTGCTGCTGCTGCTGCTCTGTGGCTGTTGTAATAAAAATACAAAAGATCTTCAACAGGAAAAATAACAACTATGATGTGAAATAATTTCAATCAAAAATAAATTGTCTGTGAATATGTTTCAGCTGTGAGTGCCATGTGTTCTTTTTGATCTTTTTACAAGTAATTACCCAATACTATGACTTCTATTAATATCCAGTACTACTACAGTAATTAAATATCCAGCCACTTCAACAGTTATATATATATGTGTGTGTGTGTATATGTGTATATATATATATACAAAAGTAGCATTGTATTGTAGTATTGTGTATGTATGTATGTATATATATACACATACATATACATACATATATATATATATATATATATATATATATATATATATACACACACACACGTATATGTCTATATGCGGAGTATAAACCTCCACCCTGCCAGAGGTGGGATTCGACCCAAGTAAGTAAGATGAAATACAGATATAGGGTGTAGTTCACCGAGCATACTTTATTGACTTAATCCATAAGAAGGTGACAGAGGGATTACATAAAAACTATAAACACTGGCCTCCAATTAAGTCAGAGGCGGTATGACAATTCAAAGTGGGGGTGGGGGGGGGGGGGGGGGGGGCACCAGATTTTTCATATCTGGATTTTTTAATATCTTATATTTTAGTTTACTACTAGTCTTTCATAAAATGTAGCTATGATCATTTTATTTCACGAGTCAAACTATTCTTGTAATGATGTCTTGACCACAGGACATTAAGGCTACAGGTTCAGGATGTGTTACTGAGGTGATTAGTGGAGCATCAATCTCTTTTCAAATGTTTGAAAATGAAATGTAATCGGTTATACACACTTTACTGCATCTGAGAAATACAGGAATAGCTTGTTTTGTATTATCATTGGCTGCTTACAGCTAAAGTTAGTCGCCGTCAGACAGATGTTAAGGAATCACATGAAAATTTTACATGTGGCGATTATTGCACGCACGCACACACACACACACAAGGGTTATACATACTTTGGCTGGTGCTGCTCAGTCTGAGCTTTTATTGGCAATGGAGCAGACACTGCTCTGTGATGTCAGCACAGTCTCATCTGTACTCACGCTGGTTCCTCTGCACCGTGTTTTAACTTGCAGCTGTTGCCATGTTGAAAGGTTCCTTTCATCTGTGGCTTGATTTTCTCTGTTCTCTACAGTCACCTACATTGTGGATCTAGTCTTTTTATGTGAATTTACGCCCTGTAAAGTTTTAAGGTGAAGACAAAATTTAGCTCTTTTTCAGGGAAGGTGACAGTTAAGTGTCACTTGCTGCTCTAACTGTGCCCTTCCAAAAATTTTGGCTGGCATGACGCCTCTGAATCAAGTCCATGAAATGTTCTCATTACATTAAGTCACCTGTTTTCATTAATCTGACCTCTCTTTCAAGGATACAACACATTACCAGGCTGAGAAAATAATGTCACACTGGTGAAAACACACAGCAAAAACAACTTTCATGTCACCAGACTCACACAGTGCCTGAACGCCACATTCCACATCTGTCGTTTCACACTTGAAATTAGACAAAAAAATAATAATTTCAACACACACTCCTTAGTCAATGAACAGTCTGCTGTTCTGCACTGAAACAGTTACTTCATTCAGTGGTCGCTGCTCTTAAACTGGCAATAAATATTCTGTATAGTTTGAGTACAGACTGAATGCAGAATTGTTTGGCACCACACCGGCTGTCTGTTGGGAAATGTTACAACCTCACATCTTATCCCTCATAAAGGAGATACATGATTCACCCTCCCTCAACCTGCCTCACCCAGCCCTACTTAAGTTCATAGTTTCCAGCATTTCCCAGGAAAGATCATACGTTTCTTATCTTAAATAAATATAGCTATTTGAGGGAACATTGGATTTTTGTCATTTTTTGGTATGAAAAAGAAAAATTATAACATGTCACAAATAGAAAACTCGTAATTGCACAGATCACAAATTATTGAGAAGCAGAGGGAGGTGACATTAGATTTGTGGTGGGCATTTTCCATGGCCCAGGCAGGATGGAGGTGGACAGGCGAGGTTCTGCTGAGTCCTCAGGAGTAGTTCTTACTGTTGTTTATCTTCTTTTCTTTTGTCCTGGGACACAAAGAAAAGACAAATAATTAGGACCTCAACCCATTTCATTTGATTTAACCACCATTCATTGGCTTTCCCCCACAGTCTGTGAGAAGGAGGCTAACCTGTGCCTCTCGCTGGAGCGCTGAATGTTGGTGTGTGTGTCGTACAGGAAGGTTTCACTGCTGAGCTCAGACTGCTTCTTCTTCAGCTGGCTGGAGGACGAGTACAGCTCCTCCTCCGCTTTCTGAATGACAAGGGTCACGAGACCACAATCTCAGAAGTGCCTCTAGACTGAAGTCAAGCTGCGGGCATATGTAAATCAACAGTGATGTGTGCTGCGTGCGTTTGCTCACCCCGGCTTGCTGTACATTGATGTAGACCAGCAGAGAGGCTAATTCTAAGTTTTCACTGTAGCCGTTTTTAAGAGGAACAGAGCGGTAACCTGTTTGGGAAAAAAAAGGAAAACATTTAATCAACTCTGTTTGCAGTTAAGTCTGTTAATGATGCTACAATATCAACCAATCACATCAAACTGTTATAAGGGAGTCCTCTCTGCACACTTTATTTGGATCCTGTTGCTTGTACTGTGAGTACCCATCAGGTGCACTGCAGACTACACATCCAGCTTCCATGCTGGGACACTTTTCATGCTCCAGGTTTGCTGTGTGTCAGTAAGTTTGTGGTACTCTGATGAAACACACTTGAATCACACTTGCAATATGGTATGCTGATTAGCAGTGTCAACACATATTGTAAATGTAAATATATGATCCAATTCTAAAGTTGTTGTTTGATTGGGTATATCAAACATTTTTTGAGTGGGAAAATAAGTCTGACACATGTTTTCACTGCTTTGCTGATGTCCGTCCTCTCTCTCACTCCTCTCCTGATTCAGTGAATTAAGAGTTTATTTCAGACAAGTTGGTGGTGATTATTGAAACAGTGGAAAGTCAGACCAGGAAGGTTTTGGCCAGTTTCATTTTGTTGTTTTGCTGTTTGTCACATTTGAATGAAGTACGTTTTATGATGATAAAACAACTGTATTTGTGAATGGAGTCTGGTAGCTTTGGCAGAAAACATTACAGGCAGACCTGATGTTCACTGTGATGGATTCACATTTCGAGGGTGAAAGTAACACTGTATGTCAAATGAAGGAAGAAACATTTGACAGTTTGACATCAATGATTTCTGTCCACTCTTTGTTGTATACAGAATCTGAGCTGTCTCAAAAGGGATAAAAGATGAGGTAAAACTGAGAAGTAATAAAATATTGTGTAGCCTGCCTCTAGGAAAAAGCAATATACAGTAAAATAACACTCTTGCAAGGGCAGTATGACATGAGTATAAGGAGTACAACGAGAGCAGCTCTGGCCCTCTGTGCTCTAAAGCATGAGTGAGTTCCTACCTGAGCGGATGCCTTTGACAGGAAATGTGGCCTGAGCCAGGAAGTTGGGGTCTGAGAACATGTCCTCCTCATTGACCACAAAGCGCAGGAAGGTGAGTTCAGGCTCGTACACGTTGAAGACAACAGGCTCTGCTGGGGCTTTCCACACGGGGTTCAGACCATTATCACCTGCAGCAAGGAGAACGACAGCACCGCTCACTCATCAATTCTACCCTTTTTCCATCTCGCAGGTTCGCCGTTTATCCTCCCCACTTCCCCTTTGCTTACGATAGACGATGGTTTTGAACTTCTCTTCTGTGTGTCCACACAGCTCGATCTCCACGAATGGACTGGCGATGCTGCGGCCAGGCTTAGGAAGGTGTCTGGCAGCAATCACCTGCAAAAGACAAATACAATGCTGTTAACTTCTCTCCTGATCACTGAGCTAAAGGGCATCATGCTCCTCTAACATGATAATGCAGTTTGACATTGTCAAAAGTCATTGTCACAATATTACACTTGGCCCTGAACCTGAATATAATGACCTCATGATGATGACTTGTTAGCCAGTTACTAATAAATGCGTGTTTGTGTTCAGACGTACCCTAACCACAATGTTGTATTTGACCTTCTTCTTCTCCTGCTGAGGGTCGTAGCTATCATAGCGCATGAGCTCCGGCTGCAGCACGTAACCTGTCCGTCCTTTCACACTGAAGAGGGCGCTGTTCAGCTGGGTGTATTTATCTGGGCGGATACATACACATTGTGAAAATCTTAGTGAAACACTCCACATAAGAAGAGATGATGGAACCAAAGTGGTTGCAACAGTTGATTACATCTTTCCGGCTAAAACGCCAGCAAGTGCTGTCTGCTCTGCCTCTCTTCCCCCACCCCCGCTCCTGCCTCAGGACCTCACTGTCCTCTCCGCCTTGCATTTCATGAAAGTTTCCAGATCCTGCCATTCCTCATCTGACTACCAGTTGTCCCTCTGGAGTTAACCTCCACTGGCAATCATCTGACCCTGCTCCTCCCTACACACCTGTCCTTCCTTGCCTCACACCTGTTCCTTGTTCCTTTGTCAACCTCCAGTGAATAGACTGTACAAAGGCCACTTTCCCCTGCTGATATGACAAATTGTCATTGTGTGACTAAGACTGACGCGTGAGTCGAGTAGTAAGTAAAGTAAGGAAAGCACAGGTGTAAATAATAAAATGGATGATGGCTGAATTCCATTTAGTTGCTTCAGTTTTAGGGTTACTTCCACTCCAATTAAAATTCCACTACTATTCCCTTGTCGCTGTGATTTTTGCACATATTCACAAAACTGTTGATATCCAAGACTTTCATAATGTTTAAAAGCAGGTGTGGAAATGGAAAATGGATGGATAGACAAGAGTGCAAGAATTTTGTATGGAACCTGAACGAGTTCCTCTACAATAGTCCTCTCTGGGAGGTCAGCCTGGATAAACTTCTGTACCTGCAGTCTGGTAGTTGAGAGCCACCATGTGACAGCCGCAAGCCCACAGAGGGTAAGGGTCGTAGTTGGAGGACTCCACACGCTGACCTTTTGGGTAGACCCGACTCAGAGCTTTGCGGTTGTACCGCAGGAAGTCTTTGGTGCGGCTCTTTCCTGGGATCTTGTTCTCCACGAAGGAGCGGATCTCTTTGTAGCTGTAGCTGTCTAGAGACAGAGAAAAGAGCAGTGATGGTCAGCTGATTTCAGCTCCTATCAGTTGATGCTGACAGATCGATAAACTGGACTGAAACTGGATACTTGGTGGGTACACGGAATATCTTTGGCTTCACACGTTGTTGGCTGGTTGTTGGTGGCAGCTAGCTATCTTAGCATGTAGTTACTGATTGTGCTAGCTGATGATGTCATAGCTGGTGATGTCACAGACAGGTTTGTTGCGTGCTAAGATGCAGAGAAAGATTGCTTGGTTTGTTGATTGGTGGGTTGAGCATGCAGCCAGCGGTGGCAACGTGCTAGGTAGCAGAACATATTGTTGTTGTAGCTGATGATGTTATAGACAGAGGCAGGTGCAGGGGTTGTTCTGGGATGCTGGGAAACACTGTTGAGCCTCCTATGTGTCGTGGGTCCAGCTGAACAATGTACCAGTTATTGTGGTGATGACCCTGTGGCCTTGCCTGCACTCTTTCACTTACAGACAATTATTGAAACCATGTTGTTCTCTTTAGTAAGGCCGGTCAAGATGATTCAGGCATGGAAGAGCTTCTCAAAGAAGTGGGTTTGCTAATTAGTAGGTATCTGTATGGCTTGTGGAACTGTATTGATACCTGTGACAGTGGCTCGACTTCTGAATGGACCATAGTATTCAGATGAAACTGTCCATCAAGCCAGTGGGTTCAGCTAATGTAGTTAAACCAAAGCAGACAGAAGGCCAGGTCAAGCTGCAGAGTATCTGCTCTTTGCTTGGATGAGTGTGGGTTTTAAAGGTAGTTAAAGGCACATTAGGTCAGAGTTACAGAATGTTGTTGCCTGTCAAAAAGCCAAAAAAGCTCAGCAGATGTGTGATGGCACAGCCTGACACCCACTGCAGGGCCGCATTATTGGTTAAGATGATGTGACTGTCTTGAGTTTCTGAACCATTTAGACTGCATTAATGATATGGTACGAGTAAATGACTTATGTAAATAACTGCTAAATATAGAAAAAGCATAGTAAAACAACAGAGTCACCTAACAAAGACCGTTGTGATGTGGATGTAGGTTATGTATTATTCAGTGCATTTCTAAATTTAGATCGGTGTGACACAGGAAGCTGTCTAGTCTTCAGATCTTTCCCTTTGGTCACATCCTGCTTCTTGCAGAACTTTGAGTTGTGGTGAAAGAACGGTGAAGGCAGATCCTCGCTGAATCAGTTGACAGAATGAAAATGAGTATCAGTATTTAATTTCCATTTCCTACGGATGAATTTGTCCAGTACAGTGCAAAAGGCTTTTTGATCAAACTTTCAAACTCCATATTACACTTTGAAATATTAACCGAAATTCTGCAATTGCATCGCTTATTTTAAAAGGTAAAAAGGCTTTCATCTTCTATTTGAATGGACTCCTTAATTGAAAATAGACCACAAAAAAAAACAAAAAACACCTGTCATCATAGTTTCACTGCAAAACCAAATGCACTGTTTTCTCACTGGTCACCTGTATGCTCATTACATTGCCTATTATTGGTCTTAGTCATGCAAAGAGTTTTTTTTATATATTACAGGTAGTCATTGTGCCATTGCCTGTCATGTTTTTCAAGCCTTTTCTAACTGGATTCTGACACACAGATGCACAGATGTGCCTTTCTGTTCTCCCATCTCTTCCCCATCATCAGAAATGCGACATCATTGGTTCTGCACAGATGTACAGTTGTGTGTCATCTGCATAACTATGGACACACAAACTGTGCTCTCTGACGATTTCACCAAGTGGCAGCAGACGTATTGCTTTGTTATAGACAGTCATAGCTTCTTTCTTATATATTACAGTGAACTGTGAGCCCAGTTGTCGTCCATTTTCTTTCAGCTGCTCGACAGATTCTCGTGCTGTTGTTAAACCACGGGGAGATTCTGTCAGTCGACCTCTTTTTAACCTTTGGTGGAGCAACAGTATTAAAGGCAGGAGTCCTTAATGAGTCATACTTTATATTTTTTCCATACATACAATGTTTCTACATATAAAGCTTGTTGTGTGAATTGTGTGAACAAAATAATTCAATTAATGTAATTGGCAGAGTTCAGCTGTGGCCTGAGTCAGGTGTTAATTACACATAGATGGGGAGAACAGTGAATGTAAATTGTATCAAACTTTCTCCAGAGGTCTTTGCTATAGAAACTTGGTCTAATCATAATCAAAATATTTCAGTGTCTAAGACTAAGATATGTGGAAGCAAATCAGAGTGTAGTATGTATTTGTAAATCTTCTTTCATGACGGGGGGTCAGGAGATCTGTGGCTGAATTACAAAGCTTAGCAAATCTTACAAAGCAAACTCCTAGCCTGCTCTAAATCACATTAAGAGTATAGACTGCTTGCGTTGGAGTATGTTTTCACTGTGAAGTTGTGGTAAAGTTCGTCCCTTCGGGCCTTAGTTGCACGACCGCGTTGCTTGTGGTCACAGCTGCTCAGTATGTGTGTCTGCATGTGTTTACCAAAGCGGTCCTTCTCCTTGCTGCGTGGCTGACAGTAGACCACCAGGTCCGACATCTCCATGGCAACCTCTGCCTTCTTCTCCACTTCCTCCTGCTGTCTGATCTGAGATTCGACAGACAAACAGTCAGTTCCTGTTTGCACAGTCATACTGACGGACCACCGGTAAAACACGTCATTGTGGTTATACAGTATGTAGGCTGTTTCAGTCATATACTGGGCTTGGATGTAGTCACAACTAATGTGATTATATACATATAAATAAAGTCGCAACATGGTTTAGATATCAATCTAAGTTTGAGGTGTGCTCTACCACCACTACATATATTGTGATATGCCATAAGATACAAACCTCTTGTTCCCTGTTGTATTGCTTGCTCATGGCTCTCTGAGTAATGTCCCAGGCCACCTTGTACCATTCATACAGCTCCTCTACAGAGCCTGCTGCCAGGTCAAACTGCAGACTATCCTGCTCCATGTCCTGCAGGGTCAACACGTGGGGCTTCCCATTTTTACCAATCTTCACTAGAATCAAAGAGACGAACAGTGAGAGAGAGGGTGAAGAGGGATGCACAGCTTCTATACTTTTCCATATTTTAGACAATTCATACTTGAATCCCATTCTAAATTTTGGACTCAGTCCCTTGACTTTTACAGATTAAACCACAGGACGCCACATTCATCATTACAGCATGTGCAACACTCAAAAGGCAAATAACATTTTTTTTTCATGTGGGAATAAGCTAAATGGCATTCAGAGAGAATTCTCAGTGTGTCAGGATTAACTCTCTAACACTACACATATAACAGCTGTGTACACTATGCTCAGCATAATGATGAATGATGTTTCATGTAAAAATCATGTCATTGGAAAGCCGTGAGAGCTTGTGCACTTTGCCCCCATACATGCTGTTGTGTGTGAGTCCCTGTTTCCTTTAATCTCTGAAACAGAGGTAGTTCATGCAAAGTTAGCACAACCCACACTGGCCGCATTTATGGGAAATAGGCTTGGTTGAAATCTACAGGAATTTTCCTTTAAAGGTTTCCTTGGTCTGCATCTCTACTGTGAACTGTGCAATAGAGGCAAAATGTTGCCAATCAAGGCAATTAATCAGGCTTTAGGGGTTTGTGACCACTAGTGGAGCAATGCTTTACTAACAAAAAGGGAAACTTGCGAGTACATGCACAAGCACGGGTATGATGCAATTCACACTCCAGTAATTTCATGCTATTCTACTGATTGACAGATTGTGGTGGTGGTGTCAGGAAATGTAGCAATGTTCTAGCAAAAGGCAGGAAAGAAGAAGATGTCTATTCTTCTGTTGTAAAAGGGTCATGAACATTGAAGGCTAAATAAAAATGTCAAGACTTATCCGATGTTGGTTTAGTTGACACCCAGCTGCAGTAATATTACTTTGATTACGTAGCAGTTGCTCTTTATAGCTTGCAAGCCTTGCTAATTAGCTTTTTAACTACTAGGAAAAGCAACATGACTGTTGTGAGGATAGTGGAAATTTCTGTCTGTGGTGAATGAGATATATGACTGTATGTGAATGTCAAGCATGTCCAGACACTAAAATAACTCACAGTTTTGGATGTTGCACTTGGAGATGTCCACAACACCCTTACATAGTTCACCCAGTGGGTTGTCTTCCATGTCCTGTTCACACATCACAAACACACACAGATTATTCTCAGTCAGTCTCTATGCAGACGAACCTCCACTCCAACTGTGACCTAAATTCTAATCTTCACCTGGTTTTTGCTGTCAGGTTTGGTGTTGTTGGACACTTCCTCTACATAGTTAGATGGGAAGAACAGCTGCACCTTTCCACCGTGGTCACCTTTCCGCCTGTAGTGAGTAGAATATGGGGGGCGATGAACGGTACAGCCAAGTCTTGGCAAGTATATGCAGATGAACATGCAAGATGCAGCGGCATAGAAGGGTCTAATCTCTAAGGTATGTTAAAGAATCATTACCAATCCTTGATATAGCTGCCCATGTGTGTTTGTGTGGACTCACCATCCATTGCTCTCCTGTGATACATTGTGTATCAAAGCTCCTTTACTGAAGCTGAGCTCATCTGGCCTTGTAGCTTGGTAGCCATACACAGCCCGAACTGTACTTTTAGGCTAAAGTAGACAAACACACACAGTCACGAATGTCGAAGGAAAGCACACAAGATAATGGCCAGCCAAAGCTGACAGAATATAGTTTGCATACACACCAGTGAGGGTTCAATCTCATTGGGTTCCACGTATGTCTTCATCTCGTAAAGGGAGGCACAGTCTTTCTCCTGTGAAACACATTCCACTGTTAGACGCCAGCCATCGCTTACAACATGTTATTGGGTTTAGAGGCATATATTGAACTGATATTGGCCTTAAATGTCCAATAGTGAGCAAATAAAAGGTGACTAGGATGTATTGAAGACTATTTTGCAGGACAACAAGATAGAAAATGTAAGTTCGACAGCTTTGAAGACATTGGAGGGTGTTTGTTTTTAAATTCTTTTTCATTTTATTTTTTTCGAAAATATTTTAACATCTACTTTACTAAATCGACTGGCACATTTTCTACAGACATTCGTGGTTCAGAGATGATGAATGTTAATGACTTAAGTGACCCCAACTTTTAGTCTAATCTTTTTCATCTTTAGCAGGTTGACACTGTTAGGTAAGAGTAACAACTATTGGATGGATTGCCATGAAGTTAGTTTCAGCTGTTCATGTCCTCCTCACCGTGAATTGTAATCATTTTGGTGATCTCTGACTTTTCTTCTTAAGCAATCATCAGGCCAAATTTTCAGCTTGGGCAATACTTTGGTTCATGACCAAATACCTGCAAAGCTAATGATTCTTATCAGCCTCAGCTGGACGTTCTGTTCAGAGATTATTAGCAAATGTCCGCATGCCAACATGCTAAACTAAGAAGTTGAACATGAAATAGCTTCAGCTTTACAATATTTCCGGTGGATTGTTTATAAAATTAAATTTATTATGTCTCCATTTTTTCTTTGATTACTACAGTGATGCTCAACATTTTCTCTGGCCTTCGTCTGTCTCCTCCAGTAACTCACGGTGCTGAAGCGGTCCACCAGCTCGGGGGTGACGGGGTAACGCAGCTTGATCTTGCGATAGAGTGGCTTCTTCCTGAAGTAGTTGACCAGTTCCACCAAGCTCTCAAACTCTGTCGTGGTGCCCAGCAGGTACATGTTGCCCTCCTTCTGGATCCGGCAGTGTTTTACCTTACCATCACCTCTGAAAGAGGGAGAACTTCAATTTAGAACAAAAAAACACACAAAGCAGTGAAAGAGGAGTAAAGTCGTAAGTGTCACTGCACCTGAATGTGATGGCGAAGGAGTCCGGTTCTCCTTCTCTCTGTCGGATGAGGAAAGCTCCATCTCTGGGAATCCTCAGCAGGTAATCCTCTGCCTGACCTCTGCTCAGGTTACTGTAGAACCACCTGCACATCACACACACAAACACACACAGGGACAGTTACATTGTGTGTGTGTGTGTGTGTGTGTGTGTGTGCGCGTTTGTGTGTGTGTGTGTGTGTGCAAAGACCATTGTCAAAAATACTGCATGTATACACCAGTATTCACACAAGTATTCAACTACATTGAGTATGGTGGTGGTATGTGTCAGATGACATTACAGCATGCTGCTAAGACAAAAGAGATGTTTTTTCCTTTCGTGCAACAGAAGCGCATTTAAATGGAAAAATGAAGTGAACAAAGAGAGAAGGGAAAGAGTTACTATGCGTCTGTGGGTGTATGAGAGTGAAAGTGAGAAACTGAACGCATCTAACAGCATGTGCGGCTGATTCAGACACAGAGGTAAAACTTCACCAAACCACTACAACAGTATCAGCATGAAAACCATTGCACCTTCACATTTAGCTCTGTATATATACATAGTGTATAGAGGGATTAGTTGAAGTGCTCTTCAGTTGCTTGAGACTGTTCTGCAGTCCTTGTTGCACATGAAACCTGATTAAATCAAACTGTTTGAACAACAGGTTGTAATGTACTCGACACCAGCTCACTAACAGTTACATGTACACCCTAACATGTCTTGATGAGAGTCAGATGAGGAAATAAATATCTAATTTCCGGGTGTCCAGAGACACACCCACGACACGTTTAGCCTAGCTTAGCACAAAGACTGGAAGAAGGTGAAAAGATAGTGAATCTGATATTCCTGGTAATGTTCCCAAAGTATAAAAACCTCATTCAAATTCTCATGTGCATTTGTACAGTAATGCACACAACATGATAAATAACTAAATAAACTAAGCCTTGGTACAGAGCCAGTTTGTCTTGTGGCTCAAGGGACTGTGTTTAGAAAAGGATAATATATATATATATATATTTTTTTTTTTACAAACTAGCCAATATAGTGTTTTAACATTTCTGATTTTAGCTGCCTTTAAAGGGGAATTCCTGTAATTCAGTTTACACATCAAAGTCTGTTCACAGATCTCAAGGAGTCATAAAATAAAAACTGTAACACTTTCTGTCCAGATGCTTGTGGATGCAGTATTTTGTTATAGTTCAAGTATGAAAAATATGGTAAATCCGAAGGATAAACAAGTATTTTGATGTGTGAAACCTGGTAATGAGGAATGGCCTCCAGTGGTAAGAGTGAGGCTGCATGTTATCTGTACATCAGCAGGCTGATTTATTCAGAATTTACACTGTTTTTTATGCTGCTGGGAAGCTTCCTCGATTATATGGATAATGTTGTTTATTCTGCTGTAGCATTATGTCCACACAAGGTTCAGATTTAAATATATAAAACATGACACTACATCCGTCTAAATGTTGGGGAACACAGAATAAATGCTTTAATTAAGAAAAATTATATCAAGGCATCATAATTAAGTGGTATCTTACATCGTATAATGCATTTTATCATGTGTATCTAGCTCCTTGTAATGTATGGGAATGGGTTTATATACAGTATGACATACCCTTCACGTAGATGTGGGTTGGGCGGCGGCACGGTGTCGGTGAGGCGCAGTTCAAAGTCTTGGCAGCGCAGCGGGTTTTCTCTGTAGTGCTGGATCAGAGCGTACACGCTGGGAAAGTGCAGGTTTGGCGTCAGGAAGTAGTAAGTGTGTGACCCATCAGAACCCGAGCGAATGCGACAGTGCTGGACCCTCCCACCCCGCCTGAAATGCACAAAGAAAACGCGTTTACAGATAAGGACATTTGCTTTAAAGCGATTACGCAATTTGTGAAAGCAATAAAAGTAAGAACATTGTAAAATTTGCACTTTCTGAGCTTGCGGTGGTTTTGCCTTCGCGGGCTGGGTTTTCGGATATAGTTTGGGAATCAAAATACTAAAATTTTTTAATCAAATTGGAAACATAAAGTGAGTTTACACATGACAACAGGATGGTGCAATGCTTAAAAGGTTGTCCCCAGACTGGTTCCACACTATGTCCCCAAATGGTGCCATACTATTCTAAGAAACATGGCCATCTTTTCTTTCTCAAGGGCACACCGCTTTGACTTGTCACATACAGTATCTGAACCAAGAGGATCGACGCAAATACTAATACTTCATGTGGATTATGCCAGCATGGCTCCTCAAAATATGGCTTAGAAATGCAACAATGCAACAAAAAATTTTCACACAAAAAATCTACAGTCCTCAAGCTTTTGGTTGGGCTGACCACAAGATCAAGAACTTGGATGTGGTACCAGAAGGAGAGGGTGAAGTCTGTGACATAGGTATCACTCTCTCGGACCAAGAAGGTGCCATCTCTCCCCCCGATCTCTGCGCAGTAATCGTAGATCAGACGCTCGCCCATCAGCCTGCCCTCCTTCATGCGGCCATGAAACCAGGACTCTGTATAGTGGTTCTGAAAAAGATGAGCAGCTTTTTTTCATATGTACACATGATACAGTATCTGTTTAATGTAGGAAAATGATCACTGTATATATCATACTGTACATCATTATCAGAATTGTTTCTCCCATGTTGCTTTTGTGTCAGCACTGGGCCTAAAATCCACGATTAGCCTTTGATAATAATAAAAATAACAATTATAATATTATCATAAAATGACTTCAGTTGAATGATTTTTTTATATATATATATTGACACCTGCATTGTTTCCATCCATGGGTGCTGTGTAACACTCTTCTTCTTCTGTGCCTTTTCTTGATGCTTTGTGCATTACCAGCACCAGCTGACTGATTTGACATTGAAACGATGCCATAAAAACTTGCTGGTAAACTTTCCCCTCTCTCTCTCTTTTACCTTCCTGAGATCTTCTTCCTCCTGCTCGTACTCCTCTGCATAGTACAGCTTGTCATCAGAGATCACACAGTAGTGCTTGTTCCATCGCTGAGAAAGGGAAATGAAAATTTACATGTTTAACTTCACATGCAAACAAGCCGCTCACACAGGGAGCTTTTCAGAGCAACACGCCATAGTTTTACTGAAATGACTCACTGAAGTTCAAATATTAAGTATTTTTTATATCAACAAGGGAATCCCAGCAATGACACACATACCTACAGGAAGTGTAAGATGCTAATTTTCAAATTAATAGTGACGTTTCAGGGATAATTATCCTCTATAGAATCAGCAGGGGTGCAGTATAAGACTGGAGCTACTTTTGCTGCTCCAACTACAACAGATATCATTTACAAGTGTGTGTAGCTCTAAACATTAGAAAAAGGTCACATCAGAGAAACATAACTTGGGATACCTAACCTAAAGTGTGACATGAAGGCAGTTTTAAGTAGGTGCATGAAAATGACAGTATATTGTTTGATCACGATGAACACCGATGCACCGTCACCGCTCGGGAGGCTTCACTATAGGAGGTGTGTTGGCCAGCACAGCATAACTATCACTGACACACCCACTGTAACACCTCCTCTCCCACTTTTACACAGTGGTCGTTTATTTTCTATACTCATGCTACACTGCTGAGCATGTTGGAAATGACAAACTTTTTAAAAAGACCTACATAATCACCACACTTACTTGTAAACTTTGCTTTACTTGCATGCATTTTGCCTTCAATTCACGTTTTGCTTATGTCATATCAAATACTTCACCTGTGGTTTCTAGTCGACAACCAGCTTGAACACAAAGCAGTCGAACCTGCCAGCATTAGGAGCCTCAGGTACCTTACCATACCCATTTGACCCCTCTACCAGTACCTGGTCCACAGGGTCCCAGATCTCCAGGTCTCCCTCTTTCTGCCCCTTCCTGAAGTCTTTAGTGATTCCTGCTCCCTCCACACTGAGCTTCTTGTGCTGCACATGGTCAACAAGGAGAGCACAGTCATGGCCTTTAGCAACGGCAACAAAACAGAATAAAACCTTTTCTCATTGATATACCAATTGCAATGACACAGCAGTATATCTACACACACACACACACACTCAGTACCTTGAGTATGATCTTGCCTTTCAGCTGTGTAGGTGAAGGTAGCTGCTCAGCCATCTGCTCCACAGGGTCAGTCAGCAGTTTGTCTCCAAACACTTCTTTGAAGATTCGAGCCATCTGACGCTGCTGCTCTAGAGGGCAGTGCTCCTCTATGGACAGGATCACTGGGAACCTGAGAGCAGGAGGCACGGTTATCAAGATGCGTTTGAGAAAAATGCATCAAGATGCAAGAAAAGAAAGAAACAGACAAAACAAGGGGCCAAAAGTGGCTCATTAGCTTTTCTTTAGTCAAAAACATTTTGCAAAATGCTGGGAACCACAAAAATCATTGGGGATTGAGTTTGTAATGTTTGTAATGGTTTGAACTAGTTCAATGACTGGAATAATATGGGAAAAAAAATAACACAACAAAATTCTGCAGTTACAATATAAGAGTAGATACAGTAGGGTGGCTAAAGAAATTACATGCAATCCCCAAATAATATGAACAACAATGTGAATGGGGCTGAACAAACTGAATACAAGAATTTAGAGCTGCAGTGATTAGTTGATTAATCAACTAGTCGATCAAAAGGAAGTTAACTGCCAACTATTTGCTGATCAATTAATCAATTCTGTCGCTTTTTAAGCAAAAATGTCTTCATTGCCAGGGTTTGCTGTTTCCTTTCGTTATTTATAATCTTAAATGTCACTCTGGGAAATTGCGAAGAGCACTTTTGAATTTTTTTTCTAAAAATCATAAATGTTAGTTGCAGCCCTGTAACAAAATAAATCATGAGATTAACACTTTTATCTAACCAGTGATATTGACATTCAGATGTGACAACGATCTGGCTAAATGAGGTGAAAGAACATAATGTTGTTATACATAGATTCAGTATCAGCCGGAAAGACAACTGTGAACGCTCTCATACAGTGTGTGCGTGTGTGTGTGTGTGTGTGTGTGAAAGACACACACATACAGTAGTGACAGTGTTTTTTTGTGACTCTTACTCTGATGCGACAAAAGCGTGATCGTTGATGGCTTTGACCACATCCTCAAACTTGATCTTGGTCGTCCTGGTCCACCCGTGGTAGATGATTGGCTCCCCGGGCCCTTCCCAGCAGTCCACTGGACAGATCAGAGCATTATTTATCCAGCTAAGAAACATGCATGATCTAAGTGTAGCACAGCGGGGATGTTACATACTCACATTCAACACAGCGGCATCCCAGACGCAGACAGCGTACATAGGCCTCTGTGGACGACTCGCTACGAAGCTGGTCACCTGTCAGGTAGCTGTTGAAGAACACAGGGAACATGCTGAGTTACATTTATTTCACAAAATTCAAACCATGGTCATGTGTTGTCGCCCTGCTATTGACATCATGTATTGGTCCTGATAATTCATATTAATAAATAATTAAGAAATGCTTTATAACTCCATTACTAAGAACACCTTTAGTGTTGCCAAGTCACTTAAAACCACTCTGGATCTAACTTTCTAAACTCCATCTCTTCTAAAGGTGGAAATGTTGATAAAGTCATTTAGTGCTGTGTTTCCTGCCTCCACTTTGTGTCTTTCGAATGGGTCAAACTCCACTGAGCAGCTCTGGTGTAGGGTTTCTGCTTGGATTGTGTTTTGGCAAAATAATGCCAACATTGTATTGAAATGATCAATCACACAGTAAAACTGTGCGTCACTATACAGCAGATAACTTGAATAGCGTGTGTGAAGCCACACTGACGTGTTGTGTGAGGAGCTGATCCAGTAGTGGGACAGAGGGTTGTTCATGTCCAGGTTGCTGATCTCTGAGAACTTCTCGTCCCACACAGAGTTCTCCTTGGAAAAGAGGAAGCTGAGGAACTGGAAGAGGACAAATGCACAAATGAGACGCAGCAAAGCTTTCACTAGTATTTTTCAAGCCAAACAGAATTTTCACCATACTTGTAACACGTCATTCTTGTGTAGGCCACTGAACTACCTCCCTACAAATAACTATTTAGTCATTTCCTGCCAACTTCAGTTCAGTGTTACACAAACTGCAGAGGAGAGGCTCAGAATGGCTGATGTGACAGTGAAGTACGCCAATGAAACGCTTGCATACGGTGTCACAGTCTGCTACATCTTCCATCTCTGTCACACACAACACGTGCAGGCACAGAGCAGAATACCTCGCTGACGGTGAACTCGGGATCATTGGTTTTTCTCATGGTGTCGTCGATGAAGGTGGTCATCAGTTCTCTGACCTGGTTCAGATCACTGGCCCAGGGCTCCTGAGGGATGAAGGGGCACAGAGAAGAGAGACAGTACAGCAGTCGTACAAGCTGCCATTGAATTGCTTTCTTATCTGTGCCTGTCTTGAAAAAAGTATATGATGTTTCATTCAAACTGGCAAAAATAAATATAAGCTATAAACTAAATTGTGTCTGTCTTAAAAAATCCAAAAAATGACAGGAGCATCTTTTTATCTTTCCACCGCAAAGAATCTGCTCTCCAATGAGATCATATCTACTAACTATAAATAAAACCAAGCGTTCAAATGGAGGTAGGATGTGGTTAATAAATTATTTACTTAGAATTTGATACCAGAAGCTGGTACCTAAAGTGATGATGAATGGTGAATATACATAACATGGGGGAATATGTACAGAAAATGTAAAGAAATAGGTAAAGAAAACAGAATTTGAAAATATGATAATGACACTTGTAATTTATTTATTTGAGACTCAACCATGTCCCACCATCGGCCACAACTTGGAGTTTGGGGGTTTGGAGTACCTTAGGGGTTAACTCTGGGCACTATAATTTCATCTCATTACATTTTTATGCTGATGGCACTCAGCTACAACCTTCCA
This sequence comes from Chelmon rostratus, assembly GCF_017976325.1. Lineage (NCBI taxonomy): Eukaryota > Metazoa > Chordata > Actinopteri > Chaetodontiformes > Chaetodontidae > Chelmon > Chelmon rostratus. Next base: position 8,097,019 of record NC_055663.1, on the reverse strand, counting down.
GTGAAGCCCACCGGCTTTGCACGCTGCCTGTCCCACAGAGCTGCTGCCAAAAACTGGACGCCAAATAATTTTCTTCAATTAAATTCTCATTCATGATTAAACTTGTTTGCTAAAATCTAAAACATTGCATCCCAACTCAAATCTCAATTACCACATCACTAAAATAAAGTCTTAATTTTATTAACTAAGAAAACTGCAAACACTCCACTGTCCAAGTTAAATCAGAAATATAGATCACACAGCTGAAACAGACTTTTTATCACTATAGTTATGTAAATATGTATATGTGTAAATGTAAGTTAATTGTCATACTGTTTGCATGCAGTCATAATATGGGTTGAATAATTAAATTATGGTTCATTTTACTGCAGGTTTGCAACATGCATTATTAATTATTTAAATTATTTGGATCACACAAGTCTAAAACACAGCCAGAAAGGGCTTGAGGGAACAGTTGTTTGACAGGCACAAAAGAGCAGGTAAAAAATGAGTCAGACATGCAAAGTTTCACCAACAACTCTCCTGTCTGGTGTACTAATCATTCACCGTAGCTTCTTTTACCTTTTGCTGGTAGATGAGGAAGCGCTGGAAGTCATGAAGCAGAACCGCTGAAGCATCTGGTTTATCTGTGTTTCTGTATAACGGAAGAGGGCAGACACTCAAACCACGCTCACCAGCTTCAACGCGTTTTAACAAGCTGAGTTTCATTCGCATCGGGGGAAGATGAGAGAAACACGAGCTCACCCCAGAATAAATGCGCACGATTCCCTTTTGAACTCATCGAGGATCTGAGTTTAAAAAACAAGATGAATGAATGTGCTGGATAAACATATGTACAAGAACAAATACAGTGTACATTTACTTTAATGGGATCAAGTCAGCCTCACCTCATTCTGTTCAAACATTATGTGGTTGTACAATTTATGAAACTGCTCAAAATCCAGCCGCTCTTTCTTTGCTCCCACTTCCTGCGAAAGCAGAACATAAAAATGAGTGAGCTAACGAGAGCGGATTTTTTTTTCTAAATCAGGTCACGTTAATATCTGTTACGATAGATGGGATGCATTGATGTGCATTAATTCATGACACACAACAACAATGAGGATATGGCATGGACAGGAGAGTACCAGGAACTTGTCTTTGAGAACACGGGAGCTGGGGGCCTTGTAGTTGAGCAAAGGAAGCAGAGCCTTCAGCTCCTTCATGGAAAGGCTGGGAAAGACACACAAAGACACAATGCATCGTGTGTACTGACGTTTATCATAAATATGATCCACAGCGCAGTCAAGGTGTGCTAGTGTGTGGAATGTTTGGAATATGATCCCTGAAAGTTTTCACCACTTTTACAAAAGCTGTGATCTTTCACAGCAGCCACAAAGTGCAACAAGTTCCTGCAGGTTTTCTCACGCTTTTTTCAAACGCTACCTTTGAGGATGCACCCGGTACACTAGAATTACCACCTCACGGTTGTCTGCCTCCACCAGCCAGAATGGGACAGACAGACTGACAGAAAGAATGACCAAGTCGTATCATACTACTCATATATATAAATAAATATATATACAGTACCTGTTTGTTTTGGTTTGATTGACTGAATACATCTGCTTTCTGAGCCAACTGGAGGGAAAATAACAGAGAGGCATCAATGATTGGATGAGTCTTCATCCTTAATAATTGTGTGTGTGTGTGTGTGTGTGTGTCTACCTCTCTATGAGAACCGGCGTTGGAGCTGCCAGTGTCTCTTGCCTCAGCAGTTCCAGTCCTATCAGCCATTTTTGTGCCTCTTCCACAGAATCAGCTGCACAGGAACACAGACAGTGTGACTGTACTGAGCAGACATTTATCACTGTGGGATGATGAGCAGTGGATCTGCTCTTAAAGCATAAGGGACAGATCCGCTCTGTTGGAAACACTCTGCCTTTGAGTTCTCTTTGTTCACGAGAGGAGAGTAGTTCAACATTTCAACACACTTCCTGGTGCACTGAGCAGACAATGTGAACACAAACTATACTGCACCAAAGCACTTGATCGAATGGAAAATAAGACAAAGTGCAAAGTGCAAATGGAACAACTAGTCATACTGTATCAACTGTTAGGTACCTGTTCTGCCTCTGGTCTGATCCAGACCTAACATCACTTTCTTGGTTTGCTCAGTGCTTCATTGTGGTTCACAGAGTAGTGCACCTTGAGTACAGAACTCCCACCTAGACACGTACTAATTTTCATTTTGGGTAAGTCTTTTAAGAGAATACTTCAACATTTTGGTAAAAGTGCTTCATTACAGAGCTGCTGTACAGTTAACGTAGCTCAGCATGAAGCCTGGCTTCTCCAGGCTGGCCTTCTCTGCCCAGAGTGCATGTAAAAACACACACACCAGGTTCAGGTTTAAGGTTGAGTTAGGCTCAGTGACTGTGCCAGTTTAACATAAATCCAAAATCTGTGCACACCAACCATATCTGGCAACCCGCACAATAGCCAAATAACAGACGTTCTGGTCGGATGGATAAATTCTCTTAAAGTCAAGAAATAGCTCTAACATGTAACTGCCTCCAAAATGTTGAATTAGTCCTTTCAGTTGCAAAATCAGCATACTGGAGGTTTTCATTCAGAATTCTGTGGTTGGCCTTCAAAACATCAAGCATATCCCGGACCTACAAATGAGCTGGAGTTTAAACAGAACACTACAGAAATCCACTTTTCATGAAAGGTAATTCCAAAACTGAGGACAGAATCACACATGAAGCCCTCACCTCCCAGACTGAGGGTGTTGAGAACAAACTGGGAGCCGTAGAAAATTGTGAAGCAGGTATTTTCATCGTGTTTATCCTTGCCGTCTTTAAAGCGCTCAAAGTCCTTGGAGTTCCTCCCTGGACGAACCTCTCTGATCTCAAACAGGTCCACTGAAAGACAGCACACATTTTTGGTGGTTATCATTTTTGAAGGAGGCAATTAGGAGTGTGTCCCTGGGGAGTTGTCTCTCATTCTTGGCTCTGATTCAGTTTCACGCATTTTCAGATTACTACTATAGTTAGTGTTCTTTAGGGCATGGATATTTGTATAATTTTCCAAAATGGCAACATGGAATAGCATGCAACAAACATCCTTCCAGATCCCAAACTGGTATAAATTTGGATGTTAGGTTTGTAACTAGCTGAGAAAATGTGGCGTAAAGTGACTTTTAGTTTGCAGGGGTTTTCTTTATTAGCCTGTAAGAGTTCTGCCATTAGGACAATACAATCATGGTGAAGTTGAATGAGAGGTGCCCTGTAGAGTTTTATTGTGAACAAACACTCCTGTGTACTTTTTTCCGCAAAACACACTGTGTGCATTCTTCAAATGTGACAAACCTGTTGAGAGCATTTCCTTCCTCATACATATTGGAATATTTTGAATCTTGCGTTTTTAACATTCACATTTGCTAGCTTGGACTCACCTTCTTCCTGCCTTTGCAGGTGCAATAACATCTGCTGATCAGTGGAAAGAGAGTGAAACTCTTGGCAGGAGTCTACATCAAGTTGCCTCAATGCTAATGTGCGTGCATGTGTGTCCTTGTTTTTTGTGTATGATACAGTGCAAAAAAAAAAAAAAAAAACTGCTCAACGTGTAAAAACAACAACAACAACAACAAAAAAAAACCTCCACAGGGCACCTTTAAAGGACTATAAGTCATCAGTAATATATCAACTAGTCAATCAACTAATTTTGCAAAAGCTTACCAGCCCAGGGGTTTTAATACTGAAGAGATACTGTCACTGTATTTTAAAATATGCTGCATACTCACAGACACCATCAGTCTTGTCGGCGGTGCGTGTCCACGCCACCTGCCGGGTCTCCATGATGACCTGCACGGTGAGCCGCTCCGCCTTCTGCCGAAACACCGTCATGACGACGCCCATCTCCATGTCCCGTTTGATCAGAATCTTCTTGTACTCCGTCATCTCGCCCTGCTGCCCCCAACAAGCCATATCTGCAGCTGAGACAGGCCAAAAAGGAGACGCAGCTCATTCACCGCAACTACTGCAACTGCTGCTGAAGGTGTAAAATGTTTATATTATGAAGTGCTACTGAAATTCTGCAAAGTGAAATCAGCTCCATGCAGCTCAGTCTGCAGGAGAAGTTTTATTCCTCTCACCTTTCAAAAGATTTGACATGTTGGAAGCTTGAAATTACACTGTCTTTCACATAAAGGTCAGTTAGCTTGTAGGCACTACTTATCCTATGAAAACAGTTGTACAAGCTCTGGATGAGCTTTGTCAAGTCCGAGAAAATAACCCTGGTGATGTCATCAGGGTTATTATGAGGCCAAAAGAGTAATTCTGCATCTTTATAGTGTCCCTTAAATCAACTGGTCATTCATCAATACATGAAAAGCAAATGAAGTTAAGCCAAAGAAATGTTTTTGTGTCCTCTGAACTTTCCGATCAAGTTTTGCTTGACATTATTGGCAAAACAAAAAAATTCTGGTCTTTTGCTCTTTTATTTACAACGCTAATGTGCAACACACCAACATGTTTTGGAGGGATAAACTCTACAAACTGGGTCTACAGGGTTGTGCAGTTCCAGGTTCAGCATTGAGCATCAGAGGAACGTGTTATTTCGCAAGCACTAATCCACCATTTCTCATGTACTCATGTTACTGGTTGTTTAAAAAAACTGCTTAAGGCTTTTGGCACCTTACACTAACACATCTAGCAGCCTGAGAGTGAAACCATCTTCTTGTGACACATCAATAGATCCTGCAATGGCCTTAAAACATAATCAAGCTTCCCCTTGCAGCACTTTAAATCAAACTGAACTGTAGGTCTGAAGGAGTCACAAAAAACAGAGTTCAGCGCGGAATGATCTCAGTCGTAACACAGGACAGAGGTGAAAAGGAAGCATCTTATTTCATCATTATTGTTGAATAACAGTCAATGGTGTAGATGAAGATGTATCACTGAAACATCTCTGTGTCTTGTTTCTCACCTCTCATCAGTATGTGACAGCACATTTGTTTTTTTTATAGCAATGTCATTTTTAAAATAGATCAGATTTATTTATTTAAATGTTAAACCTCAATTCTCTGTTTTATTACATGATGGTGAAGACAAATTGATTTAGTTCCTTTTCTAAATAACAGAGTGTGAAAATGTCCTCCAGAAGATTATGCAACATTTATATCTTTTGAAGAAAAATAGATTGTGAAAATGGGTGAAAATATCAAAAGGAAAACACACACACCACAGGTACCGTGGACCACAAACTATAGTATTAAAGACATTCTTAACTTTCACCTGTAATTTCTCTGATAAAAGCTTCATAGATGAAGCCCGGCCTGCCCACCTCTGCACTCTGCTACGCTAACATAGGAGCTGATTAATTGATTGATCTCTGCCTGACACATTCTGGTTTTGGCAGAGGAGAGAAACCAGCAGCTGATTCAGAAACACAACATCCTTCATGTAGATCTTCACTGCTTCCAGACTTCACCACCTCTAATCCCACTCTAGCTACAGAAAGGTCCAGTTGGTGATTTCGTAGAATTGCTTGCAGGCACAAACTGAGCTGTATGATGGCCCGTTAACCTCTCATCACTGTGTCACATCCAAAGTATCTCTATTATTGCTTTTCACTTGAAGGCAGGTGAATGTTTCACTACTATAAATTCAGTGGTATTTAAATTTTAAAAGCATGTGGGGGTTAAGATATGAGCAGTTACTGCAGCAGCACAGAAATAAGTACAAATAACTACATAAACTTAGAAAATAGCAAAAAAAAAAAAGTTCAGTTAAAAAGTAGATAAATTCAAAAATAAGAATAGAATTAGATAGGAACCGACACAGAGCAACTCAACTCAAAATTACAATAGCAATTAGGCAATAGCAGTACACATACAGTATCCACAGCTGGTGTTGCACTTGCACTAACAGTGAAACATCACCTCAAGTAAAGTGACATGGTGGTGTGATTGGTAGCAGCAAGGAAAGGAAAGTACTGTACGTATAAGTAACTAAAAGTAGTAAAAGTCAATGACACCGTCAACTACAACAGCATAGAGTAAAATATTGTATGATTATAAATAGATAGAACCAGTAAGTATTACTTTAGTTTATTAGTTATTACATTTCACAATTTCGTATTCTTTTTCTTATAAGATTCAATTGGTTGTTATTTACTGTTAGTGAGACAAAACAAGACATCTGAAGATGTCGCCCTGGGACTCAGGGAATTGGGATTCTAATTTTTCACTGTCTTCCAATATTTCTTTGGCCGACAATTAATTGCTGGAGAAAATATCAGCAGGTTAATCCATAATGAAAACAATCATTAGCTGCAGCCCCAACCCTGTTTATGACCAGTGTCAACAGGATGTTGATTCATTGTTCATGTGCTGGATCCTTTAAAAGTTTTGGTGATCCATCTACGATCATCTCTTTATTCTACCCAACTTGCTAAAGCACAGATAGCTCTGAAAATCCAACTAACATGCAGAACGGTGGACTGCGATGCTTCACATATAGATGCTGCTGCAAAGAAGCTACGAATTATAAAACGTGGATGCATCACACACATCTCCAACCAGGCAGCACAGAAGATCTTTACAATCAGTACAGTTTCAAGGTGGAGACCCAAGATTAGTGTCACCAACTCAGCATCTGACCAAACATGAAATATGGTCACAATCCCCCCCTCTGTTCCTGAGTTGTGGAGTTGAATAGACAGAAGGTTATGAGGTCACAATGACGTTGACCCTTTGACCTTTTGGATAGAAAATGTCATAAATTTATTGCTTGAGACATTTGTGTGAAATTCTGTCATAATTAGAGAATGAATTCTTGAGTCATGGCTAAAAACATGTTCTGTGAGGTTAAAGTGACCTCGGACCACCAAAATCAAGTCACTTCATCCTTGAGCCTTAAGCCTTTTCTGAGCTTTCACATCCATGAGAATGGGACATGTTTCAGTGTATCCTCTCCAGCTGAGGGCCATTAGAACGATCACCCACTTTTCTTCACATACGACAGCAGTATTAATATCAGATGCAAATATTAGAGCTCAGATACATATCTTATTATGACCAAGCTCTCGTTCTGCCTCAGTTCATTTTATTATTATCAGTCTCTTGCCTCTGTTTCAACACATTCACTCCTCTATGTTAATCATTAATTTTATGTTGTACATACTGTATTAGTATATTGCTCGATGATTATAAGGTGTATAAGACAGGAGTTGGTTTTAAAGAGGACGGGTGGTTTTGATATGACGTACTATCCCCTGGTACGGTGCATTCTAACGGCTCAAACAGAGTAGGAATATGTAGTGCAGTGATAGTGCCAGATAAAAAGAGTTACTGAGAAATAGTGTGTGCGCAGAGTTGTGGAGCTGAGAGGAGTGCTGAAGGGTGTTCAACCTGGTACGCCGCAGCACCTAATATTTAACTTGCAAATGACCGGAGATATCAAAACAAGACGGTGACACAGAAAGAGTTCTGTGGAGTTTTAAATATCAATAAAAAAAGGCGCTGTGGAGAGCATAGAGAGGAGAATGAATGAGTAAATAAAGATGAGACGACTTAATAAAAAGAATGAATGCAAAAAATAAATAAAAATAAAATAAATCATTTGGCACCAAGTTGCCTCTCTTCATATCAAGATGTGATTGAAAAGAAATATACACTTCAGGTCCAGGGAGGATTTCAGAGAAAATGCTCTGATGCACCTCATTATAAAAATGACTGCATAGTTTCACTAAATTTAGATTAGACTGCATTAGATTCAACTTTATATTGAGTACAAGTACTGACACAACAAAATGCAGTTACATTAATAGTAATATAGAGCTAACACTAATAAATGTCAAATCACATGTTCATTGTGAGAACATCTATTGCCTTCCTTCTCCTACACTAATGCATACACTACAAAAACCTGAAACTGACATTACTACCCAACTCTTGCCCCGGTTTTCCTTGCTGAAACCTTTACCCCTGTGAAGGGATTGTCCCCACTGGGATCACTGCAGCCTTAATTAGACTACCAAATGTAATCCTACTGATGCAGCAGTGATAAATAACACACACACTGTGCCCATACAGCCATATGTGTTTATGTCATGCATGTGCAAACACACACGCTTCAGGAAAACCGGTGTTTATATGATCTATGGTGCTGTGCGTGAACATGTTTGCTCTGTTGGTGCTTATGCTTATGTGCACACACAGCTGCAGGCCCTCTGGTTAGGCACAAAAAGATTGAATTTCATGCTGGGTGTCAAATGGTCAAAACTGCCCTAACTACACTGGCTTCAGGCCACAGGAGTAGATGATGCAGTGGTTACAGTCTCACCAGAGTGGCCCTGCAATGACTTTTTTATATATATTTCTGTGGGCTAAACTTAGTGTCACCACAGTTCACTGACTGCAACACCACCACAGCGTCTTTTTTCTCTTTTTTAAGGCGAAAGTAAACCGAGCGTTCAACACGATATTAATGCGCCTTATCAACATTACAAATCAAAAGTTGTAAGTTTTGATTTGTAAGTTCATTACATGATTTTAATTAAAAGTAATTAACACTGCATAAAAACACTGAATATGAAGGTGGAGGAAAGAAGACAGCAACGAGAGCTGTGGTGCATGTCCCGGTGTGCCAGCTCTTTTTCTTGTGGCGGAAGGATCGCTTGGAAACACACAGCAGTTATGTCCCACCTCTGCTCCTCAGGCTTTTTAGCGTCTTTTAGCTATCTGCTTTTGTTTTTACGAGCCGCTCGCTCTCAGCTCTCGTCAGCGGAGTTTCCACCGACAGGCAGCTGTTTCGAGCTGGAAGAGGAGCTGGCCTGCACCGGATACCCGGTCAGAGAGGGGCTGGTGGAGGAAATCAAACAGTGAGCGGGGAGACAGTCACACGCTGCTCACCAAACGGCTCGCCGGGGGCTAACGCTAACCTCTGTGTCCACGTTTGAAAGCGCGGATACTCGTGCTAATGCCGGGCTACGAGGTAGAGCGGCTTTGCTAGCGCCCCGCAAATGTGTTAGCCAGAGCAAAGCTGCCACGAAACCTGAAACTATTGACCGGCGCAACCGTTTTCAGGATATGAAAACACTTTGACGAGCCTGCTGTTAATGTTTAGCTCATTATTCAGACGTTCAGAGTCCCTTGTTTCTTCCGTTATGCCAAACAGCAGTGCGGACTACCTTCATCAGAGAGAGGCTCTTCATACTCGGTGCTGAGCCGCGTTCAGTGGCTGTTCCCCCTTTTTTAAACAGCTCGTGAAGGCACCGTGATCAATGGATCCAATCCATCTAATGTTCCATCAATAGACAAAACTATCTCAGAACCAAACCAAACTACAGCCTCCTAAATGACCACACAATTGAATCAGCACCTCTCTAAAAAAATGAGTTTTCACAAAAACTGTTCCTGGACCTTCATACGTGTAGGATTTACTGCAGGACTGCCGTGTTGGACTGTATAAACGCACATCTGAGCGCACAACCAGAGCCAGCAGGAGGTCACTCAGGCTTCACACCGACCGCTTCTCGTTCAAACCATAAAAACAGAAATGAAAACTCCTCCAGGACTGACACAATGATGCGCTATAGCTGCAACCTTGTGTCACCATATTGCTTTTAGTTATACTATCTATTTTACCTGTTCCCCCCTAACTAAATAAGCTTCCATATGGTTCCACCTGTCAGAGTGCTGGCAGGATCAGGGTGGGAGCAGCAAGCCGCCTCCTGCCTGCTGCCTGCGCGCCTGCAGCCGGTGCATCAGCGCCGTGACCGGCCGCAGGACCGCAGACACACATCATCTGCAGCCCGGCTGATACGCCGCCAGCAGCCAGCGGATTTCCCCTTCTGACTTTACTCTGACACACCACTTTAACGCGATCTCAAAAGGCATCAACTTACCTTTACAAGTGAAAACGATTCTGCCCAGCTGTGCAAAGTTGCCGCTTGTTTTCTATCTGATCATGATTTGAAGGTTATGAAATGAAGCTGGAGAGGATGTAGAGTGTTGACAAAAAGACCAGCCGCAAAACGGTCAGTTCCTCTATCTGTGTGTACAAGGAAGTAAAAGTTAACTTGCATTATAGCCATAGCCTACATTAAGTTTGGCCTATTAAAAAAAATGCCGGAAGCAAGGACGGTATCTATGCAAAGTGCGCTGGGTAGGCGGCATCAGAGCACGAGCTTTGTCAGGATGAAGACTCATGTATATTTTTTTTTTTTTTTTTTTTACAAATAAACGTTTTGGTCCGAGCTTCGCGGATTGTTTTGGTGTTTAGTGTGAAAAGCTGCTCGAAGCCCGCTGCCTCTCTCTGATGCTGAGTGCAGCCCAGCGGCGTCAACACAGTCCATCAGCACATGTCTGACAAGTGCTTCTCACTGTGGGGGTAGAGGACACCTGATTGTCCATCAACGTGGTCCAGAGGGCCATAAGAATTACTTCATTGACTGGAAACAATCCCAGTTATAAATCTGAGAGGAGAGAAGGAAAGAAAAGACGGAAGACTGTGTTTTTCTGTCTGCCAGTGGTGGGAGACCACAGATCCTAGACTTAAGTAAAAGTAGTACTACCACAGTGTAAACATAGAGTACTCTTTTGCAGTAAAAGTCCTGCTTTCTAAACCACAATTACTCAAGTAAAAGTGCAAAGTTTATATCCACATAATGTACTTAAAGTAGGCTTTCAAAAGTCCTTATAATGCTGCAGTTATATTAATATATCATTTTATTGCAGTAGTATTACTGATGCATTAAAATGCTGTGTTCATGAGATAGCATTTTAATGTTGTAGCTGCTCATTTAACCAATTTAATACACTGCTGGGTAATTTAATCTATAGAACAATGCTTCGGAGTTTAGAGCTTGATCATATGTCTTGTATGTCAAATCTTCAGATCAATGTAGTGGAGTAAACAGTACAGTACAATCACTCGCTCTGAAATATAGTGAGCATGGGAATACTTAAGTAAAGTTCAAGTGAAGCACAAGTAGGCAGTTTTTAAGTATAAAACTATACTTAAGTACAGTGCTTGAGTAAATAATAATCGACAACCACCGCTGTCAGTTATGTGTTTGGCAGACAGCTCTGCTGGTCAGTATGAAAATAACATCAAATCTTTTAGGGTCTACTGGTTACAAACGTCCTTTAAAGTAAGAACTGTGGATGAGTGTTGCAGAAGCAGAGAAAGTAATTTATTTCCAGTTTCGTCTAATCCCTATGTTTGTGGATTACTGGGTAACTCAAGCCCTCAGGACTCAGGAGAGACATTTAATGAGATATTTCTTAATTTTATAGGATCACAAGACAAAATGGTCGGGAACCACTGATAATGACTTCGATAATAACACAGTCCGGCGTTCTCTGACGTGTGAAAAGATTGAGAAGAGTTTTAAAAAAGTTTGAGAGAGCGGCAAATACCATAGAATTAACGTACAGCGTTTAAGTAAAGGCTGAGCAAATATGATTAAAAATAATGGAAAATACATCTCCATCACTTCAATTATGGGCGCATGAATGGTGGCTGAGTATAGATGAAATATGTGATCATATAGAAAAATAATGTAGCAGTGTATAGAAATAAATTAATTTCAAATACATGAATATATACACTAGTGCATGACATCTTGTCCGTACATATGTCATAGGCCTGTAAAGAACGTTTACCTGCCCTAACCTGTATGAAAGGTATTGTACTGTACAAGTTTGTTGATTGATTGGTTGATATATTAAGGTGGCCATACAATTCCATACAACATGTGCACAGTGGTTATAAACAGCATTCCATCTGGCTAGGGGGGAACAAGTGTGATGAAGATCTTATGATGAAGTGATCCAGTGGCTGAAAATATAGTCACATTTCTGGGAATAAAATAATAAAATGATTTCCATACACAAATAAAAGGACAAGTATAAACATTCTTTATGGAGCCATGTCCTTCATGCCACTGTGTGAATTGCTGTAAGATTATATAATAGATTTGCATGTTACTTTACTTTCCTCAGTAATTTGCATGATAGCAGAACAGAGGAGGAGGGGGCTGAATACAGTGTTGCCTTTCAGCCTCTGAGCAGGCGTTTGTATCAGTACAATTAGAGATGTCAGAATGTTGATATTGAGATATTGTCGTTCATGTTAATGACAACATTTTACAGCCTGTCTGGCAGTCAGACATGACCACAGTTCACACAACTGAGAAACACAAGTGAAAGTAGGTGCACCGTCCAGATGCCCTCTTACTTTAATACAAGCCACACTGTCATAATGTATTCACTACGCAGACACAGACACACACACACGAAGAAAATCCTCCATCATACACTGTATTCTATGACATGATCGTAAGAGGCAGAAAGTTTCTAACTGCACAATTGTGATCATATTACTTCATGTCTGTTGATTCATTAGAGTTGTCTGTCCAATGACTTAGTAACAACCTCTCATTTAATGTCTAGGTCATCATGAGGGTTAACAAGCCATAGACTTTCACAAAAGAAAAAATCCAGAGGTGCATCCAGTCAGTATAAACGGATAGTTAGAGGAGTTTTTTGTGTCTTGTATTCATGAAGCTTATCCACAGCTGTCCGTCTGAGGAGGGTACTTACAATACCTCTGGTATTTGAACAAACAACTGATGTATCCTCTTGTATTCGAGAAATTCCCTGAATAACTCCAAAGCTTCTCAGACGGTTAAACCACTTGTGCAGGATCTTTACATTAGTCCCATGTTCACACATACAGTAGATGTTGTGGCTCAGAATGTGAGGAGGCTGGAGAGGATGACTGACACACTCGTGTCAGATTGTGTCTCCTAATCCTGGAAGGTTTTTAATACTGTACAATAAATAATCTATCACTACACTTTAAACCCAGACCTTCAGGATCATTCCCAGTATGAATTTATCATTATACATAATTATTAATGGTGTAACTTACTGTTACTGTTACAAACTTCAGTTAGTGATTTCAATAGAGATGATGTGGATGCATTGCGTTCAGGTCGACTAAGCCTATTGCTGGTGAAAAAATTGGTTTCGCTGCCTCATCTCTGATAGATTTTTCAAGATCAAAACAGTTTTCTTCTCTCAAACACCAGTGTAGCTTGCTGGAGATAAGTGTGAATACACCCCTGACACATTGGTCCCTTTCTTGGCATTGAATTGTCCTAGAAAGGGTCAGATCGGACTTAACAGACCACTTAAAACCTGCCTTTAGACGTAGTTAGGCTTTGTTAGCCTGGTTAATGTTGTAATGATGTCTTCTATAGCCAACACCATCTTCAACATCTGAAGAAGATGTTCAGTTGGTGTGTGAACGGGTCCAAACAGACTGAAAGGTAGGGAAAGAGAAATGTAAAAGTCAAATGTAAATGTTATCCAGTTATGTCAGATGATAAACTTGTGTCAGTGCCAGGTGGACTGGGAGCCTCAGTATGGTAAAAGTGTTTTGGTGTATCTCCCTATCGCCCCTCACTGCTCCTGGTCTTCCTCCGGCTCCCTGAGGCCCTGACTGTGCAGAGTCTTCCCTGTCATCTCCATCATCGCCTGAACCTCTGGATCCACATCCAGGATACTCTTCTTGCCCTCCCCCTCCTCGCCCTGAAACACAAAACACACAAGAATAGCCTGGGTTTCATTATTCAGCTGTACAATGTAAAAAAACTGGAATGTAAATGAGGTTCTCTATCAGTGGTGCAGATGATACAGTTAATTACACCCCTAAAATGCACACCTGACATCCAAAAAACAAATGGGTGGAGAGTTTTATTTAGTTGTGTTTGCAATGCCCCAGCTCTTAAGCAGGAGTTTTCAAAGGGCACTTGAATGCAGCATTATTTAATACGATATTTTGTTGCCGTATAATCATTGGGGGAAAGAAACACATTAAGACGTGAAACACCGACGTGTTCTGTAACTCCTGACTGCATAATACAAGAAAGGCACGGAAATACTACGCCTGTGGCATGCCTGCATCTGTCTGTCTCCCTCTTTCATTCCCACATGTCTCCTCCAGCTCCTATGAGTTTCTGACTACCCAGCAGATGGCCCTGCTGTTTCCTCCATGTGTCTCCCCCAACAGCAGCAGCGTTAGCCCCTCGCATATTACTGTAACATCTGCAGTGTAGGACAGCTGAAGATGTGGAATTATGTCATGCAAGATCTTCTTGAGTATTGCTTGACATTTGCAAGATTAATAAATAATTAGCTCCTGATTTCCGAATGGTTGGCATACCACATAACCTTAACGTCCCCAGTTTGACTGCAGCCAGGGACCTTTATTGCTTGTCATACCCCCCATCCCCTCATTTCCTGTCTGCCTCTATTATGTGCAACAAATAAAGGCAGAAAAAAAGCACTCTCACCTCCTCTGGTTCTGGGGGTTTTCCAACCGCCCACACTTCCATTGAGTCCAGGGTGAAGTCCTCATCTCCAGAGAGCTGAGGGCTGCCATAGGTGGTGCACTTGGGCCGTGCGCGGCTATGACCACAACCGAAGTCACTGTCCAACCACAGACCGAAGTAACCGTGCTGGCCGCCCATACCCTGATGAAGACCAGAAAACATAAACACAAAGAGACACAAAAAGAATGAAGGCAAGTAAGAAGAATCATCTTTATCCTTTATTTAAGCCCCTCTGTTCCGTCCCGAAGTGGGAACAATATTTCTGGACTTCAACACTTAAAATAGGACTATTCTCATGAAAGTTTCTGTTGAACACTCAAATTAAAGCTCAGGGTGAATGTGAAAACAATATCAATAGTCACACCACATTAGAAGAGATTAACATTTTCTGAATGTGACCAACTTTTTTTAGGGACAACAGAATAAACTTAAAACACAAAATTGACTTATCATCATCTTATTGAGCTGTTAAGTGCTGTTCAACGGTCACTACTTTTAGCTCTGTTTTGTTCTCCACCAGCTCCCGCCAGTCTCTAACTGTGTCTGTCTGCTGTTCGGCACTGTGTGGGCAGAGTTCAGTGGGTTCACAGCTGCCTGCAGCTGCTGGAAACAACACTGGTGAGAGTAGATTTGCACGCCGCTCTTTGGTGACAATTCTGTGCAAGTTTGACACCACAGTCGACCACTACAATATTAAAATTAAAACACAAATTATTAAGTAGTGCAGCATTTTAAGCTTATTATTGCTACATCACTTGGCCAAACAGTGTCTGTTTGTTCACCAGTTATTAGGGCCGCTGTTCTACTGTAACTGATGTACGTTCTAAAATAAATACTGTATGTAGCAAATAACACTGTATCATAGTGGTAACATGGCAGGTCAGAGGCACTGGTTGACAGGTATGAACGCAGTTTTTGATAAAGGTTTCTGTCCCCTAAATTCCAATGCCACCACAGACCTCTCTTGCATGTCATACTCCCCATCCCCCTTGCTGTCTTTCATAGTTTTAAATCGAGGTTTCTGTCGTCTAAATCAGAAACCTTGTATAACGATGCGACTATATCACTATAACTGAAAAACTGTTTACATTTTAAGTCCATGTGATAATCACAGGCCACCAGCAGCAGAATTAAAGCTCTAAACTACACTACTGCAGTCTCACCAGTCCGTTGGGCATGGTCTGCTGATTCTGGTTGAGGTACATAAAGTGTTGGTTGTATCCTGTTGCTGTATAAACTCTCAGTCTGGGGAACACAGCGAACAGGAAGCATCTGGAGTCACCTGCACGCACAAATAAACAAATCAGAAAGATCTGAGTGAAAAATCAAGTGACAGCCCACACTATTCAAACAAGTGGTATTACTTCCTCAAAGTGTCCTTTTATCAGTGCTTGAGTATTCGTCTTGATGTGGGGTCTGCTCCACACCACCATGATAGCACTGTTTCTACCACAGCATTATGGACTTAAAAGCCTAAATTCCCTAACAAATGACACATTTCACTCCTGTGTGAGTTCTATGAAGCTTTGTCATCATGTGGGATAAGTTATGTGTACAAATCACCTCTGTTCTTCATTCAGCAGTGCAGAATCAACAGTTCCATCAGTGGTTTGACTGCTGTTCAATTTTAATTTGGCTGTATATCTTGGCACTTCAGCAAGTGGCTCCCAAAGTGGGTACCAGCGAATCCCGGGGTGCCCTACAGATGAGTCAAGGGTGCCACAAGATTTGTATGATTCGTTTTTTTGCGATGATATTTTATTTATATATTTTAGTGATGTCACACAGTTAGAGAACTATAGAAATGTTGGAAATATTTGGATTCCATTCTTTTTCATGACACATTTTCACCTGTCAAATACAAGTGTAACCAATGAATTAATTAATCATGAGCCGATGTGCACGCTGGTTTACTGATGCAGTTAAATGTCACTGAGCAATCATTAATGTTATTATTTCCAGCTGTGCTTTTGCTGCTACAACAGTCTTTAGGCAGGACAGGGTGATGTAGGGATGCGTGATTTCATGAATGAAGCCTGGACAAGATTTTTCTTTACACTGAGGCTAATGCAGCTGCATGATGCCAACATGTGCCACACTGGTTACCTTTGCATAACCATATGTGAAGGGAAGCTCATCCTAGTTGTATAAATATCCGTCCTTTTTTGTGACAGAGCTGTGCGCTGTTTGCTGGATGTGGACCCAAAATTTACATAATGGAATGTGTGAAGTGAGGTGAAGGGCGACGTGATGCGACCGTGGAAGAGGCTGATGGACATGCCCGATAACAGACTGACCAAACAAATTTTCTACTGGGATTATTCAAATAATTATTCTTAGGCAGGAAGCTTGGGAAAATATCTGGCAAGGCAATATAAATTATGCTGTGGCATTAGTCAAATTAAAACAATACTATTTGAAAATTATGGACGGTAAGGGTCAGAGGAAGTTGTACGGAGGTGTATTATATTTGTTCTTTCACTCTCATTGTGCTACTGCTCTTGTTTGTTATGTTTGAAGTGTCTTGACAGACCATGCGGGCTGGTCAACTTTTGCTTGACACTTTGAAAAATAAATTAACTTACCTAGTGTTTCTCATCAGTTATACCAATAATGACAATATCTATATATCTCTATTACCTTGCAGCCAGCCTTATGCATAAGCAAACTATGCTTAGGGCCCACAGGGCCACAAGAGAAATGTCCCACAAGACAGCTTTAAAGTCAAACATGATGAACTCAAACGCAAGTACTTCTCTGGCACCGCCAAAAAAAAAAAAAAAAAAGGCACGTTTACATATTATGTGTGTGTTTGTCTATTAATGCACACACAAGGATTATGCCACTTCACAGACTGCAGGAATGCTCCTGCCACATTGTGGTACTACAATATCAATTGGCTGTCATGTTTTCCTCATAAAACAAATAACATTTTAATAAAGTTTTATAGTAAACTGTATAGTTAACTATATACATAG
Organism: Chelmon rostratus; assembly: GCF_017976325.1. NCBI lineage: Eukaryota > Metazoa > Chordata > Actinopteri > Chaetodontiformes > Chaetodontidae > Chelmon > Chelmon rostratus. The sequence goes on along the minus strand of NC_055663.1, from coordinate 8,079,656 downwards.
CTTCTAGGCTTATTTCACAGTTCTCAGCTCCAGGCAAAGTAAGGAGGCACCCAGAGAAAATCTGACCCAGCATAGTATTTTAAATACTACAAACTGTGATTCACTTGTTAAAATGAGAGCGCGAGTTTTTTAGGCTAATGTTACTGTAAAACTGCTGAAGGGGGATGATAAACTAGAGATGGCATTCATCGAATTGCAAATTCCATCGAAGGTCTGTAAGTCACACAACATGAAAGTGCTGTGGGATTAGACAGAGCTAGTCCCTTCTCTCACCCTGGAACTGAGGTTTGACCTCCCAGGCGTGGGAGGCGAAGCCCCCAAAAATATGCCCCTTTGTGTCTTTGATAAGCAGCAGGGTGGGCCCACGCTTTGTCAGGCCGGCGACCATCCTGGTGAAGCTCTCCCCGTGCAGCCGTGTGGAAAACACACATCTCCAGGGGGCGCTGTAGGTGTCTGGCAACTGGAGAGATCGACACAGAGGTGTACAATGGCAGTGTGTGTAAATATGAATAGAGATACATTAGAAGTTTAAGATTCTAAGGTCTTGCATGTGTTTTTAGGTATTAGCTGATTAGGACTCTACTCAGGTTGCAGTTAGGCTGTCCTAACAGGGGCAAATAAACCAAAAGCAAATTGAGGAAAATGTCTACATGCCCAAACGCACACGCACACACACACACGCACACGCACGCACGCACACACACACACACACACACACACACACAGGCTGTTAGTTCCTGTCATAAAAATAAAACAGGTAAAAATAATAGCAGTGGTAACTATTTGACTACAGCCCTGCTTGTTTCCGCTCCAAAGTGTTTGAGAGAAACTGATGATTATGGCATGTCGCTGCTGTGCCTACTACTACTACTACGGACGAATCCTCATCAAGATATGATGAGTCTTAGTGACATATGTCACTGCTGTGGATACAGAATGTCAACAGTGATACACTGCTGTTCCATTGAGGAACAAGAAAAAAAGAAATCTATCAACATGATGCCATATACATTTGCATTCTGACCTGTGGTGCCAGAAACATGAGGGTGGGAAGGTCCAGCAGACACCTCAACTCTTTCCAGGGCGTCTCCCTGCAGGGGGGCAGCAGGGTGGGGGCCGGCCTGCCACTCAGGGACACATTTAGGCTTTCAGCTACCAGCATCTCCAGGTACAACGATACCTGGGAGACCCTGAAGATCCAGTCCTCCAGGCAGGACACGTCGCAACCTCCCTGATCTGTGGGGTAACACAGGGTGAAAGTTCACATTTACATACTATTAAAATATTGAAAAACCTTCAAATCACCTGTTTACCTGAGGGTTTGAGCTCAGAACACATTTGCTCTGCCAGGAGTTTGACACCCAGGGAGCCATCACCCATTCTCTCTGGCTTCCAGCCCTGCAGACGCCCTCTGTGGACCAGAATCTGAACTACAGCAGATATCAGGTCCTGTAAGAACTATGAAGAAACGGAAAAGGGCCAGAGTAAGGAGGGATGGAGGAAGCACAGTGAAAAGGGGGGTTGTAACAAAAGACAAAACAGTACAAGAGAAATACCACAGAACCTGACACAATCTGTCCAATTTCACTGTGTCCTCTACTCACCTCTGCTACCTGCTCACATGTGACAACAGTTGCTGGCCCTGCTCCACGGTGGGACATGGCCATAACGAGAGGAGCTCGTTCTTCTGCAGTGCCCCGCAGGGTGTCTGCCAAGAAGACGACCAACTGCTCTCGACCTACACCAGAGGGAGCAGAGGTGCTGGACTTCCCAGAAGCTGTGGGTGCTGCCAGGCCAAGGTCGATACTACACATGCACAGGTAGACCCTCCTCACCATGGAGTCTGGTACCAGGCTGCCCATTGAGGACTGGGAGACAGAAAAGGAGGAGTACAACACACTGGCAGACACTGCATTTCCCTGACAGATGTACTGATACTGTAAATACACTGGATACTCGGGACATTCCCAAGTAGGTTTTCACATACAAGGAACCTGAATTGGTCTTTTGGTGCATAACAATTGCCATAGTAAATAGAAAATATGAAGGAAAGAAAAGGCAAGTGCTGCAAATCAAGGACACATGGAGTATGCATTGAGTTTTAAGCTTACTGACAATATTTTTGTTAGAGTGACACCTGTATGCAATAATTATACTGCTTTAACAGTCACCTGCAGCATCTCAAGCGTGAGAGTCTTCCCTGCTGGTGTTTTCCCGGGGGCTCCTGATGGACCCCCAGCACCGCCCTGCAGCCTGTCGAAGACCCCTTCAACCACAGGCCGCTCCTCGGGGCGGAAGCGGGCCAGCCGCTTCTGCACCACCACACTCTCTGTGTTACCCATGGTGCTCTACGGTACCATTAAGGGAAAAATCCACCCTAAAACAGAGTACATATTGTGCTTTATTGATTTCAGACAGCATATTCATACATGGTATTCGTATATATCTAAGTAACAGAGAGCTGGCTACTTAAAATGGAATTTCCCAACCCCCCCGATTGGAGACTAGTGACAGCTTCAGAATCTGTCTCACAGTCTGTGCCCTTCAGCTTAGCTAACTGCTAGTAATAATGTTATTATAATATTTATATTATTATTCATCTCAAAACTCTTCTAGCGCTGACCACAACCACAGTAGTGCACGAATAATTTGTAAATAAAGCAATAAAAAAATGTATCGTAAAGTATTTATGATGTATTTATGTGTAAACCTTTCACGGCCAGAAGATACAGAGGTGATGCAGAACAACATAACATAAGGCTGGAGCAATATGAAGTGTTTCATTGAATCGGCTAATGAAGTAAATTATATTTTCAGTTTCTCCCTGTTTTGTCAAAGGTCTTTAGAGTCATATTCCATGTGAAGTAAAAACTATAGAGGTAACACTCGATGAAACATCTGAAAGCAGTATTTAATAAGCCTGCAGATGTCTCCGTGGTTTAAAAAACTGTTATGGACCTTGGATGATTAGCTCACGCTAGCTAGCTAAGCATTCGTTACTTTATTTGTATCCCCTACACAAATGGCTATATATGAAATACTTCGTGTGAATATTTAACATGCATGATGTTCTCAAAACTAGGCGACTTATAAATGTGTCTAATGTGCCGCTAACCTTTCAAAGATGAGCAGCACAGCTTTCCATCCTGCGTCTATTGACAGCAAAACGCAAACTTCCTGGTGTTAATAGCGATGACGCTTGTAGGAGCCAATCAAATGAGCCAAATGTTCACCTGATCCATTGTGACTGGTACATGGTGTCAGGAGGCGGGAACAATTGGCTGTCAGTTAGTAGGGGGGTTGTTCACTGACAGACAGGGTCGGGGTTTTTTGAGTTTTTGTTACTGAATAACCACAGTAAAATCGACTGATATAAATCAATGGCGTCTGTATGTTTCTCTCTAACAGCTACACTGCAGTATTAAACCACAGAGTGCAGTGAAGAGAGCAATCCATCTTTAGAAAGACACACACTCAGTCACAACATGGTCATAGAAATGAAATGCATGTGTATGTGGCATGTGGTAATGAACAGAATGGATCGGTTTTGTCATAATACTTGAAATTATTAGCGTTAAAGACTAGAAAAATTGCAACTTCATTGTGATACCACAATCTTACTAAATACGGCCACTGTTATTTTAAAAGATCTGAAATAACATTAAAAATCTGTTGTTTTATAGTAAAGTAAAAGGTAGTTGTACATATTTCCAGAAGATAGGCCTTAACAGTAAATCCAAACAGATTGTGATTTTGGATCTGATGGCATCACTGATGTTCCCATACCTACTTTTATTTCACAACTGATTTCACAGACAGAAATTACATGCAAGTCCACACAAAAACCCCATAATACACAGTCACATGGGGAGAAACTCATGCTATCCCATCTTTCACCAGTAGAGTCTGCACAGGAGCAGCTGGAGAGAGCCAGAGCCCTCTGCAGAAACAGTAAGCAGTTGAAAAACGCCTTTTAAGGGCATGAGACTTTCTATGTGAGTGAACTGAACTGGGTGTGTTGCATTGTAATGAGGTCTTGTAGGGCAGTGGATGCGCCCACGTGGGCACAGCTGAATGTAGGTGACGTGCAGCCTTCTGCCCACATTAAGTAAACCGACTGCTGTCAACAGGATATCAATGAATCAGTGTGTGCAGCATCAGATGAACCACAGAGAAAGAAAATCATTTCTGAATCTATGTTTTCTGGAGTGCTTTTAGTGTAAAAACAATTTCCAAAGTTGATTCTGGGGCATAAGTGTGAGTAAATGAATGAATGAAGTACCAGGTACCAAAGTATTTAGCTCCAATCCAGTTCCAGGTCATCATGAAAACACACAGGATGTAGGTAAACGATAAAAACCTGTTCTCTGACGCTATCTTAAATCTTTCAGTGTGCAAAGAGTTAAACATGATGTAATATGTGCACAGTTCAGTGTGTTATATTTCTGGTGAAGTCCAACTAAGGACTTAATACGAGCTCTTTCATAATCATCCTGCTTTTGCACAAGCAACGTGTTTGTTCTTGGTCTCATTAAAAACACACTTCATTAAATTAAACTAAATCAGCTGATGGAGAGAGATTAAAAATAAGACGCTCAAACACACTTTTTTTTTTTTTTTTTTGTTCCATCACAACCTGTTGAAACTGAAGCTGAATCCAAATGCATCTGCAAGTCATAGAGTCATTGTGAAAGTGAAAGAATTGAAGATAAATTCACACTTCAGTCGCTCTGGGCTCCAGTCCCCCTCCCCCAAAATGAATGAAGCAAGTTTCTACACTTCTGTTATGGTTTATGCCAATATGCAGGTATGAGAACACCAAGCTGGGTTACTCCTGAAAAACTGGCAGGTGTAACTTTTGCTTAATAGTGGTCAGAAATTTGATCCATAAATTCCACTGCTATCAGATGGCCAACACTGAACAGCAGTTTACAATACTATGAGAAAGGATTTTACAAGTGTGAAGTGGCATCACAATGGAAGTCTTTATATCTCTTATCATGCTGTGACAATCCAGCGGGAAGCAGCTCAATAAGGAGAGATCATTGGATGTGCATGACAATACTTACTGCCATTTTATTTACTGGAGTGATGGATAAGATTAGATCTGTAAAAATACAGGTAAAGGTGGAACCTGAGAGAAAAAAAATCTTGTACACTTTAAATAAGCTGTTCCTTCTCTATCTGTCTCCTTGTTTTTGCTTCTTTCATTCTCTCTTGCTCTGTTTCTTCTGCTTCACTGGTGTTTCAAGCAGGTACAGACAGAACCAGGCATGGTTCACAGTTATATGACTGTGTATATTGACACGTTCCAACAACAAAAAAAAGAAACTTGGCTTGATTGCTATGAATTGTGAACTGAGTGTGTTCACTACCCTATACTGATTCAGCTGTCAACAAGTTGAGACCTGAGAAGTGAGTGTTGTTAGTTCTTCTTTTCTCTTCCTTCTGCCCACTAACCCTCCTCTCAGTTGCATCCCTATATGGTAAAAGTCTCACTGCTGACTGACTGCACAGGAAATGCTCCATTTGAATATCAAATTGAAAAGGTGTAAAATTATAGCTGCATTTGAGGTGGAATAAGGAGGCGAAAGAGGAGGAAGATTAAAAAGGAAGATAAATGACTGAGCACAGTGACTGAGAAGGTAGAAGATTTTTATCCTACATCATCAGGGTCTTGAACTTGCAGCCTTTGCCGGCAATGTCACGTTGCGACCGTGTTGAGCTACGTAGATAAATATGAGGCAGCTTCTCACTAAGACTTGCGCAAACCACCAAGGTTTGAACAGAACGAGAACAGCTGTCCATGCATGTAAAGGCAGACGAATAACACTCCAGTTATGTCATGTGTTGCACATACTACACCCCCATGCACTGAACAGTAAGCAGTGTGATGTGCATACTTTATATATATAGAATACAGCAACAAAGTCTGACTAATAAACAGCATTTCTCAAACTAATCAAATGAGAGCTTATTTTTCTTGTTCATCTTCTTTCTCAAAATCTAACAAAAAGTTAACAGCATAAAGATCTGAAGCAATACAAACTAACTTGACCAAGCTATTTATGCAAAAAGTTATGAGAGAGTTGACTTGACGTTTGGCATTCACATCAATGTAAGGAATGCTGAAATGAAGAAAATATATATAAGGAATAGGTGCATTACCCTAAAGAGTATGACAGTTATTCTTCATCTACAAAATAATTCACAGGCTATCACAGATGATGCTTGTGAGGCGAGAATGTTAAAAGATTTTAAATTTCCAATGACTGCAATAGTTTGCATGAGGATAGAAATTCAAAATAATGTCAAAAATTCAGATTTTGGCCAGAGTTTGCAGTCGCTGTTTAGAGTAAAACATGTGATGCACTGTAGGCTTAATGTTTGATTGTTTGTGGAGGACAGTCTGAAGATGCAGCGTAATGTTGGAGGAGAAAGTGAAATTAGTTTTAGAGTTTTTGAAAAAAAGAGTGACGGAGTTCATAATTACCACCAGTTCAATGCATCCTCAATGCATCGATACATTTCTGCGCATTGGGGCTGCATTCTGGTGAAATATGCAACGCTGTAGCATGTGCAACTGATTTGTTATGAAGTTTTGAATTTTAGAGAGTTGCTGTAGCACCACCATCAACACTATTAAGCCACAATGCCACTGGAATAAGTTTTGCATAGGACTGTACCTGTGTGCAAAGTTTTGTTTATTGTCATGCATGGGAGGAGAGGTTTCCTCCCAGGAAGAAGGGGAAAAATACAGGCAAATACTGGCAAATACAAGAACAGGCCGCACACAAGCCACACACACCACACATACACATCCCCACCCGACTTCAAAGTGTTCGTGCATATCCATTTCAAGAAAAGTTATTCTGCGCTTGCTTGCCACATGTAATTATCATCACATTTGTCTTTGTATTCTCCCTTCAGGGGCAAAGATAATGAACACGATACCACTAAATTCTAATTTTTTAAAGTTTTTTAAAAGAGCTTCTGCAAAGAAAGACTAAGACGTGCAGTAAAAATGATCCGAACCCAAAGCATTTTCTGCTGAGCTTTTGACACAAATGGCACATGAGTCCTGTCACAAGGGCAACTGCGTGTTTTCCAGGTGTCATAATAAAACAACAACACCAATGAGTTTCTACGCACATTCTTCTCCTGTGCTTTGCATGTGTGTACTGAAGGATTTCAATAAGGCCAACACTCCTATGAGTCAGAGACCATTTTTGTTTTGTTTTGTTTTTCACAGAAAACCTGACTACTTCCCCTGCTTGTGTGCATGCACTGCAATGTAGCGCCTCGGGCTGCAGCTGAGCTGCATCTTTGAAAAGCTGCGATAAAATGCCACTTATTGTTATGTGGTTTCTTGTCAGATGGCAATCCTATAAAAGAAATATTCTCTGTAGGTACAAGCTTCTTCATGTAGTGATGACACTTGATGGTTATTGGTCACATGGAACTTATTCTTATATGGAACCATCCTTGCACAAGACTGACGGAAATAATTGCATGAGAGTGACCAGCCACACAGTTGACCTAAAACAAGCAAGCAAACACACACATACATGCATGCATAGCCACTTCTTAAGAATCATATCTGTTCCTGTCAGCTGCAGTGAAAAACAGCTTCCTGTTTCTGCTCTCTGTGACTGCAGCTTATTCATCTGAAGAAATAATCCAGGACGTCATCACCGCTATGATGCGGGTGTTGGGACTGTTTGCCGACTTGACTGTAAGGTGCAACCTTGTGAAACAGACCTGTTACAGAAGGCAGCCGCAGCACACCCATGAGGTAGAAGAGCTTAGATGTCTCCTATTTCACAAAAGTAATCTGGAGGCACACGCATTTCAACAGACATGCAAATAAGTGTAGTGCCTGAAAAAGCAAAATTGGTATCAAATTAGGGGTCTCAAAAACTTACTGATGCACCATATTGCATCAGTTTGAGATTGGAAAGGGAGTAGTTGACTGGACCAATATGCCCTGCGATCTCACAATGTTTTAAAGATGTTGGTTCCAAGAGTAAGAACAGAATTAAGCAAAAAAAAAAAAAAAAAAAAACCCTTTAAAACACACCACCCCTTCTACTGAATTACAAGTCATTTTTAAAGGATCAAGGCAATTGCTCCTAAATTTCCACTGAATATCAACTGGATATTGCGTTCACTCATTTGTAGTGTGTGACAATTGTATTTGTCTGTCTGTAGTGTTTATGTTTATTGTTCTCACAGTGCTTACGCTGCCTATTCTCCAAGTCAGACAAAAAAAGCTACTTTATGCTATATATACATAAACAATAGTGGATTCAATCCTCTCATCCAACTCTAAACTAGATAGCAACTTACCGTATGTTCCAAAATGTTGAGCTACTGCTTCAATAGTTAAATATTGCAAATAAAACATCATGATCCTATAAAATATCTTAACATAATGTTGTTATAAATGAAACTCTTCCCCAACTCCTCCAATATTACAAGGCAGTTTACACATTAATATAGGACTTCCCAAAGTCTCTTTGGAATAAATTTTCCATTGCTCAGTAAATTGTTAGTTATGAATTGAATTGAGTATGCAGTGTAGCAGGCGATTATTCACAGCGATCCTGCTGTCTACTTCAACATTTTTACAGTACATGCTGAGCTGTTGCTGCATGGGGAAAAAAGGTGCTGAAAGTAAGTAAGTGAGTATGAATCTGTATGTTTTTACACACTCAGATAAAAGATATCCTTGTGTATTCACTTTTAGCTGCCTTCACAATACAACAGGCCTAACATCATAGCTCAGATGTGGCCGTAGCTTACATATCATGTCTTGATCTACAGTGGTATTCCTAAAACTGGTCTGGGAGTCATTCAGAGTGCCATTAAAATGCACAGCCACTCTAGTTATTATTATAAAGGTCAGTGCACAGAGGCAGTTGACCTTTCACTGTAACCTCATGGCTGCAGAGACAATGCAATGTGCCAACAGAGCAGGTTCAATAAATGAATAACTGCTTTACTGGTTGTCACTGATCCATGCAGAGCAGACAGTTAAAGTTTAATTAAAATGAGAGAAGAGTCTTCAGCGGGAAGTGGATGCGCACAGCGTGTTAGTCACTGCAGTGAGCAGAAAGATTTAAAAAAGGACAGTAATTGTTCGAGACAGCGAGAAAGGGGGTCAGACAGCAGAATTATGTCAGATATAGCTGTGGTCTGACAGAGACAGACAAAAGGGGAAAATGTAGAAGGGAGCAGGAAAGGAGATATGTGTTGCCTTGAGGTACAACATTGAGATAAGGGTGAGCGGAGCTGTTGTGTACGCTGATGGTAGAGTGCTGCAGACATGTGACACTCACAAGGAGACACGTGGTACACAAACAGTTCTCCTGACTTCACAGGAAGATGTGAAAATGTTCTGTAGGGCAACTGTCATGGTGTCATGTTCAGTAAGATGACACACTTTACACTATACATACAAAACATATGTGCAGTATACCACTACATGTCACATTATGAGTATGGAAGTACAGTGTGAAGCAATAATACAGTACAATACAATATGATGAATTCTGATATGCAAAATCCCATAAAGTGCTTGATATGAAGGGACAGGATACCTACAATTATTGTACATATAGTTTGAAATATACACTATATGACACACTACTAATCGGCTGATACATTACAACACAATACAATACACCCAATGCTAAATGATATAAAAATTATACAATTATAATCAAAGATTATCAAAGATCACATTTAGAGACAATAAGATAAGATATCATCTGATGCACTATGTGTTACAGCTTGGTAAAGTACAGTATAATATGACACAATATATAACATATAATACAAGCAATATGTCACAAATGCATTATGATCCTATTTGATTATGATACAGCATGAGGTAAAATATGAGACAAGAATCCCTGATTATTAAATTCATCATGTGGAAAACTCTTTCATTTACTCTGTGAGACATCGGCCTCGCCAGACACAATCATGAAAATATGTTTGTTCTTATCTCTTTTCAACCGTTTTTCAACAGTGGAAAAACGGTTGAAATTGGAATTTGAATGGAATTGAAATTACATCCTCCAAGCAAGGTTTTGTGTTGGTGAATTTCTGTATTTTGGCTCAGTTCAGCTACAAAGTTCACATGGACTCTGTAAAATTTATTTGACCATTTAACCTAGTCAGTCAAAAGCATCATGAATACAATCTGGCACAATTTTCCTCTGTGTATTGCTCTGGGTCAGACATCTTTGAAATAACTTTTGGAACAGGAAGTGAGCTGCCCATTTCAACTTCCTTACATGCAGATGTAGATAAGCTTCTGCTTAGTTTCACTTTAATTACACACTTTGCCCCACAGTGAACTGCTAACAGAGGCGTTTAGAAATGCCGAGTCAGGGAGAAGAAAAAACGCATGCATAATAGCATTTATTTGTTTTTTTCAATGGATCATATGGTGCATCTGGTGGATTTCTGATGTAACTTTCACACACTTTCTGGGGGCTGATCTTTGCCCCAAACCTAATGATGCATTTGTCACACTGAAATACAAAGACAGCAGCAAAGTATGTGGTCAATTTCTCTTTTATTTATATGCCTTCATGAAAATTTTCTCCAACACTTTCGAAGTTGTGAGCTTCCATTAGCAGGGAAAGCTAGCTTTGGCTAGCCGGTACTATGATCATTTACTTGTAGCATTGATGCACTGATATAAACTGCATGAATGAAAATGAATAGAGTCAGTGTAGCGTGTATTAGATTTCTACATTACAATGGGGATAACAAGTTTATATATTTGTGTTAACGTGTAATCACTTGAGTTTGAACAGTTTGAACCTGAAGTACTTTGTATTTAAGACTGAAGGTTTTGGTACATGCATGAGATCTGTTGATTGCCTAACTTAGACATGAAGATGACATCTTTCATATGAGCGGTGAATAACTGAGAGGGGCTGCTTTATCATCAGCAGTGATAAAAAACCAATAACAGCCTGACATCACAGCATACAGACACCCCACTGTCAGCTCGTATTCAGAGTGTAAACGCACTCAGTAAACTCGGTAAACAGATGCTCATTTGGGGTGGGAGAATGAAGTCGCCCTCAGCTCGTTAGTCCCTGACAATGGCATCTCTGTGCCAACACTGTGCAGCGCTGGCACACAGGAGCACTGAGAACTGACCCATTCACGCTCACATTCCCTCTCCGTCGCTCTGTCTTCCCTATTCACATGGCCTGGAAGAATCTGAATAGAGACCCTCCCAACCTCCCACCCCCATTTGCTTTGCTCAGTTGCGCAAATTTCAATTTCCAAGCCCCCCTTCGTCCTCCCGCCGGCCATTATCTCCCTCTCGCTGTCTCTCTCTGTGTCTCTCTCTCCCTCTTCACCCAACTGGGGTCCCCAAAAAACCATTACTCCCAAGTCTCAGTCAGGCCTCCAACACCTCCCTTCTTTACATTTGATCTAGACTGACCGCCACAGTGAAGTGAATTTGTCAGGACATTCCTGGATCACAGAAAATTACAAGCAGCCTTAAAAGCTCACTACCCTTATTAATGATTCATTTTACAACAAGCAAGGTACAACAGCGACTAAGAAGTGCAAAAACATCTGTCAAAACACAGACAACATGAGCTATGGAAAAGGATACAAGGGATATCTTTCTTGAGGAGATGAATTCATTAAGTAGGAAGAGACCCCCCCCAAAAAAAACACTCACACACACAAAGCTCGTACACACTCAGGGCCCCTGCCTGTCTCTTTCTCATGATGAGCTCACTCCCAGAGCGAGGGGTTACTTCAACATCATCCGCCGACTCGGAGCACGCTGGTCCGTTTGGATTTGGGACCCCGCTGAGCTGTGACTAACCAAATGTTGAATCGGTCAAACAGTGGTGACGGAGTCGCAGATTGAAAGTGAAAGGAACTGACGGACCAAGTTTGAAAGACTTTTATTTCGAACTCTAAACAGAGAGTCTTATATTGTGTATCCAAGGCTGAGAGTTATACAGACGTTATGCAGCTTTTCAGTGTTTACAGATGAAAGGACACATCAGTGGCCAGATAGAGACGTCTGAACTGCAGCCGACACACATGCTCACACTTTTTCTTTGTTTTTTTTGTTTGTTTTTTTATCCTACCAACTACAGCCCATGACTACATTCACAAACGTATCCAATTTGAAATGAATCTCAGTTCTCATCCAAAATCTATCATCATCCTGTCTCTGTGAGGGCGCTATTCTAATATGCATAGAAATCCAAAATCGTCATCACACAAACATTTGGAGACTTTGGGTGGCTAAAAACAATTCTTGCTCTCTCTCTCTCTCTCTCTCACACACACACACTCATGCTTGACAGAGCACATGACTCGCTGTGGGCTGTAAAATACTGTATGCTGCTGTGTTGAGGAGGTCTGAGGAATGCAGGAAGGATCTGAGTGGTATCGCTGTGCAGGAACTGATCTGACAGGCCTTGTTAGGACACTCCTACAGGTCCTGTATACTGTCGCTCTCTGGTGCGCACAAACAGATCGAGTAAAGGCCGCACTGAGGCCGATGATACTTCCTGCAGTTACCTTTGGCCCTGCTGAACGGAGCCGTACATGCAGCTGTCCATGCAGGACACAGCGAGGACTGTAAAGTGAAACAGACAAGGCAGGGGACATTTGTAGTTGCAAAAATGACCAATGTGTTTCCAACAGTACCAAGGGTTTCCCATTTACAGAGTGAAGTGCATATTGGAAGAATACTGTAAAACCAGCATCAAGCGGAGGGTTTTTGAGCATGTGAAATGATGCCCAGAAGTACCTTTAAATCCTTTGTATACCTGTGAAAATCAGACTTACACCATGTCTACACTGCCTGCGTAGCCCTCCATCTGTGTCCACACAGGATGCGTTCAGGCACAGCGCTGAGTGTAGGTCGCCCGAATTCCAGCAGTAGTCACAACCCAGTGTACAATCACTGTAGTTTCGTGCATAGAAGGAAATAAAATAGAGCTGAAGTGACACGCATGCAGTGCGAGTGAAAGATATTGTTGCTGTGTTGAAACGTTTGTGGTAAGTGTGACTCACTTCTTGCGACTTGAAGACTCTGCCTAAATGTTCCGACGGCGCAGCCACACAAACGAGACCCACTGGAATGCTACCGGTTGTCCCAGTCCAGATGGAGGGGTCCACGCTGGTCTTAAGTGGATTCTCATCACCCACTCCTTGCATCCCTTCAGCCATGCTACATGCATGGCTTGAAGAATGGTAATGTTTGTCTACATGTCGGCCAGTTTCTGGTCATCCAATACTTTGGTTTATGACCTGACAAAAACATTCCCATTAACCTCTGCTGTGCACACTAAACTAAGATGTTGCATATGGTGTTTAAGTACAGCCTCACAGGTACAGCTAGCTATGGCTATAGACTCTTAGCCTTTGTTGTGCCTTTGAACAGGTGAGAACAATTAAAATTGAACTCTGGTAGCACTCCGTGAAACTGTGGTTTCTCAGGAATAAATAAAACAACAGAAATAAGGAAGCGATCTTGAAATTCAAGGTACTATGTGCATATATTAGTACCAGTTGTTCCTCCTTCTTTGGAACCTGAGCATCAGAAGCAATGATGTTCACACTCAGTTATTTCTCCATGTTCCCCAACTGCAGAAAATCTAATCGTTTGTAGAGGCATGAACCTCATAACACAGCACCTTAACTTAAAACACATCACTCCTGTCTCAACTAGCCTTAGCGCCCACACACACACACACACACACACACACACAAACATAGCATGATCTTAAACTTCATCCTCCACTACTCACTTCCTCACAGCTTACTTAAAGCCAGTGAGCCAACCAGAGCTCTGTCATTATGCAACCTGCTATTACTCCTCATAGATCACTGCAACCACCCAGCCAGCCTGTCAGACATAGACACACACACACACACACACACACTCAACAGAAGTCATGTTTGATAAGCGGCTGAGTCATGCCGACGAACCATTAATCCATTCATCCGACAGCTGTAGCAGAACGCTGATGGTGTGTGGGTTTGCACAGCTGGGGGCCATCGACTGACCTGATACAGACCAGCAGCCGTCACTCATATTGAAAAGCCGGCATCGACAGCGACAAGAGAACACGCAAATTAGGCCTCTCTATTGGAAATCAGTGTCCAGCCACTGATTATTTCACTGACCGTCTCCGCTGACTCGCCACACCTGACCATGATGTGAGTGCGAGAGGCTTAATGACTGTGGATTCAGTCATCAGGAAGCAGTGTTCAATGGTAACACACTTATCAGTGATGTATTTACTTATCCCGGTGATTAGCAGTACAGAGGATGGCCGTTCAAATACCAAACAGTGAAAGAGAATATTCTCTGAGTGCGACTAATATTGATTTAGAAAGGAAGAAGAACGTTAGCATGGCAGAAACAGTGCTGAACAGCATGACAGCCAGAGATTAACCTGAAAGCATTTCTACATTTAATAAGTAATTCATTGAAATCCAATAAAGTGACAGTTGAGATCTGGGAGGATGGTTTGGCTACAGCAGCAGGACGAGGACGGACAGCGAGGACATAAACGAGACACTGACTAGAACATTATAGGACATTTCATCTTCCTCCCCGACTGCTGACTGGCTAAGCATGACCGTTACAGTGGTGACCATGGAAACCCCTGGGAGTCCCCTAAGCTCCCAGGGGCGGTTGCTTTGTGGACTCTGAATCCACAAGTGCCAAGATGCTCCCATTACCTCATCCTACACTGGTAACAAAAAGAGATTTAAAAAAAGGTACATTGAAGAGTTCTTTACTCGAACTTTTTAATAGCATCATAGCACTGCAATGCATTTTTCCACATGATGAAAGGTTTAAAAGCCAGACAAGCCAGAAATATACTTTTTATTCCACACATTCACTTCTTCTTTGTGAAAACCCGACACCTACATTACCCGCAATGCAACTCAACCTCCAACGGTTTGGTCAGAAGTTTGGGTGCGTTACGCTCGTAGCGGCTCAGGTGGCCTCCAGCCGCGACAACTTGTAGTTTTCAAGCAACATCACTTGAGGCCACAAAGGCTTTGTATAAATTTTTCACATATGCAGACCTGTAAAGAGACAGCTGTGTAAAGTCCAACTGAAATCACAATTAGCCAACTGCTTTTGCAGTTAAAAATCACGTCAATCAAGTGACTTTTAAACACAGCGATTACTTTCATTATCTAAAAGGACAGAAGAGGTGCTCAGGTTAACATGAGATCCTTCTTAAATGCTTAAACCTGAGTGGGTGGGCTGGTGTTCGTGCTAGATTGACAGCTGAGCGGCAGGCACACGAGGACACAATGTAAAAATAACCCTTGAACCAGTAGCAGTAGCTTACAAACCAAAGACAGGCAGCATTTTTAGCAGTGGTGGTTAAGACGAAGGACCACATCATCTCACATCTAAAGTTATATTTGCAGCTACATTTTTAAGCTCTCCAGCGTGCTACAGCTGATAAGCTAATTAGCTCATCAAGGCTGCAAACTAATGCTGACAACCCACAGTTCCTTCATGAATGTTTGTTTGGCAGATCATTCAACGAGCATGCTTGCAGGTAAGACATGAGCTGGAAGTCTACTGTGGGCTGCTGTTCAAAGCTTGTGGCTCTTTTTGCGTCGCGTGTGACCGCCAGCCTGCGACAGAGTGGTGGTGAATACATTTCTTCCTTTTGGTTTCTTATCATTCTCTCTCTCTCTCAAAAAAGAGTCTCATAGAATTTCATACTGAACAAAGTTTAATGTACATCAATGGCTGCAATACATTCAAAAGTCTAAAAAAAACACTGTAAAGCCTGCATTTGAAAATGGTCAACAAATATGAAAGTATGACACATCAGAAGCTGTAGAAAAACTTGTGGGGATTCTGAGACAGGTTATTTATTTTGATTTAGCATTTTTTACAACAAATCAGGGAGGTCTTTGACACATAACAGCTCTATAGTGTCTACAACTACTAAACTAACATAAAATGTTGAACAACCCTCTTTTTCAGGGTGTAAGCCAACTAAAAAACATGGAAATAGCCTACTTACTTTTGGACTTTCAACTTCTTACCAAAATATCTATTAACTAATCTACGACTATTCGTGTACTTGTAAGCTTTAGAGACACACAAAAGACAACGAGAGGCAGGTTTTGGAAAAAAATTTATTTTGAAATGACTCATCTTTTGCCCACTCAGTTTTCTTTCTTTTTCTTTTTTTTTTTGCATTATTTTTTTGAAAATCTCTTCAGCCAATGTCCACGATAACAGTGCTCTTAAAAATAAAATCAAAAGGTCAAGGGTCAGAGAAAATACAATTCATCTCAAAAACAAAAACGGTACAAGATTTTTTTTTTTTTTTTTTTTTTTTGGTGGGAGTAAGGGAGGGTTAAAACCAAATAAACAGAGATGCTACAACCGAGAAATGGCTCCCCCTGGGTTGGGACGATACACCCAGGCCCACATTGTGCTGGGCAACATGCTGATCAAAGTCCCGCCCCCATGTCAGGACACGGCCAATCACAGTGTAGTGTCCACAAGTTCCCATGATGCCCCTCTCTCCCTTGGGAGACTAAGGCAGTCAAACACAGTAGGTTACAGTATGCGAGATGAAACACCAGAAGAAAAGATCTCCATTTTCAAAATCCTGGGGGAAACATTCAGTACTTGACTAAAAGATCTGCCGATGGATCAATATATTAGCTGTTTCTATAGCGTCATATGTACACGCTCTTTGCCATGTGCTTTTCTACAAATTCTGCCTGCAGCTCTGGAAACTGCTAACATCGATTCCAACAGAAACTGGAAGGAGAAAGTAGTGAAATAAGGTCCAAAAATGTTTGCTCTCAAAAAAAGCATATTTGGACTGGTGATGAAAGGGATTCACGGCACAAAGCAGGCAAGTATGAAGACAGGAGGATGAATTACAGCCCGTCTCAGGACAAGATGTCATGGTTGACTTTGAGGCTGTAATCCAAACACAGCTGTCTGGCTGGAGATGAAGAGGTGGCTAAATGTGTGCTTAGGACTATGACTCAAGCTCACTCAAAGCAAGCCGCCAACCACCACTGAGGGTACTGTTAGAAAATGGAGATCTCTCCCTCCTGGAGGTACAGTGTATCATGACTAAGAGCATGGTCTGGTGTCAAACACATGTCTGCAAGTAAAGAGTTTCATTTCAAACCGAGCCATCCACCCGTGTCACCGAGCTCATTCTAACAGTATGATCCATGACCACAACACGAGATTTTGAAGTGAAACCCTTCAGTTTTTTTTTTACATCCTCGTGGCATGAAAGTATTCCTAGCGAACAGTGCTGAAGCCTCGATGTAAAGTACTGCTCAGCTGAAGCCCAGCTGAGACGAGGATGAGCGTGAGATGATGATGCACAGTAGATAACCAACCATGAGCTGACCAGGGGAGAGGGCAGATGGTAGGTGAGGAGAGAAGGCAGTCTGTGATCTTTAAGAGCGCTTATACACTTGCTTTTAACTATGCTTGCTTTTGGGAAATTTCTATATTTGTTTTCTTGCTGACGCTACATCAATACCACTCTGTCTGTTCAACATGAGGCTACAGCCAGCAGCTGCTTAGCTTAGCTTAGAATGCAGAAATCAGTTAGCCTGGCTCTGACAAAAGATCAAAAAACAATATGCATGCACTCACCTCTAAAGCTCGATTATTAACATGTTATATCTCATTTGTTTAACGTGCAAACAGTTACAGTGGGTTACATGCTGGACTACTCCTGAACCAAGAATAGGGACTTCCTGGAGTCTCCACCGGTTGCTTGGCAACTGCTTTCGTGTCATTTTTACACTTTTTGTACAAACTAAACAGACAAGATACAAAATGTTGATTAGAGGTGGTGGCTGTCACGAAAGCAAAATGGCATATTTGCAAAAATACCAAACTATTCATTTATATTAACATCCTTGAGTGTCACCATGTTTAAGATATCTTTATGTGTGCAAAACCTGAAGCTCAAGCAAGAAATTCCAGTGTTGGCCAAAGAAGATCCCGTGGATGCAGCTCACCCATAAGTCATGTTAAAAGCCAGAATATAAGCGCCCTGATGCAGATGTCATCATTTTAGAGGTGCACCAGCAGCACCTGTGCCAACACATAGTGGCTACAGTAACTCTGATTTGTTTTTATCTGTTAATGTATTCTGAAGCTGTTGTTGAGAGTGCATTACTAAGCTGTTAAAGAAAGAGAGACTTTTATAACAAGCCACTGTTAGGCAGCATGAACAGTGCTTGGTTAGTTACGCTGCTTCTATAAACTGGCCGTGGTGCACCTCTGCTCTCTTTGTATGTACCTGTGTTCTTGCAAAATGAGCAAATTGTTTACTATGAAGTCTCGCCGCCGGACTTCATTTGAAGGTAAAATGTGTGTGTTGGGTGCATGCGTTTCCCTTTCTTCAAGCACCCTCTCCGTCCCGTCCCGCCCTCTCCCCAAGAGGTAGCAGCCCTGCCCCACCGCTCCCCGCCCCCACCTATTCCATCCCACCCCAACTGGATCAGACCCACCCCCACCCCCACCCCAACCCAACCTCGACCCTTCCAGTGGACTGCGGCCCTTCTCTACTCAGCCTGAGCATCATAGTTGGCCCCACCCGCCTTCTTCAGCTCCATACGGATGTAGTCCTCGTCCAGTTCCCTCAGGTCACTTAACATGAACTCCTTGGCAAAGTTCTGCAGAAACACAACACATGCTGAGGTGAAGAACAGCATCAAAGGATAAATGGATCTTGCAACAAAAATGCAACACCAGTTTACATCAACTGCTGAGCATTAAAGGATCACTTTGCTGATGTTCAGCCTTAGATTAAGAAAACAGCATAGCGTGAAAACAACAGGTTTTTTAATGTTCTTCTACAAACCAGTGACGTCATTATTGGTTCTCAGATGAACTACAGACTAGTTTGGCTTGGATTTCTTGTCTCCGCCTCTGCGTATCTAGGGGGCGTACTCTAGATGCTGCCCAAAGATTCTTCCTTCCTGTCTTGCTTATATTGTAAACTAGCTACATTTCCAACAGCGAAAATGGCATGATTTAATAAGAGTACAGTGGATGTTTTAGATGACGATACTTTTTACAGGACATGTATTCGAGCCACAGGATACAGCTGAAGCAATCCAGCGAAGAGGGGCCGAGGCTGCGGCTGTATTAGCCCTGCCAGAGGATGCAGCTGGCAGGGACCATCCAGAACCTGAGCTGCCAAGAGCAAACAGCGACTGGTGGTGCTGTTGCTCAAATCGCCCTCGGATGCCAACAGAAGCTGAATCATTCTGCCGCACTGAATGCCGCCCCGAAGGAGCCTGCGTGTTCGTTGCTATGCGGCAAAGTTTTGCTCCTCGCTTAAAAAGAGGAGTGCCGGAGACCTTTTTCAGGACCCCAAAGATAAACTAGAAAAGATAACAGAGACCAGCAGGGCCAGAGGGCAGATGACCATTGAGTGAGTGTGTTTGTCACTTAACGTTACGGCCGACAAAGTAATAGCTACAGGCTAGGGTGGGTGATACACAGAAATGTCGAATAAGCTGTTGTCTCAACATGTTTTTTCCTAATTGCACGGCTGCTTGTTCGCCAGATAAAGTCCATAGTGTATTTTCACAAGTGTCACTAAATGTCATGTGGCAAGCACACTTCTCTATCATATTGGCTAAAAAGTTGTCCAGTGTATTGCCACCCTTTTCTATGTATATATACAAAGCTGAATTATGTATTTTTATAGTGATGATGATCAAAGTAAGCTGCAGGTACACCTGTCAGGTGTATGCAAAATCATACCTGCTGATTAACGCAGAGTTCATTTCAATACATTTTGTTTCCGCTCAAAACAGGGCGAAGTAGGTTTGCTGGGCGGCTTTGGGACGTATTTGGAGGTTGAGTGTCAGGAGCTTGCATGTAATGCATTCTGGTACATGTAGGCACCGTGAGAATGGCGGTTCAAGCAGCTGCTGTCAATACAGCATTATTGGGTCAATTGACTACATTTACCATCAACACTCATTGGATATCCACACAAAAAGTGGCAAATTTCTCCTTTATGAAAAGCAATGACTGAGGGCTGTTCAGCACCACATCACAAAAAACACACACTTTACAGCTCTTGTACAACGAGAACAGACCAAATGTAGAATCAGGGGCTGGGTAACGTTTGAATTTGAAAGTGTGTTTGTATAGAGAGCAAAAACAACACTTTCAATAACCCGGAAAATGACAAACTTGTCAATGCATCAGTCCTGCCTCACATGGATCTGATCGAGCAAATCGATGCAATTCAGTACTTTACTTGGTGCTGACGTTCAAGACCTGGTCCTACCGGTCAAACAAGAAAGTGCCACGCTGGAGATTTCAACAAAGGTCAAGTATGAGCTTCAGTAACCTGCAACAGCTGCTGCTTGTTTCCCAGTTCACATATTTACTAGTTTTTCACCACTGGAAGCACTATGGGGCAACATTTTGATGTGCAGGCCCCCATTTTTCGTTGTATCTCTTGCTCTACTAGCACTCTCACATGACGGCACACAGAAGGAAATGCATTCAACGATTCAGCTGCGAGCTGTGGTGAGGGTGTGTTCGTTCACTCCACACCTTTAAAGCTGCGTTAATCAATGCATCTTTTTAGCCACTTTGGGGCAATGGAACGAACAGTAAACACAAAAATGATTCATTTGGAAATCTGTATCCACTTAATGAATGAAAGTCCAACATTTACTCTCCCTCTGGCTCTCTTTTGCTCTCCTGCTTGGGGGGCAAGAATCCCCAAGTCACCATGAGCATGGTGAGTTTTTCCATTGCTAATCCAAAAATATTGATCAGCGCCGCTTTAACCAAAGTGAATCTGGAAAACATGGAGCACATACTGCTAAATGTTTACAGTATATTAGCTCACACCCTTGCTGTGACTGCATACATTACATTTCTAATGTTGGAGCTCCTTTGACACATTTAATTATGCACCTGCTTCATTCTTTGGTTGATTTATTGATGAGTTTTGACTCTAGATGTTCTGGTCCTAGCACTACATTTCCTCTTCATATCATCTGGAGGTGAAAGGGTGTGTTGCTTTTAACAATCCAGTGTATCCAGCATTCTGTTGCCATACTGTCTCTGTAACCACTCAGTTTCCCCAGGGAGACCATTACAGCTCCACTCTGCCTCACTCTCATGATGACAGCCATTATTTTAATTGCCACCCTCTCCACATGCGACACCGCAGAGTCTCTGACCTGCACGATCTCTTTGACGATCGCCTTGTCGGTGCTGATCTTGGCGCGCTGCAGCCCGCTGATGTTCTCGCCGATCCAGGTGATGAGAGTGAACTTGGCTCGTTTGCTCATGGCGTCTCCCGTTGTGATCCGGACGAAGCCGAACAGACGAGAGTCATCTGAGGGCAGAGACGGAAGAGACAACGTCAGCGGCGGAAGATACACATTGAAGGTGCTTGAAGCTGCACATTTCATCACACACCAGTAAAAGACACACACTGAGAATTCTCCTGTCTGGCCAGAGGCTGACACACACACAAACAGCTGTAAATCCTTGTCACAGTCTGCTGTTGCTACTGGATAGCAACTACTTCTGTTTTTCCATCTGCACATAGAAAAAGGCTACAGATTGCACATATGAACAAAATAATCTCAAAGTCTGTCTTTAAGTTATACTTTATTATGATTATAATATTATCATTCCTTGCAATAAACCCATCCTATGTACTAGCAGCAGTAGGCAGCCACTGACAAACTCCGGTTAGCTTTGGTTTAAGGGCACTGACAGGAGCACCTGGAGCAGACTCCAGACCTGCCTGGGCCGGGACTCGAACCCAGGATCGTACCAGAAGATTAAAGAGTAAACACAGTCAGAACAGAACAGGAGCTCAATCACATCCAATCACTTCAGACACAGCTTCCCATACACACTGAATGTACTATCTATGTAACAAGACATAAAGTCTGTAAGTTAAAAACTGATTTTTATTTAAATCTGTACATTTGTGTTCAGCGCTTTGTGTTATGATGTGCTGGTCTGGTGTGTGTGTGTGTGTGTGTGTGTGTGTGTGTGTGTGAACACAGACGAAGAGAGAGAGAGAAAAGAAGAGAGAAAAGAGTTTCAGCGTTGCAGCGCACATGACTAAAAGGTTCTGCATTTTGGCTGAAGTTTTGTGAAGTTTGCATGTGTGTGTGTGGGTGTTTGTGTGTGTGGGTGTTTGTGTGTGTGCATGAGTGTGTGTGTGCACGAGGAACGCGCAACGAGGAAATATTCAGGTCAACAGACTAAATGAGTCAAATCTTTTGTGAGCCTTGCAGTTTTAACACAGACCTCCCAGTGACCACGCTGGCCGCTCTCACAGTTCTCCACTTCAGAACTGACTGCGATGTCTGAACACACAGATCCAGACTGAAGAGGAACATTTCTCTTCTGTAAATAATGAGTTTGTTTAAGTCGTACCTCCCGAGAGCAGACGTCACAAAGTGCTTCACAAAAGACATAAGAAGAAAAACTAAGAGCAATAAGGGACAGCAGATGTCGAAGGCAAACAACCCGCTAAGAACTAAATGGCATGTGGGAACTACTCCAGTTTCACTACGCCTGTGTTCACATGTACTGCAATTTTACACTAATAATGAAGTCAAATATTTCAATACTTAGATCGATCAGAGGTAAAATAACAGCTTCCTTGTCAAAAACAACTAATTCACCATTTCAGTTCTGTTCTTCTGAGTCAGCCATGCTATAACTCAACAAAAGTAACCAGGGGTGTGCAGTTGCTATCTAGTGCTGTCTAATAAATCTAATAGGCCCTCTATTGAAGTCCTGCACTGGCCACCACCATATTGGCAGGTAGGGAACACACTCCCCTCTGTGCTGGTAGCACATACACCGCCCGGCCAGAGGAGGGGTCAAACCCAGAGATTGGTTTCATCGTGTTCCTCTCTATCAGCATTTATGGATATCGGAAATTAAACGCACCATGATTTGGTGGTTAAACTATGAGCCCGCAGAGCTCACGAGGCTTTGCAGTGATCATTTTCTAAATCACGCTGTTTGAGAAAGTGCAGATTGATCGGTAAATGCTAAATCAAAGCAGCTGGACTTGATTTTGGATCTGCTGAAGAACGTGTGAGCGGGTGTAGTTGATAGATGCTGGCCACTCATGCCGCTGGACGACTTCGTTCACACAAGAAGAAAACAGAATCAGCTAAAGTTGATTACGCCATTTTCACAAATAACTCGGGCTGTCTTGTCTGCTGCCTTCAGGCGGTAAGGTGTCATTATGTTACAATAACATGAACACATTACTCATTATTCTCTTCCAGATGTTCCTGTCTGTCCGTGACTGACAACAAGTCTGCATAATGTGACCATGAGCTGCAGGGCAGAACTTCCCCAAGAAAAACGTCCATCTGGAATCCGTGGTGTGTTAACAACACACAAAATCCACATGCACGAGACTGATGCACGCAGCTCTGTTGATAAATGTAATGAATATATAGTTTCTGTACTGTTTTCAATTGAGTATATGCCAGAAACGCTCCCTCAGCCCCCCAGTGTCTGCTGTGAACAGTGTCAGGTGTTAGTCAGGTTCAAATATGTAGACTCATATGTATATACACATATATACAGACTGATATGTCAGGATGCGTGTCTGTAGCT
This sequence comes from Chelmon rostratus, assembly GCF_017976325.1. Lineage (NCBI taxonomy): Eukaryota > Metazoa > Chordata > Actinopteri > Chaetodontiformes > Chaetodontidae > Chelmon > Chelmon rostratus. Next base: position 8,055,964 of record NC_055663.1, on the reverse strand, counting down.
GCTGTATGTAAATATACTTGACAGACATGCCCCGTGTTACACTCACTGTACTCATTTAATACACTCTTGGTTTTCTCCCTCATAAATGCAGACGAGACGTCCATTCATTCCCCTTGTTCCACTCTGAGAATGAATCACATTACATTCCTCATTAACCTACATTCTCGGGCAAGTCACTCTTTCCAAAACACGTGAAAACGCACACAAAAGAATACAGTGACATCATTTTAGATCGTACCACCCACCCCTAATTTGAAAAGTATTGCAATATCACAGTAATAGTGCACTTTGTGCATACATGTGACCATCTTGGCTAAATGCTGCTTCTGTGTGCAATACGTCAGCTTGACTTGTGTATCAATGAACTTTGACAAAATTGACTGTCCATTAATTTGTTCTGTGTAAGAGTTAATCTTTTAAGTTAGCTTCACTTGTGTGTGTGTGTGCGCGATTTTATACTGGATGTGAAATGACTGGAAATCTCTGTTCAGGGTAGTTTAGAGTTGTGAAATGGGAGAGATGTGCTGCAGATGGACAGAACAGAGGAGAAACAGTCAGAACATTCTTTCAATGAACTTAGTAGCGATGAATGTCATTAAAATGATATCACCAAAAATTTCATTTTAGACATTTATTATACATTTATCTACTATTTTATTCATACATTCAGCTGTTTTTGGTCCATCTGAGTCAAATTATATTTTCATAAGTTCTTCAGGCTTCAACTTTTCATCATTAGGGCCAAATGATCTCTTCGCACAGTGCTCGAGGACAACCGGGCTGATATTTTTCTGCTAATTCTGATATGTAACACATGAGTATCATTTTATCTGCAGGTACTTTTAAAAGGTGAATATAAGAAGATATGTAAAAATGGAGCAAAAGCTCCAAAAACACTGTAGTCCTACAATTCCCATGAAGCAACTCAAAAGCATCTTTCATTAGACCCTTACTGATGACATCAATACGGTTGCTTTCTCTGGCTTCAGAAAGATATAGACATTATACAACTGCTGATAAGATTACATTTTTGGTAAACACTCCACATGGTAGTCAACCACTTTATGATTTTAAATTAAAATCCTCAAATTGAGACGATCGATCATGAAAAGGTTCTGAGGGTGATTACAAGCTAATTTAATGCACCTGTTGAAAGGGCCGTTGATTTTACCAAACTGCATTAAAGGTTTTTACAGTGTGGCCAGTATTATCTTTATGTACCTGTTGATAAAAACTTTCCTGGCAGAGCCTCAGCAGCACTGCTCTCAGATCAGGCCAGCTGCACATTAAGCTGCACATTAACAGTATGACTAGGAGCAGCCACTGTAAAGAGTCTTATCAGTACAAAGGACTTCACTAGTTTCAATGCACAGTAAACTCTGTGACACTCGAGGTGAGCCTTTGTCTCCTCTGTCATGACCACTGTTTGAGATGGCAGAGAGGGACAGAGCAGCACCCTCACCCCAACCTGGGGCGCACCCACACTCCCACACTTCCTCCCTCCTCCACAGTCTTAGTCTTCCTGGTTTGTCTTCCCTTTAAAGCCATGCTGACTCTGCAGCCGCCCCCCCACCCCCACCCGCTGCAGAGAAAACTGCACTGAAACTACAACAATGATGAGACAGCAAAAAGCCCTCGTTGCGAGAGACTTTGTTCTGCATAAATTGACTGAGTTTGAGCGCAGCAAAGGTTGGCGGGTGACACTTTATCTTCCTGTGGACGCTCCCCCCAGCCAACGTTCAGGCCCCGTGTGACACAGCCTGGAAACCGGAGCCATCTCCTGTGAACAGTGTCAGGTCGGACCTACCAACATGTTAACTGAGCCCAAATTTGCTCTCGTTTTTACTTTTATCTCTGCTAACAGCAGGGCCTGAGGATGGAGACGCCAGTCAGTCGGCCATTTAATTTGGTGTGGATCCCCGAAGGATGATGACTGTGGTGTTAAACTGATCTCACGCCAGGTCAGTCTCAGGTCAAAACTTCCCCTTCACCCACACTCCTGTTTGGCTGACTCTCTGATACTGATACAATCGGAGATCCAATCTATCAGACACTTCACAGCATCAATGTTAGGTCTGACCTGCTGCTGGCACCAGATAAAAAATCTGCGGATTCATTCAATCATTAGGATTCAGAATGTGGATCTTGAATATCGGAGCTGGAAATCACAGCAATCCAGTAGAAACGGTGGTCAAAATCAGAAATGGTAACCTCGTGGTTGCACCAGAAGAGAAGCTGGTATGATTCCTCCTCTGGAGAGCACGAATGCACACTGGGTAAGTGAAAACTCTGACCTACTGGTGGAGCTAGAGGAAAAGCTAGGCTCATCAAAGTCAGAGGGATTCATCCTCTGAGGACGATGAGTGTCAAACTGCCTAATTCGTCATGAATCATGGCAATCCATCCAATGGCTGATGAGCTTAAGCAGCGGGCGGACCCTCCAACCGGCCGTCCCCACAGCCGTATTTCCCTTTAGCTGATAGTTTGGTGACCTGCGATGAATAATTGATGGACACTGACTAAATAAGTTATTGGTTGTTGCTACACTTTTTCAGCAGAAATTGGGTTTACAAGCTCTGCGGGCCAATGAAATGTAAGGATTTAGGCCGTGCATGCAGCATGTTCTTGCATTGATCCGTGTTGTGCACACCAGGATTCCTCTATTTTGACTTCCTGAGAAGCTGGATAAGTTCAAGATCGCTATTCAAAAGGAGCCTTCCTCTTCAAGCCTCACCACAAGATCAGTCAGCACCAGCTCCTCCTACACTCTGGGTTTTTTTTTTTTTTTTTTTTTGCAGGGCTACAACTTCATTGCTAAATAAGGAAAACAAGCCCACAGACAGACAGAGAGATGTCTGATAACGCGTGTGTCATCTCTGAACAGGAACTCATGGCGAGCGCACCAGCTGAATTACTGCAAAGCGCGGTGATAAATGAGCTATTTCAACACAGCCTTGTGAGCTCTGAAATATCAGGAAGAGACAGAAAGGAGTACAGCCCTGAGGCGGCAAGCTTTAAAGGCATCGAGAGCAGGCATCAGAAAGAGCCACACCCAACAGCTGAGCAGATGCTTTACTCAGAGGGGAACTTACATCTGAGCGAGGGATGTTTTCCCTCTACATCCAGCCAGCACCCATTAACCATGAGTCTTCGCTCGCTGGGAATCTTCATCTGAAAGTCCCTGCTCCACTTTTATTTTTTTTTTGTTGCTACTTTTCTCCTTTCTGTGAGGTGCAAAAATAAGCTCCATGCAAACAGAGCCCCTGCTAATCACTGCACTGTGCAGGGAGCACACAGCAGAGCTGATCCCTCATTAAAAGAGACACACACACTCAGTAAGAACACGTGTTTAAAACTGTGTATTCTTTCCCCCAGCTGCAGGGAGATGCTGCTGTGGCAACGGTTTTTTGACTTCACAGGAGGTGAGGGGCGAAAACGTTAAACTTGCATGAAGGCCGACTAGTCGGAGAGCAAGGGCTGGAGTTTAAAGCAGATTTCCAACATATTCCCATCAGGGTTCGGGATAAGATTGTGCACAGACGCACAAAAGGCTGACCTTATGTGTTTCACCTTGTGAAAACCACGTGCGGCATATTGTCGAACAGATTATGCAATTGCAATGCATACAGTGTTAAGTGCTTTGACAGTGTAGTTACAGGGCTCAAGGCCAACGGTTGACAGAGCACAGAGTCTTAAAAGATTAGTGTCCTGCCAAGTCAAGCTGCGTGGCATATAGGCCGTTTAACCCGTCCAGAGACAGAGGCCACACACATGCCACAAAACCTACATCAGCCAAAGGCAGGGAGAGAAATTGCAGCATCGCATCACACTGATAAGACTTGGTTTGAAATGAACGCCACTCCTTACCTGTGCACATCCTCTTGAAGTCCTCATAGTCAGAGCCTTGTCCTGCAGGTATGATCATAGAGCCCTCGTATTTGAACGCAGCCCTGGAAGACGCAGAAGGCACCGTGCGTTATTACTCCATGCATTATTCACCCTCATGATCTGTTGATTCACAACAATGGCGCTATGTGCACAGCAGATCCATTTTGCGGAATGCCTGAGACGCCCATGCAAGGTGGCGAGCCGCATGTCGGCCGTGTGTGCCACCACTGTAACGTTATCCTCTGTGAATACAGGACAAAGGAAATTACTTCTGCCCCGCTGGGCCTCATAACTGTGCCGTGTGTGACCGCTAAATAGCCAGAATACAGATCAGCTACATGGGTTCAGCTAGGACAGGAGGCTGAGAGGTGCTGCCGTGTGAGGTTTTTTTTATATATATAAAAAAGCTCTGAAATCAGGATTCACGCATCCAGTATGACACAATTCACGAAGGTCTCAGCCTGCCCCCATCTGCAGGTCGTGCTACTTTGAAATATGGAGCGATTTAAAGTTACCTCGTCTAAACGGTAACTACAGCTCGTTACATTTTCACAGTCTTTCTGAACATCTCTTCCATTCGGCGTGTATCCGCTCAGCCGCACTGTGCTTATTTTAATAAAATGTGAACTTCCACCCAGGGTCCGCTTCATATTTCGGCACCGCTCTCCAGACGGCGCAGTGGGCGGTAACAGGCGATGCGAATTAAAATTAGAGATGAGATTAGAAGGAAAAACAGATTACTGCATGTGTTAACTGAGCCGGTTGCTGGAGTGAATAATGGCGAGTAAGTTTTAGCTGTTCAGACGAGGCTCTGGCTTACATGTGCGACATGCTGACTTTGGCAAATATGAAAAGGCAAAATAGTCACATTCTTAAACGGAGTCTGGACAAGCAGCCGCGTCCGCGCACTCACCAATTGGTGTCCGAGTTATCGTCTCTGACTTGGTTGTAAGCCTCTCTGCAAGCCTCTTTATCGATTCTGGTTGCCATTTTTCGGGTGGACGGGGATCAAACAGTCGAAATCAGCGGTGTGTCAGTCCGGAGCAGGGAGAGCTAGCTACGCAGTAATAAAGCAGCTAACTTACACAGTTGATGTTATACATCAGAGAGCTATAACTGATACCGTTACACAATAGGCTTCGCTCCAAAATCACGACCACCGCACTGACACAACTGAGCCGGCCGGACTCAACAGAAACACACGGCTCCTCTTCCAGCGGCTCCGTTCATTTCCTGTAAATCGCCACTTTATGGGCGTTGGTGATGTTCGTCGATCAGGTTGCCAGAGAAGACAGAGAAGTCCCCCAGACGCTGGAATCACCTTCTCCCTGTGAATGGGCAGCCGTATGAGGGCCGCTGTCAAGGCAGCCGCGACGTGCTACTACGTTTTCCGGTTGTGACTTTCAAAATAAAGTAAAAGTGATGAAGACAATGGCTGCAGTGCTCTCAAAACGATAGTTTACATTTATACAATAATGCATTTGAAACAGTATTGTTTTAAATGTGTCCAACACAGTTGTGACAGTCTAATTATTTTTCAAAAGTACAACATTGGCAATGATTATTAGATTGTGTTACATTTATTTAGTTGATGCAGTTATCTAAAGCAACTTACAATAAGTGCAGCTACCCCATTTGCTTTCACAGAGTGGTCACCAGTCTTCTAGGGACCTTATACACGCGTCAGCAAAAACAGAAACTTCTTGAGTCAGATTGTGATTTGGTACAGTCATAGGAGAGCATTTGCTTCCTGATTACAGCAGCAGGAGCAGGCCCAGCATACGTGGATGGTCGTGTGATGTGTGTTTTCATGCGTTAGTCTGGACGGATGTATTTTGAAACAGTGCTTAAATACTTGTCTGGACAGAGGTCATTTTTAGTTTGAAAAACACACATTAATGTGGACGTAGTCTAAATGAGTTGTTAACCAGCACAGCAGACAGAGCACAGCAAGGCAGAGAAATGCCTGTTTGAATAGTAGATACACTCATCCTAATTCTAACTGTCTTGAAGTAAGTAAGTTACTCAGAAAAGTCAGAATCCACACTATGATAAATTAAGCAATCGTACATTAAAGTCTAGCTTTTTTTTCCATTGAAATGAGGCTATAGGCTGGATAAAGTGGAATTTATGTGGTTCTCTCCAGCTGCGGGCGTCTAGAATCATCACTTCAACCAAGTCGTCCTCTTTGTGCTTTCAATTTCTTTTCAAAAATATTTTGCTCCTTAAATTTACAGTATGTTAGTTTAATATGCAATTTATTAGCTTCTATTTATTCTGTATTTGCTCTGTACAGTAAATGCACCACCTTACAGTTCTGAATCACCTGCCACACCAGCTTGATTCGGTATGGTCAGATGGATGAGAGGACTACTCTATATCTTTGAATCAGCTTTCATGCTTTTAATTTGTAGAAAAGCCTCCACACAAAAAGATATTACTTTGATATTTTATCATTCATATAATTTTAGCTTTTCTAGACTGCACAACAAATTCAAAATGGACGGGTATCTGTGGGCAGAATGCTTACAACAGTATTCTGCTGGCATACAACACTGTGGGGCATTGACTAAATAGAAATTCAAGCCACTGAAAACTATTTCAAATGTAAATAATACATTTGCTGTCTTGAACTGTACTTTTTTTTCTTATCTATGTTAAGCTATTATTAAAGGAAAGTAGAAAAACATCAATTTAACTGGCAATTCCAAACTGTTGAACAGTAACTAAGTCTGTCAGAGAAATGTAAGCAGCAGCGGAGACATTATCTTCTAACACAATGTGAAGATCATGTTTATATGAATATACACCCTGTAGTGATCGAATTCCAGACAGAAAACCCCCAACATCAAATGTACTTCACTTTAGCAGCATGAAATCCGATCTTCATTTTACTAGATTTATTTATCAATATTGGAAATGATACAGAGAAAAGCAGAAGAATGGGAAAAGACAGTTGAGATGTCAGTTCTGCTGTCAGGATACAAAAGATGAGAAAGGGGAAAGGAGACAAAAATAAGCAACTTTGAGCAGAATTGGGGCAATATTTAAAAAAATAATCCTTAATCAACATGAGAAATAACTGCCGCTGAGAACAAAAGCGTAAATCACACAATACATTTAATGATATATCTGTGACATCCTATGAATAAGTACAATTGTTTTGATTTTGTACACCAGAAAAATGTAATACACAGTTTTACATTCAATGACATAATTTGGTGTTTTATTCTGAAGGGAAAACAGGCAACTTCCGGTTTACTTTTGCTTAATCGTGTACCTTGACACAACTCAATGCAGCGCTATTAAAATCCACCAATTTCGTTTCAGTAATTTCATTTTAATGGGTTTCATTGTCCCTGGGGGACAATTAAGGACTTTCAATAGAAGCACCCAGATACACGTTATACAGGTTATAGGCCTACTAAATGACAGGGCAGCAAGACCATCAAATAAAACAACGTTTTTAAGTGCACTGAAATAATGAATTTAACTTAAAGATTAATTTTTTTAAATTTAATTTTTAATGCACGTTATAACTGTGAGTGAAATAAATAAATAAAGCTGTTTATTTCACGCAGTAATGCACTGGTATTTACAAATGAACAGCATTTGTATAAAAAATCAAAAGTTCACACATCTGTTTCTTGGTCTTTCACAATCGTGCACACCTGTCACTCTCTGTCGTTTGTTTTTGGGGCTCTCCCTCTGTTTCACCTTTATACATCAACCGGGTAAAGACAAATTACATGAAAAAATGACACACTGAACAATAACTAGCTCACAGTTATATAGGTGTGTTGTTAGCTTGCTCACAAATTCCATTGTTGCTTCTTGAATCATCATTTTCCACCTGTGTTCTAATAAAAATGGCCGCTGCTTCCTTCTTCTCCCCCCGCTGCATGTTTGGCGTGACGGTTGCCCTGGAAAAAAATGAATGAAAGTAGCATCTTTTATTAATGACATATAATATGTACATGTCATTATATATAGATAGTGACAGGTGTTTATTCGCCAGTATTTGTTGTTAATGTTGGCTAATAAAGACACTAAACAGATTATGTATCACAGTTCCTGCACTCATTCATGCACTGCAGTAATCCACACAGCAACAATCACCGCACTGCCTCTAGCAGCGACTAACTGTCGGGATTAACCCGCGGGCTGGAGCACCTGGCTTCACAGTTACAACAAGATATCCTGTTACATTTCCCTTCCTGTAGTAAGATATCAAAACAGCATGGCATTGTAGGTGAACACAGATGTCAATAGAACTAAACCTGTTAAATGTCTGCATCGAGAACACTTAATTTAACAACAGGCCATTTTAAATTAACTTACTCTGATCAAACTCCTACTGTAACATCTGCTGCAACACAAATCTCGACATGACAACTGTACCTGTACAACTGATTCATTCAGGTGGTCCATCTGCTGAACTACTGCAGCGTTGCACTCCTCCTGCTGCAGGCTGCAGACCACTTCACACCTGTGTGATGTGTGTGTTCTTTGTGGTGGGGTAGTGGCTCTGCTGACTGTGTCGGTTATGCACATTTCAGGGCCTGGTTTGAATACCAGCATGTTCCTCGTGCTCTGGAGGTGCTTGGGTGCACTGAGGAAGGCCTTACTGAAGATGGAGACCAATGGGCGTTGATCCGTCTCTGCTGTTACTCCCGCACAGGTAGTAGTGGAATCGTTGACAGGCAAAAACAATGCTCAGACATTCCTTTTCAACTTTGCATAGCTGCTGTGTCTGGCACAATGCACAGGAAGCGAATGCGACTGGCTGCCCCTCCTGCAGCAAGCAGCAACAGGAAGGGCATAATACCTCAAGACATTATAATTCCTAAAGACGGGCACAGCCGTGACCAGAATTTTGATCTCGTTCATGTCATGTTTGGTCAGCCAGTGGCAAAACTTTATCCAGAAGTCTCCTCAGTGGCTCACAGACTTCTGATAAGCACGGCATTAACTTTTGCATCTGTGCAGCTGGGCATGTCCAGGACCGCTCTGAGGCCTTCCACCGACAGCACGTGGCCACGAAAGCAGACCTCTCTGACGCAGAACTGCAGCTTCTTCATGCACAGCCTCAGTTTCATTTCTCTGCATCTGTGCATCAAAGCGGTGAGGCTTGCATGGATTTGCTAGATGACTCAAACGCACTGCTGGTAGGTCGCCATTCTTGCCGCTGTCCCCCCTCCACAGTAAGGCATTTCCTGGGCCTAGAACTGCCACAGCTTTTCATTTATTGTACATTGGCAGCTGCATGGCAAACCTCTACAGCAGATGTTAATGTGAGCTCTTTTTCCTCATGCAGGCAGCGTCTTGTGCCCTCATCACTTACACCAAGGACAAGCCTCTTCTCATCTCCTATGAGTTGCTCTCTTGAGGTCTTGTATTCACATTAGGCTGCTTTTTCTCTCAGTCTTGTAACAAATGCATCAGTTGTTACCTCTTGAAGATGACAGTATTGTTGAAATGTCTCAAATGTGGCTGCTATGTCTTCCTGCTGAGCTGGAGTGAGTCTGAGCATTGCTGCTTACAAATCTGATGCTTTCTCACTGAGTCCAACTATTGATCCTCAAACTGTGCTCGAAAACCTGCCCAGATGCTGCTCAAGTCACGAGACGTCTCCACTGGCTCAGGCGGGGGAATGATTAGCTGCAGCGATCAGGCTAGTTAGGGAACCTCATGTGAACGGTAAAAAAAGACTTGCCCCATCAGTAGAAATAAAACATACGTCGTGCTAGCAACAGGGGCAATAAGATCACTTTTGGGTCCTGGTCTATCTGACACCATGTCGCATGTTGGTGAATAGAGACCCTAGGCAGATCGGATTCGAAACCCAAGGAACCATGCTTGCTGAAATTAACTTGAGTCATGTTTTGGTTCTGGTTTGACAGTTCTCGGTTCTGCGTGGGTCCGGGTCCCAGCCATGTTTGGTTCTGGGTAGTACATTTCTAGGTGTTTTTGGGTTTTGTCATGGATTTGTGGACCCATGAAGACCTCAAGCCCTTTTTCAAATAAACTACTGGCTGCTACAGCTTAGTTGTACCCAGAACAAGTGGTTTTATTAACTTTATAACAATGTCATAGCATTAACATTACACAACGTGCTGTTAACCAACCTTGCCCACTCACTTACAGTTGTTCACAGCTCACCTGCTTATTCTAGCTCTCTGACTGGTGACACGGTATGTCCATCTACCAGTATTACCCAAGTGGCAACCTGTAGGGCTGAAAAATTAAGCCAAAGCCTAAGTGCAAAACCTGCAGTTCCTCGAATGGCAACTTGAGGCTGGATCCAAAACCGAGTCAGTCCCCATAGACCCCCCATATTAAAATGCCCAACTCTATAGCAGAAATAAATATGTTTACAGCCTGGTACAAAAAACAGATTTGGTCTGGTCTGCTTTGAGTGACAGCTAGCTGCAAGGTTTCAGCAACCAGGCTGGATTTTCCAGTCACTGAGCTTCACAATGCCTCTTCAGAAACCTGTGAGTGGTGTCACAAAGACTACATCCATTGTTTTATACAGTCAATGGTATTTCCTAATCCCATGACACCCTCAAGAACTATGTTGTAGTCATTGCAGCCCGTTTCGTGGCTGAGGGATTGTCTTCTTCTGTGCTGGTTGTTAGAGGCAGGTTGCATCCAAAATGTTGCATTACCGCCGACTCCTAAAAAAGGGAAACGAATAAGAAAACAGAAAGAAAAATTCCTCCCCCCTTCTCAATATAGGTTCTGAGAGGGCCTGAAAGCCTCCCCCAACAGCCCCTGCACCTTTTCTCCAGGAGCTCCCATAACATCCCCACAGCATCTATTTCTCTTCTCTCAGATTTCTTTTCCACTTCAGCAGCACAGCTAGTCACCATCGCCAATATGCTAAGATCTTAATCTTGTTCTTACAAAAACAATCCCTTCCTCTCCCCAGCCAACTGGAGTTCTCTTTGATTCTCACTATCATCTCTTTTTATGGCTTTTTCCTCCCTGGTTTCTTCCCGCTGCTTCTGTCAAACCTATCCACCTCCACCTTTCCATCTCTCAGTCAGCACAGCTACCTTTACTCCATTGGAGCTGAGTTGATCTCATGGACCAATTTCAAATCTTTTTGTTCCTATAGTATTACTCATTAGACAACAAAACATGTCAAAAAATGAAATAAAAAAGGACAAAGGTCTTTAAAAAATACCATAATCGCGCTTTAAATTTCACACGAGTATATTTTCACTTTTCTTTACTATCACTCCATGAATGTTTAATTTGCGGGCATTTTTAATAGACACGAGTCAAACGAGTTTATTTTGAAAGTCTAAACCGGAAGTGTATTTGTTTACTCAAGCTAGCAAGCTAGCTCGTAGATGATATGCTACATTGTGCAGCGCTGTCTGTGATCTGAGAAAGTATGTATTTACAGGAATATGTCTCTGTAAGCAGAGGCGGTGTTGACAGAGGTCGTTTCAGGCTGCGGGCCACAGCGTGTCATCGTTGAAAAGCGTCGCATCTTGACCGTTTCCTCCAAAAATGCAGCTGCCTGCTCCTCTTGTGCTAAACTGCGGTAACAACAGATGCTATTAAGCTAACTATCTGAGAGTAACCAGATGCCATCTGCTCCACCATACGTCCAAATGTAAGCATTCGCCAGTTTATAACAATGGGAGGTTTCCAGACTGTAAATCAGAAAGTGACTTAACATACATTGTTGTCATTGACTGTGTGACTTAATGTGAGTGTGTGTATTCTCGATTGTCTAGCTAACAGCATGAAGACCAAAACCCTTCACAGCACAGAACGATGCTTCCCGACATCTCCATTTACACATAACGTTTCTGAAGATACGTAGCTTTTCTGGGGCCTCTTGTGTAAATGGTGCGTACGTACTAAAAGTTTGCGTACGCAGGTTTTCACGCACACGCGGGTTGTATAAAAATGTCACTCAAACTGCTAAATGTCTCCAAATGTCTCTAAATAATGGCTCCACTGCAGTTACGCTGCTATGACTGAGAAGCAGTCAATAAAAAACATACTTATGCCCGCTGATACATCAAAATAGTTTGATAATTTATGTGGATGATGGTTAACATGAAAATGCTGTTTTTCATAACCTCCGTAACTTGTCAGGCTGTGAATGAATGAATGAATGAATAAAGTCACTTAGGAGATAGTTCCAGACTCCGCCGCGGTGGTTTGTGCGCCCTCCGCCTCGCTTCAGTAGCTCTGGCTGATTGAACCCAATGAAAACCTACTGAGACTAAATCCCCGCAGACGACGTGGCCTACTCACTGTGCCAAAGCCAAGATCGCCGGTGAACTGGACAGTCTTCATAGTGCGTCCGCTGGGAATAGAATAGGTCACATGTCATGCGTAATTGATCCCGTGCATGGTGTGTAATTAACTAATGTGTAATTTGGCATCCACTGTGATCTCAGACCGTTTTTCCTTGTTGTACTGGTCTCTGATCCGGCTGCATTGCCACTGTGACACTGCGTCAGACCACAAAATAATCCGATTTTTTCCACCTCAGAAATCAGCGCCTCGAACTCATGCTCGGTGTTTTGCAGCAGGATTGGCCACTGTTATGTGGACAGTAGGTCATTTACGGGAAGAGCCAAGGTGGGGTATATGCGCTCAATTTCAGGTTGATTGGGATGTGTAAAGGAAAGGTGTGCAGCACCTGATGGACGCCATGAGTATGGTAGCTATGCACTCTTTTATATGTGAGGCCCCAGGTTCTCACTTCTGTGCAGGATTTATTTACTACCAGGATTGAGGTACAGTTGTAATACCAGCTTGTGTGTGTTTTTGTGTGCCAATTAGATGATGCCAGCTTGAGGGGACATGTCTGGTGCATTATGCATTATGGACAATGGCAAACCGAGCCAGAGCCGTGTGTGTCGGCCCCAGCGGATCAGTGAGTCGTCCAAGGTCAGTGTGTGTTTGTGTCTGTATCGCTGAGACAACTGATCACAGATCTGAACCATACAGTCAGACTCACATACACATACGGTCAAGAAGGGGAGAGGCATTCATGTACTTTTGCAGAGACAGCACAGTGTTTCTCTTCAAGAGACACTATAAACAAGAGTAATTCTCATATACAGAACATGTAACTTTCTGATGATGGAGTACAATGTATAACTGCTTTGCCAGCTCTTTTGTCATCAAATCTGCACCTGTCCATCTGAACATTGCTCCATAATGCCAATAGTGGTCAAAAACTGCACACGGTACATTTAAAGCCGCCATGTTTTTTCATTCATAAAAAAAAAGCATCCCTTCAACATGCAACAACACTACAGCATGATTAAACATTATTTTTTTTTATAGGTCTTCATGTGCAAGATAGCTAAAAAGGACCTGCATATACCTACCATGCATATACATATTCAGAAAAGACAGGTTATCCTAAACAGCTGTGGACTGTCAGTGCCACATGCTTCAACTAGTATACAACGTGATCATTTCAACACCAGTTCCAACACAGACAGACCAGAGAAGTCTGCAAACAAATTAATTTGGTTCTGCTGTTTGTGTCTCTTGGCATCAGCCTTATATGTTCAGACAGCTGGAAGCACATTTACATCCCCTTGAGAGTCACTGTGTGGGTACCTGGACTAGCATCTCGACTATGAGAGGCTGTCCCAGTGTTAATGTTACTGTTCACAAGCCTAAAATATCTTGTTAAGCTCTGAATACTGCAACTATCGGCAGGCTTACGTGTTGACTGCCACCGTAAAAGAACAAATCTTGTTCAGTGTTTTCCCACCAGTCTTTATCAGGCACAAATTAGGACTATGGTCAGCCAGCGTAGCGCTATTTACATTTGGCGAGGCAGCTGACGTACGAAGTAGACCTCAGAATCTTGCCAATATTGTCACAGTGAGTCAAAGGCCGCAGAATTTAACGCATTCAAATCCAAGCAGACACATGCAAGCTAATGTTATACATGTACTGCATTTGATCTAGCAGGAAATCAGTTCTGAGTAAACTGCTTACCATGCTCTCATAATAATCTTATTATACCAAAAAAAGCCACATATTTTGCTGCATTATGATGCACTGATCCACAAATCACCTGTTTTTTACTTGACAGATCTTATACTGCTAAATCCCGGGCAGAAAAGTCAGCAAATCACTTGCAACTGGCTGTAAAGCTAAAGTAGGATGTTTTGATGAGACCTTCCTCGAACCTGTTGTCGGCGTGTTGTGTTGGCAGGTGTTCCGCTGGGTGGATCAGGCTGTGGAGGTGTTGCAGGGCCTCAATGAGCAGCGGCAGCACAGCCAGTTCTGCGATGTGGTGCTGGTGGCAGACGACCAGAGGGTCCCTGCTCACCGAGCCCTGCTGGCCGTCTCCAGCCCGTACTTCCACGCCATGTTCACTTTGGGCATGAGGGAGGAACGCCAGGAGGAGGTACACAGGATGCTGCAAAGAAAAGTTTTGTAGATAATTTGAACAATGGGAGTCTTTGTGTCTTTAGCTCACTTCCTCATTGTGTGTTTCTTCCTTATTTTCTGTACTTAATTTACATACATATAGCGTATTAATAGTAATGTCATTGAGATAACTCCTCCTTGGATGGTGTGCACAGACATTATCATATGTCCACTCCTGATTAACCTCCATTGTCCTCTTTCTGTCTGCAGGTGGAGCTGGTTGGGATGTCTTTCATTGGTCTGAATGCTGTAGTGGACTTCCTGTACAGTGGAGAGCTGCCATTGGATGGAGGAAACATTGACCATGTGCTGGAAGCTGCCCACCTTCTGCAGGTAAAAACTGGACACTTCCTATTCAACACATGATGTTTAATGTACAGAACAGGCTTTTAATCAGAACAAATGGTGGTTTTTGACCATTTAAATTGTAAAGAAATGTAAAAGGTAATGTAGAAATAATGAAAAAAGTTAAAACCTGGTGTTACTCAGGTGTGGCGAGTGGTGGATTTCTGCTGCCAGTACCTGGAGAGGGAGGTGAGTGAGGACAACTACCTGTACCTGCAGGAGCTGGCTCTGCTCTACAGTCTGGAGCGACTCGACACATTCATCGACCAGTTTATCCTCACACGCTTCGCTACGCTCTCTTTCACCCCTGATTTCCTTCGTGACATTCCTTTACACAAACTCACCTCCTACCTCTCCAGTGGCCAGGTAAATCCTCCACATTGTTTATACTGTTTATACTAAAATTATTTGCAGTTTTAAAGTTAAAAACTCTAGATCCACTGTGTACATGAGCTGCTAAAGGACGGGGATAAAGCAAACTGAAAACATATTCATCATATACATGATCAGAACATGTCAGATCAGATAATGTGAGCCCATAAGATAAAGCAAGATCAAGAGTATGGCCCTGACAATGAGTGGGCCCAGTGAGAGAGATAAAAGAACCAATCAGGGATTAAAACTCAGCACTTTTAGAGGTGAAGCAGGCATGAATATTAAAATCGCCTACAATTAAAACCCTCTCTTTTCTGGGTAGCATTATTGATAGGAGCTCTGAGAAATCATCTGTGAAGCCAAAAGAAGGTTTGGGGGTGTTTTGGCGAAAGCTAAAAAGATGACTAAAATGTTCAATGTTCTTTGAAAGAGTAGGAATGGGGCCAGATGTTATAGTTTCTATCACACTTGATCATCAGACCTGTCAAATGGCGTAAAACAATAAGAACAAGAAGGCTGAGCTTCAGAGGGATGGAATATCTGCCAAAAAGGCTGAAAGTTTGTGCAGGTATCTAAATGAAACCACCTAATTTTCTATAAAATATGCTCTTCTCTCAAAATCACAACTGAAGCATAATGTATAAGTTATGTGTACGTATCCTTCAAGTATTTATCTGATTCTCACCACCTAACTAATCACTTTGAGTAGGAACTGGTTAAACCAGTCCTTTAGGACTCTCTGTGTGTCCCCCTGTCTGAAGGTAAGGGGTATGTTGACAGTGGTGAAGGTGGTGGTATGGCTCAGAGCAGGGCGCTGGAAAATTTCCCATATTTTCAAATACTGATTGTGTATACATGATGTCATTAGTTCCGCTGTGTACTTGGCTGCACACGCTCACACTAGCAGTCATATTAGAAGTGACAGTAACAGATGGGTGTAAGCTCATTAGAAGCTACAATAATTAATCTCTGAGCTCCTCTCTTCATCGTCAGGTTCAGCATGACAGCGAGCAGGCGCTTCTCCAGGCCACCCTGCAGTGGCTCAGCCAGAGTCCCGAGCGGACCGCCCACGCCAGACAGCTCCTCTCCCACATCCGCTTCCCTCTAATGCCGATGGGGGACCTCGTGGGCCGGGTGCTGCCGGCGGTGCGGGCCCTGCTGCCGGAGGAGGCCGGCTGCGAGGCGCTGGTGGAGGAGGCTCTGGGGTACCACACCAGGCCCACCGCCCAGCCGCTCCTGCAAACTGGACGCACCACGCTGAGGGAAGGGGTAGAGCAGCTGCTACTGATTGGAGGAGAGGTACAGCTTTGAATCTGTCTCCTGACAGTTTGGGGAAAAACTTTGCTGCTTTTGCTCTAGGTTTGAGACTTGAATCGGACTTGACTGATGAGATACTTGATTCTTTAAGTCAATTTTTTGACTTGGTAATATCTCGTAACAATAAAGACAGCGACTGGCAGGCCTTGCACAGCCATATACCTTTTCTTTGTAAGTATTTGAGACTTGACTTGGACTTGCTACTTTAGTTCCTGAGACGTTGTGACTGTTACTTGTCAGTGTTATATTGTCAAACAACACAAAAAATACAAAAACAACCAAAGCATCTTTCACAATGAAATCTTCAGACCATCATTGAGTAGAACGTAGTAATGTAAAAAAAAAAAGTAGTAGTGTAAAAAAAAAGTCAATGGTTTAATGAATAGTTCAAAAAATGTCTTGATGATCGACACAAAAGACTGAAGGGGCGACTGCGAGTGAACAGGCCAGTTTTACAACTTTCATGTTAGAACATGTTTCTAAAAGTGAGTCTTTCTAAAGGTACAAGATGTAAGATATGACCATGACCATTTTTGTTTAACCCTGTAAGGCCCACTGTTGCAAAATTACAACATCAGATTTAGCTATATTAACAAAAAAAATCTGCAATTGTTTTTTTTTTTTAAAGACCATTTTACATAGTCAGTGGGTCCTATTGTTTAACCCTGCGATGCTATTGGATGGTAAATGAGTTCATAGGTCTGGCCATCAGGCCATGAACCCACAAAACCTGCAAACTTTGGGGGTATTTTGGCTTTACGGGGTTAAAGCATTCAAAAAAAAAAAAGACTTCTTCAACACAATGCGATGATGTAGTAGTTCTGTCATTATGTCAATGAAGTCTCTGCACTGTGTTTCAGATGTATGTGTTGTATTGTGTTGAAGAAGCTCAGGCCTCCCCCCGTAATTACAGTTTAGAGAAGTGTGCAAGTGTTTCACAAGCTCTCTTAGCTTCTTTAGTCCAATACATAACCAATAAGCTCGCAAAATGCCAAGTAAGGAAAATATTCTTGCACCTGTTTTCCTCATTAAACAGAAAAGTACAACTCATCGCAAAACACACTTCATTCAAACTCAACAGAAGAAGAAAACTCACTAAAAAGGTCTTTGTTTATCTTTCCACTGTCCCAACAACATGGGCAGCAGTTAACAGTTGTGGTGAGATGCTGCCCCCTATTTGTTTGGAGTGACCCTCGACGCAGGTGGACATATCTTACACATTGTGCCTTTAATGGCTCTGCCTAACATTAGCTACAGTAAACTCCTTAAATTTAGCGGAACAGAAACTCATTAGATCTCCTCTCTTTACTTTCCAAGGTGTCAGAGCGTGGAGAGGAGCTAAGTGCCAATGTCTGCCGGCTGGACGGTGAGTCGGGAAGCTGGGAGGTGGAGACGGAGCTGCCGGCCCAGCGGAGCCACCACTGCCTGGCAGTGCTGGGGGGCTTCATCTTCGCTGCCGGCGGCAGCTCGTCCAGGGACAATGGTGGAGACGCCGCCTGTAATCTACTGTACAGATACGACCCCCGCCACAATCAGTGGACCAGGGTACTGTACCAAAGAGCCGGTTCTGTTCTCCTAATTGATAACTTTTCTGTTCGCAAACATGCAGAGCACAGCATGCTACTTGGGAGGATTTTAAGCACAAAAGTGCCAGAACATTAAAGAAGGGAGGTAATCTGAGAAGGTATCAGGGTAAAAGTAAATTCCCAACCCTCCAGCTGCCATTATTTATTCTTTTATTATCTCTTGCTTCCTGTTTGTTGTCTGTTAGCAGCCAAGAAGCCCAAAGACAATAACAGTGTGCTGCTTTTCCAGGGTGCTCCAATGAACCAGCGGCGAGTGGATTTTTACTTGGGGGCGGTGGGAGAGTGCCTGATCGCTGTGGGTGGGAGGAACGACACTGGAGCTTTGTCGTCTGTGGAGGTTTATTGTCCCGCTGAGGACTGCTGGTCGTATGTGGCCGGACTGCCCAGGTAACACATACAATTTCTCTTACCGATGGGTTGAATGAAATTCTGGGGGGCGGTGTTTAAATTTTTTTTTTTCTTGAGAGCTCAATAAATTAGTGTGTTAAAAGAAAAACTGAGACCAGCTGAGCCTGATTATGTGCAGTTAATGCTGATGGAAGCTGACCTAAGCCTGACAGACTACAGCCCATAGAAAAAGTTGTGTCCTTAAGAGGCCACTGTGCAGATGACACTTTAGGAATTGAAATGTCCTTTTCTCTGGCAACAAATGTGGGTCAATATTGAAATGTTTTCATCCCATTTGAAGCTGAAGTTGTCAGTCCAGTTTTCAATCATGCAACTCTTTTGTTTATTGTTATGTAATGTGTGGCATAACAGCGTCAGGGCTGCTTGCATGGCTAGAGACATTTAGTCATTAGTCATCATACTTCTTGAGAACCTATTTGTTGTTTTGCCAGCATTTTGTTTCTTTATCATAGTATCAAGTTCTATGACTCTTTAAGTTTAACACTCCTACATTTTGATTTCTGTCTTTTCTAGGTTTACTTACGGCCATGCTGGCACCGTCCACCGTGGCATAGTCTACATCTCAGGCGGTCACGACTATCAGATCGGCCCATACCGCCGAGATGTCCTGAGTTATGATCCGTCACGGGACAGTGATGTGTGGGTAGAACGCCAGGCCATGTCTCTGGCCCGGGGCTGGCACTGCATGGCCTCCCTCAACCACCTCATCTATGCCATTGGGGGCAGCGATGACCACGAAGACACCACAGAGCGCTTTGACATCCTGCAGGTGGAGGCCTACGACCCGCACAGTGGCCAGTGGACCCGGGTGGCGCCGCTGCTGCTGCCCAACAGCGAGGCAGGGCTTGCAGTCTGGGCAGGGAGGATCTATGTGCTTGGGGGCTACAGCTGGGAGAGTATGGCGTTCTCCAGAGCCACTCAGGTGTACAACCCCGACAAGGGGTCATGGTCCAGAGGGCCAGACCTGCCAAAGCGCATCGCAGGAGCTTCCGCATGCGTGTGCACTGTGAAGCCTTCGCCATCGTCATCCTCTCCGGAGAAGAAGAAGATAGGACGAGGGGTGAAGGGAATATCACACCCCACGTAACAACAGTGACTTTCTCTTTGTCCAAAAATACAAGGCCTGCAGAGACTGGCAGAGACAGAGCCTGGTACATACATCTGATCCAAAACCTCCAAGAGATACATTATGTTACATGAGTATTAGAAGCATTTTGTCACCAGAGGCACTGCAGCATCGCACCAAGGGAGAGGACGAGCGATAATGCTAAACACTGAATTAACCAGAGTTTTCTTTGATAAAGAACACCTGATGTGTTTTGACTACAACTACAGTAAATGAGTGGCAGTGTTTGTAGACATTTACATTCACAGCTACATAGATGAAGATAGCAGTTAATTTTGTGTCCTTGGTACAGTAGATACTAAAATATGTATTAGCACTCTGTCCTTTTGAAGTCCAGATATGGGAGCTCGTGGATGCTCAAAGGCCGGATGGTGGGTATGAAGTGCAAACCTGCAGGACGGGCTGCAGGGTGGGAGTGGCACTCTGGCACTCCTGTCCGCGCTGTGGACAAACCTACACCTGCACACAGGAAAGCCACCCGGACGGATGACTTAAAACTGGGCGTACCAGCAGATTCTTTTGTACAATGCTGATTGTTTGGAGCCGTTAAAAAAAAAAAACACGAGTTCAATGCAGTGTCTTTATTTTGGAATGTAGGCTACACATAACATGACAGCATGGCATGTAGCAACGACTCTGTTACCACAGTTAACCAGTTGTTAACTAGCAGACAAGTGTCTGTTTGTGTTAAATCTTATTAAATATTTAATATTTCCAACCCTTGTTTGATTGTGATGTTTCAAAGTTTGATCAATGATTTTTTCCACGTCCTCTACATAGATCATATGGTGAGGGTGCTGACTTTTTGCCAGGGATGTGCAGCTTTAACCACAGCCTTTTGGCACGATATCTCGCATGAAATGAGCAGACACATATTTTAAGATTTGAGTCAGCTGAAGGCATGAAAAAGTCAACCAGAGACAGCTTTTTTAACCAACTTATGGCGCTAACATTAGCTTAATTAGCCAGCTAGATACAGTTGATAAAAATCTGCCTCCAACAGCTGTCATTACAGCCAGCACAACAACAGTCAGCAACTAGATAAATAAGCTGCTTTTGTCCGGTTCATCAGCTGCTAAATCTGCCACTGTCGTAAACTGCGTATGTGCATAAGAATCTCCGTACAAGAACTACAGTTGATTAACATGCTGGATGCCTGACAGACGCATTTGTTGCTGTTCCACTGTCAGATATTGGGTCAGGTGACCACCGTGGTGGGCCACAAGCCCAGAATAATCAGTGATGTCCCTGAGAATCCTCATTCCAGCTCCAAGGTCAGGCTGCCTTGCAGGACTAAAAGCATTAGAACTGACATTGTCTAACAGAGATATTGTCACCACCGCCTCTAGAGTACAAAACTCCACTCATTTTCAAGGTCCATCCAGAAATGCCCTCCTTCGCACATCACACTTATTCAGAGAGTGTATGGAATGAAATTAGAGTGTGATTATGTGAACACAAACATACAGTATTTTATTCATAACAGGAAATATTAGAAAAGTAAGCATCACAGTTTTCAGCACAATAGAAAAGAGCTTATCAACACCCTGATATTCATTACACATTCATATTTTCACTCTTCAGATTCACCTTCACATTCCTTCATTATTCGGTAAACAAGTCAGTGATGAATTACTGTAGGTAGACTGCATGTAGCTCGCCCAGTTGATGCTCGTGGTATCAGTGGATCCAGTCTGCTGTCTTTCCTCTCCTCATACAAAGGGATAATACGGATGAGACTTGACCCTGAGAAACAGAAAAACAAGCATGACTGTGAAAATAGCCGCACCTCGAGGATGACTGCTGCTACAATGGCTGCGCGTTGACGTACTCTTCGAGCATGCAGGCTTTCCATCCTCGGTCCAGTCCTCTCAGTGCTCGCATGTCTTCGTCTGTCAGACTGAACTCAAAGACCTGCACAAAACAGCACCAGCAGTGGATTGTACAGACAGCTGCAGTGAGGGGACTCAGCACATCAACTTTTCTCATTACACACACTTGAGTTTCATTGATTCGTTTACTGCACTGGAAAGATTTCATTGAAAAAAGTGTCGACTTTTTGAGTACCAATACTGCAGGCTCTATGATGATGTGTAGTTAACCACTCAGCCCACTCCTGGTGATAAACATCTCAAAGCAATTAACAGTTCAAGGAGGTTCGTCTCAAAGATTAGAAGTACAAAGGCTTTAGTAAGAAGTGGAGGATATGAATACTGCCCCTCTCCCGTGGGAGAGCTTTTATATCTTTACTCTTCAAACATCAAGAGGGCTGAATCCAGACCGTGAAAAAGCTTTTTTTTTTTTTTTTAATTCAAGTTTAGATTTATTTCAGGCAAAGCTTCTTGTTGTTATTGATCCTCAACCGTGACTGTTAAAAGTGAAATAAAATGCAAGTGTGCAGGTCTTCTGAACTGACGTTATTGGGTTGTATGTATCCACTTTATGATGCTTTCAGAGAGGCTTGCAGTCAGAGCACAGGCACAATGTTTTTCAATTATGCTGTTTTTTTTAAATAGCGTCGCACCCACGTGACGTGCGTATAATAACACCCCTTCAAGAAGTCCACCATTTTGGTTCAGACTGAATATCTCAACTTCTATTGGCTGTATTGCCTTGAAATTATACATATTCATGGCCCCCGAGGATGAATCCTACTAACTTTGGTGATCCTCTGACTTCCTCTAGCATTACCATGAGGTTCATGGTTGTGGTTTTGGGTGAAATGCCTTGACAGCTGTTGGATGGACTGCTGTGAAATTCATTCACATTCCTCAGCATAATAACTTCCTTTGACATATCATCTAGCTTATTGTTGTACTTTCTGACTATAGCTGATGTATCCGGTTTATATTACTATTACTATTACTATTGTATGACACAAAATAGCCTTTTTTTGTTTTTTGTTTCTTGATATCCAGTTAATGAACTGGCACTTACAGTCTCCTGTAGGCTAAAATTTTGGCAGGGACTACATCATTTACCAAGGAATATTAATTATTCATTATAAGATCTTTTTTTTTTGTATTCTATTTTATTTAATTTTTATTTGCAATAGTGGCAGCTGAAGAGAGACAGGAAATGCAGGGAGAGAGGGGATGACATGCAGCAAAGGACCCCAGCCTAGAATCGTACCCTGGCTGCTGCAGTAAGGACTCTTAATACATGGTGCACGCTCTAGGAGGTGGTACCAGGGGTACCTAGAGACAACTATTTTTATATAAGCCAATCATACTTAGCATTCATGTGAACATTTTATTTAAGCAGCTGAGGATGCAGCATCTGTTCTGCAGTCATTTTGCTTCATGTATTATTAGTTTTTTGTTGTGAAAGGTTTTTGACCTTTTAAGCGGCACTAAACAATATGAACATATTTAAAAGTGAATTCAGTGACTTTGTACTGACAAACCCACAGAGAAATATCATCTGACTTTGCCATTTCCCTCAGCTCTGGAGAGCTCTTTCTCATCTTTAAGCTCATTGTTTTGGTTCGGCCCGCACCTTTACTGCTTTAGTTCAGCCTCACGCTTCTCGTCAACCTTGCTTCCAGCCACAGCAAGCAGCTGTTTTCAGTGAAGAAAGCTCAGATAAACCAGCTGTACAGCACTTGCGAAGCACCAAATGGCAGACAGACATAATTAGAGACTACCCAGTGAACACAGTGGAGCATTTAGCTGCTAATGAACCAGATAAATTTCTCTGGAGGTGGTGGCAGACACAGAGTGATGTGAATATTGGACTTATATCCATCAGGAAGACAGAAACAGTTCACAGAATAACGTACAGAGTACTTTCTTTTGCAAACGTTTTCCAGTTTAAACTTTAGAGGCTGGTCATATGTCAGCAGCATGTTTCCTGGTTGTTCTGCTCCCCAAAGTGACTAAAAATCAATGAAGAAGGGTTTTAAATAAAGGCATATTAAAAAAATAGTAGGTCTTGTTTTTCAAAAACTGGATTTGGTGTGAGCTCTGTTGGGCCACAGCTGCATCTGTCAGGAAGTGGCATTCTGCAGTTTCCCCAAAGCAACCAAATAACGCAAACATCCACACTCTGTGAGGAGTGAACAATGGCTAATGAACACACTATTATCACAGAGAACAAAGCAAAGTGGGCGCTAAAGAAAGTGTGCAATTGCTACGAGTGAGCGTGAGAGATAGGAGCAGAAAGTGGATAAAACTTAGAGCGGTTTTCACCTTTGTGTTTTCAAGGATGTGATGAGGCTTGTCACTCTTAGGGATGACTGCAACACCCTGCTGCACGTGGTACCTCAGCAATACCTGGGAGCACACCGCTGTTACAGACAAAGAAATACACACACACAAACACACACACGTTCACACCTTTTCAATACACTTACTCACACTGACCTGTGCAGGGCTGTGTCTGTGCTTCTTGGCTATCTCTGCAACTACTGGGTCCTCCAGGAGCTTATGTGGATCCGCGTCTTCTCTTATTCTGTGACAGGCAAGATAAAATGCTCAGAGGAATTTTAAATCATGATTTTTTTTTTTTCATTTTTAGGCTCAATGGGTAGCCCAGCAAGTGCAACGGCAGAAAGAGACAAAGATACCTCTGAGCAACAGCCAAATGAGAATAGAAGAAATCAGCAGTCATGGGCAAAAGAAATTGGAAGCTTAGCATCAAGGTACGTGCAGAATCAACTCAGAACAGGTTCCTGTTTCAGTGTCAAGTGTACAAAAATTACTCTGTCAAGCTGGGATTAACAGCAGTGTTGATTTACCCCTTTCTTAAAACTTCAAAATAAAAACAGGAGGTTAGTCCCGGGTTAGCACCATTGAAATTGGATTACAGGATATCAGCTGAACATACTGTGGACTGACAAATCACAGCTTTACACCATTCTGGTTCAATAATAATAATAGTTTTTTTTTTTTTGGACTGGAAAACAAATTCAAAATTAAAGGACGTCCAAGGGAGATGGTTATAATGATGTTCTCCCCTGTCACGCATCAGAAGTTTTAATCTTTTTCATTCTTCTTCTTCTTCTTTCTGAGCCAAAACGATGCAAAACATAAATAATACATTTGATGTCTGAATTTTGCTGTTTGTATGTATGTTAAAATAACTCTTATTGAAGGAAAGAAGAAAAACGGACAATTACTATGGTTTGTGACTCGTCCAACTGAACAAACTGTTTTTCATTGTGACATGAATTTTCCATGCCATGTTAAAAATGTCACAGCACAGGAAGATAAGTGATGAGGTGTTCTGCATGTTAGTGTTGTGGCAGCATAAACCAGCAAACTATCACATGAAAACAGTGCTTTGAAGGACACTCCTACTGACTGTAGTTACATCTGTGACTGAGTGTCAACAACATGACAATAAAAAAGATTCAGTTCGTAAAGATAAAAAGCTAAATTCTTGTACTTTAACATGTTTTCCATTTCATCATAACACAGTAAATACATAGATGGAAAGGAAATGGATACTCTGTAACAATGTGTATTGTATTTCACTTTGTATTTATTTAGCTGTTTTAAATATTCCATACTGCAGACCAACATTTATCCTATTTGTAAGTAAATGAAATTAAAGAGTAGATGGAAAATTTTGAACTCTCATAACTGATGTGAAGATGTCAAAGGGTTAGTTTTAGGATGATGGATAATATTATGCACTACTACAACTTCGGTTGGGATTTGGCGCTATATAAATAAAATTGAATTGAACTGAACTGTAACACCTCACAAGTTATCTGATTCGTTTATAAGCACTCATGTTAACTGTGCATAATAAACAATAATGTGTCCTTTATGGATCAGAAAATGATCCCTGAGCATGATCACACCCAAGTTTATGATATCAACAGAAGCATTCAGGTTGATTCATTTATAATCATCAGTCTGAGTCAGTGGAGTGTGTGAGTGACGCCATGTGTCTTACAGCTTTGGGGATCTCGCAGGTGAGCCAAAGGGGCTGTAGGCAGTCAGGGCAATGTTTTTAGATTTACAGAATTCTACCAGCTCTGTCTGCACCAGGTAGGGATGTAGCTCCACCTGTGAATGATATAACGCCAGATAAAAGGTGAGCACATATGGAGGCTGATGGAGAGAGTTCTGTAAGAGCTGGGTAAGTTTCTGAACTTGGCTTTAAAGTCAGCTGTTGAGCAGATCCAAAATTCAGTTCCAGGAAGCTCTCCCTAAAGAGCAATGAACAAAACATAGCATTACGATAAGCTGGGTGCACCACACATTTTCACATATTCTCATTTTATTCTTATTCCTGGAACGACATTTCAGTCCTGCACAGGAACAGATTCTAAATCCAACTTATAACCAGATTGATTGCTGATGGTCTTTTTCCTCTATTATATTCTTCTATTGTCTTACAAAGGCCATCAGTTAATTGCCAACAACCCAACTGACTAGAACTACTATTTTACCTTATACCGTCAAACTTGGAGTATGCAGGTACAAGGAAATCAAAAAGAAATTGGATGAACAGACTTTCTCCTGCTTATGTCAATAAAGTAGCTGAATATTCAGTACCTGATTGACAGCGGGAGGCACCCTGCACAGAGCAAGAAGTCTCTCCAGCTGCAGGATGTTGAAGTTGGACACCCCAATGCTCTTCACCTTCCCTGAGGCTTGCAGAGTTTCCATCCCCTGCAAACACGACAACAGACAGCCACAGTTAAAAAAAAAACAAACGTCATCTATCCTCTCAAAAAGGCTTTTGCGGTTTAACAGAAAAAATTAAAAATCTCGTTCCCATACCAGGTGGATGAAGTATGTTTGATTTAAAACTAGACAAAAACAAATCACTCTTGAAGGAAATCCGACAAACTTTTTATTTTCTGTTTTTCTGTCACTGGCATGACAACTTGAAGTGAGGCTATATAAATTTAAACAACAGAAACCACTGAAACCAGAGTGGGTACATGTGTTCTTACCCTCCATACGTCTATATAGTCAACGTCAGAGGTCAGCATCTTTCCATCCTTCTTTGGGAAAAGCTCATCATCCACTTTCTAGGAAGAGATGTAAGGGAAACAGTCAATTGTCAAGTGTTTGAAGGCAAAGATACACCGTGTGTCCTTTCCTCAACTCTTTCAAGGATATTTAGCAAATTTATTTAAATTAACATTTGTATGCATGTGTACTTGTTGTCGTTGGTGGAGACCAAATCAGAGTAATACTGAAGTCAGCAACTGTTGGCTTATATGTCAGCCATAGCAATGTGACACGCCATTAGTGTCTCAGAGCTATTCTCTGTGTTTGGTTTGGAGGGGCTCGACACCCTGATGGTCAAGAATCATTTGATGCAGCTCCAAAAGATTTATTGTTGTGGCAGAGTCTTGCGTAAACAGACTTTACAGGCCAAAAATGTCACACTCGGATCAATCATTTTTTCCCTGCCTGGGGTAAGGGCAGGAGAAAAGATATTTTGGATGTTACGCTCAACCTTTAGGCCAACAGGGAAATGCACAAGGTAAAGATCCAGGTAGTCCAGCTGGAGATCATTCAGGGACTTATTCAGGCACACAGGGATGTCTTCTGGGGCATGATAGGTACACCACAGCTATATATAAAAAAAACACAGAACAGCAGGGTTAACAGAAGACTAAGATATGATATATGATATATAAGGCAGCTTATTAAGCATTACAAGACTAAAAGTCCAGCGCTTGATAATGCCTATTCTAAAATATAGTACTTACATCTTATTTGAATAAATCAGAAAACATTCCTTTTATCTGCGTGTAAGGTTCAATCAGGTTCAATTTCTACTCATTGCAATTCAGAAAGGACAAAACATCTCAGTTGTGTGGACAATTGAGATGTAATTCCCCCAGCTCGTGTTGCACTCTGGCTCAGCTGTAACACCTGTTCTCCTCAGCACCCACCTTACTGACGATGAACATGTCCTGGCGCCTGATGATGCCTTGCTGCATCTTGGATTGCAGAGCCTTGCCAATATCAACTTCATTTTTGTAGCTGTACGCGGTGTCTATGTGGCGGTATCCAGCTGCAATGGCAGTCTCTACTGCACCCTGGATTGAGGTGCGGGGGAAAAAGGAAGACTGCAAAAGGAATAGCAACATTTTAGCATTTTTTAAAAATCTCTGCCTGTATTCTCAGTAATGTTCTGTTTCTGGTCCTTATGGTAATACAGTGATTATATCAGCACTGTAGTGTGATTGGAGAAATAGTTATTCACTTTCTCACTGAGAGAAGATCAATAGCACTGTCGTGCTTGTCTGTTAAATATGGAGCTAGATCTAGCAGCTGGTTAGCTTAGCTTAGCATAAAGACTGGATAAAGGGGCATATTGTCAGCCTAACTCTGTCCAATACTAACAAAATTTGCCTGATTGTGGAGTGAGGTTGCCAGGAAGTCACTGTACCCACAGTGTAACCCTGACCAAACAATGTCATTTTTAGTTAAATGTTTTTCCAAAAATATCACTTTTATTATATAACTATTCCTAAAAGGATTTACCAAGTTCAAGGTAGAATTGAATAAGATTAGCTTTATTACCCCTAAAGTGAAAATGCTACCGTGGGACAAAATCAAATGCAACATAAAAATTAGCAATAAATGGCAGTAAAACAGAGTAGCACAGGAACAGCATGCACATCTTGCAGAAACAGAAACAGCCAGACAGTTAGATCAGGTTGAAAAAGTCATACCACAGAGTTGCATATAGTAGGTCTTTGTCTGAGTTTTTGGTGCAGTAAGCAATGGGAAGTGTTTGGGGCATTGAACTATTTTTCCATTGTTGCACACCACATCCATTAATAGATTTATAGCAAGCACCAGTACTGTAAAATCTAGAAAAGCTATTTAAGGTTGGGGTTAGGGTCAAATTTATCTATACAGTGGTTTTCACAGACAGAAGTCACAAAGTGTTTTTCATGGCCAATATAAAATATTCCAAAATGAAATCATAAAAGATGAAGTGACCACCTGAGCCTCTTACATAATGAAGAAACAAATTCATAATAATGCAAAAATAGATAAACATTTAAATATATACATGCATATATAACATAACGAAATACATAAAATGCATGAGCAATGTTAAATCTGCTTATCATCCATCCCAAGGACAGCAAATGTAAAGAGAATGACAGGGGCCCCAGAACCGAGCCCTGCAGGACACCACAAGACTCCTCTCCTGAGTGGAGAGGAGTCAGACGCAGAGTGTCCAATAGAGATGGTCAAGCTTCTGTCAGTGAGGTAGGATGGAAGTGCAGCGATGTCCTTGGCATATTTTAATGCCTCTGTTCCACAAAAAAGTGTCCTCAATAAAGTGTCTATGTGTAAACTTGTGGATAGTTATCCTGTAATCCTGTTTGCAAGGTTAGCACCAGCACTATTTTGGAGTTTTCCAAAAAGTTTTCAGTGTCCTTATACTGCTTGTGTGTGGACAAAAGGCCAAAACACATTAAAAAAAGCTATGTTTGTTCTGAGAAATAACTTTGTATGTGTGACTGGGCATCAATCTCTCTTGGCACACTAACATCCCGGAGTCTTGTCATCACAGTGAAGTTGCCAGGTATCAAAGGAAGACTAAGGAAGTCATATTTTGTTTTTTATAGGCATTACACAAACAAGGTACGTGTTAATTGGTGAGTGGTAGAAGTGCCCATGGTCATATTTGTAAGACTGGTCACAGCGAAGCTAGCTGTTTCCCTGTGCTTCCAGTTATTATGCTAAGCAAAGGTAAGTGAATTGACTCACAGTTCTTATTTTCATCTAACTCTCAGCAAGAAAGCAAAATAAGCTTATTTCCGAAAATTTCAAACTATTCATTCAGTAAAGGAGACAGGATCTGTTTGCAGCCGATTCCTCTGTCAAGGACAACCAATCAGAAGTAGTATTTTCAATTGCCTTCCTATGTAGACTTCATTCAGTAAACACTTTCACCTCAATGCATGTGTCTTAAAAGAATCATTGAGAACATTACTCTTATGCAGCAGTATGTAAGAAAACACAATGATGGTAGCCGGATTGTTTACAGTAAAAAACAGATATAGGAATGAGTGTTGAAGCTACCTTCCATGTCCCCAGACCCAAAGCTGGCATTCGAGTGCCATCATTCAGCTCTATGGTCCTGGCCACCTGTGTGTCCTCCATGGAGTACATTTAACCACTGCTGGAGAGAAACAAAATGAGAAACTCTGCGCACACTAGTACACTGTCAGAGCTTTCCTCTTCCTCTTTTTCCCTCAAGCTGCAACTGCTGAGTCAACGTCCTTTTTCTTTGCTGAGTTCATTTCTCTGTGTCATGTGTCCTTCTTTCCTTCTCTCTTTTTCTCCCCCTTTCTCTTTCTTTCTCTCTCCTCTTCCTGCCTTATCAGTTCTGCAGTTAATTATTGGACAACGCACAAAGTACTTCACCGCTGAAGTGAAGTATTTGTGCGTATACACAGTAAGTGAGGAGGAGCATGTTGCAAAGGTCACTCTTCTCATAGGGGTAGAGCAGCACACACACATGAACACACACACCACACACACAGGCAGGGTCACATTGGAAGAAAAATCTGCTGTAATATTTCCAGTTCAGCATTAGGTGGCAATATTGTATTACTGAACTGTTGATGTTGATTTGAAGGAAAAAGACTTTCATTCATTCATTTCATTTCATTCTTCCATTCTCCAAATATAATAATAATAGTAATGAAGAGTTCATTTGTAAAAACAGATTTTTATTGCAAGGATGTCAAGGTCCCGAAAAGGAGATTGTGCAGTAGTATTGTGATCAATTTTCTGGATGTTTTATTTTTAAGAAAAAAATGCTGATTTCCTTTTTTTCAATGAGAATATTCAAGACTGGATTACCAATGGCCAATATGATTATTGAAAATATGTTTAGACTCCTAATTATTAATCTGAAGGGATGAGGGCCTTGAGGTGGTCCTGCATTATTACCTGTCTTTACCATCCTCTTGTAGGGGGGCCCTGTGTCAACATTGACAATGTGCATCTCAAAAAATAAATGTGTTTAACTAAAATGAACAAAAACAGGTGGTCTCTAGGGT
Organism: Chelmon rostratus; assembly: GCF_017976325.1. Taxonomy (NCBI): domain Eukaryota; kingdom Metazoa; phylum Chordata; class Actinopteri; order Chaetodontiformes; family Chaetodontidae; genus Chelmon; species Chelmon rostratus. Next base: position 8,025,477 of record NC_055663.1, on the reverse strand, counting down.
CTCTAGGTTTTTTATACCTTGGGGCCCTCTAACAGGTTAATGCCATCTTGTGAGTATTTATTAGTTTCTTGGGGATGTGAGCATTTCATTTTAGCTTCTGTTATCATTTGTTATTTAAAGATTTTATTGTAAACGTTGGGGGGACATTTTTGACCCTCTTATGGCATGAGATAAAAAGTTAGAGGACCACCAAAGTTTTAACAGTTCAGCCTGAGAGGGATCTGTGCAACTGCTGTCAAGACATTTCACCCACGTATGTCAGCGTCATGGCGGTGCTAGAGGAATCGTCGGGGAATCACCAAAGGCCTTACCTGTAGAGAGTGAAGGAGAATTTGATCATCTGAAGCAAATTCGCTTCAAAAATGTCTTCTTTTTTGCTGGGAGTCCTCTTAGGCTGCCGTTGGACACTGTGCAGTCTTTACAAGGCTCAGCACATTTTGTGTTCAAACTGCCATATACATAAAGTGTACACAACATCAGTACTGGTAAAACAAACTGTCTGTCTAATTATGTTTTATGACATTAATCAACACCAGTCATGTCAACATGTTTTTATTTGGCAACTATTAAGAAAACTGCTAAGTACAATTTTGTGTCTGTAAATATATGTGACACACAATTAATATACATAAAAAATATACAAGAATGTTCTGATGAAGAGAATTGTTTTCTAGCAAAGTATGCAGATGATTATCAGTTCATAACATTTCCTAAAATGGATGTTCAAATACAAAATCTGCTTTCCCTAATTATGACCACAAAGAAGCCAGCTGGTGTGTACAGTATACAGTAGAGTCTACCATCCTGCAGTTGATATAAAAGACGTTACATTACATAGATATACAAAGCGTTACACAAATTATATAAATACACAAAGACAAGTGGAGGTTAATATAAGTTTCCTGTATAAAATATAAATATTAGGTCTGCTCATTTCATATGGTTTACATCAAAAATTACACCATCAATGGACCATCAGATAGCTTGCTTCCAAGCTTTTTGTTGCCACAGTGGTGACTATTAACACAGTTTTGATATCAGATTTTTACACCTCTAACTTCATAATGCGGTGGAATAAAATTTCAAAGCTGACTTCAGCTCTGCGTGTGTGACAATCAATTGGTTCTTCCTCCAGGCTTTGCTCTCCACACGGTCCATGCTGTCGGTCTGGTGCCTCTCTGCTGCATCACTGGTCCAGATCATTGCTGTCGCGGCTGCTGGGCCGATAGTGGCGCTGGCAAAACTCCCTGATTCGAGCACAAGCCTCCACCATCATCTCCTCCGGCACCGTCACCACAATGCGACAGAAGTTCGGATACTCAAACGCCTGGGAGAGGACAGAACATGGACAGTCTTCGGTATTTAAATGATAACACCTGTCTGTCGGTTTGAACTGAAGCTTGTATACAGATGCTAGGACAGATGGATCAATGTTAAGCTGTGACAAAAAAAGGGATGAAGTCTTACTGAGGCAGGTAGACAGAAGACAGACTGCTCGGTCACCAGCCGTTCAGTGAAGTCCACATCGTTCTTAAAATCTGGAAAGCGGTCCATGTCAATCCCCACCTGGACAGATATGCACATACACGCACGAAGAAGCTCAGACTCATATTCAAACCTTGATTAATTCTATAAAATTGTGTAGAACGACAGAAAGTTCAGGTTCACACGCGTGAACAGGTGAGATTAGAATCTGAATGTGAAATAGCTCTGATGCAATATGTAACATCAGTGTCCAAGTTTGGTTTATCTGGTGATTTTTGAGATATGTTTATGCATACATGCATCTAATATATGTGTATGATATGTTTTTTCCTGCTGAACTACTGTAGCTACAAAAAAAGCTAAAAAAAATCATTAGCAATGACATTCTAAAACAACATTATTAAATAATATTTGAATTAAATTATATTATAATTAATTAATTATAATATATTATAATTGCTAGTAGCTTCCCGAGACTTTTTGATATCTTTTATCATTTCTAGGCTAAATTGGACATTTCAGGTGGAAACTACTTCTTGAGAAGTCAAAAAACATAAATATACACACACGTATACATAAATATATACATACACTACTGCACTACAGTATGTGTTTTTTTTTATTGGAACTGTTAAATGAGGTGCAGTCTGACTTTAAATCAATACACTCTGTGACGAGAACTTCATGTGTAAAATCTGTGTGCCCCTTTATGGGCAAAGTCACCATGACACAAAAACTGCATGTTTGTCCATGTTAAGAGTAAACTACACAAACACACACACACACACACACACACACACACATTTGTTGTACTGACCATGAGGTACATGGCCCCTGAAGGCATGACGGGGTTCAGGCCGGGGATGGTCGACAGCTCATTGTAACAGATCTCTGAGTTGGACTGAGGAAGAAAAAGATGAGTCAGTCTCACGTGATGCATATTATTGCAGTCAGAGCAAAAATAAATTCATCAAGTAAAAAAAATGGACACATAAACTGAAAGGTTTCTGAACATTTTGATTCATATAAATACTTTTAATATTTAGAGTGTGAGTCTAAAATATAAAAGCTGCAAAATATACGAATTTGCATATTTTAACCAAGACATCTGAAAATGTAAATAGAAATACAAAATCTAAGTACTGAGATCAAAGTGTAAGTCCCAGTAACATAAAGACATGATAAAAGATAGATATTACTCATCCGCCTGTTTACCTTTAGGAAGCTGATGGTGTTGTTGTAGAAGCTTTGAGGTGTGTTGTTGAGGATGCTCTCCAGGGCACCTTGAACGATGCTGCAGGCTCCCAGAATACGCTGGGTCAGTTTCACCAGACCCTGACGAATCTTCACAGGGGACAAACTACATGTGTCAGCTGGGTGAACCTAACCGTACCGGAGCCTTCCCATTGATTGAAGCAATGCACAAAAAAAATCGTCTACACACCTCAGATCCAAATATGTCATTCCTGTCATGGATGAGGATCCATCCCATCCTCCAACCGGGGACCAGCCAGCGTTTAGCCAAGCCGCCGCAGGAAAGGATGGGAACGTCACTGCTGAGAGACGCCATGGACGGACAGGCGGAACCTGGGAAAACCTGAGAACAGGAGCGGGAACAACATGAATTATGGTCAGACAGAAGAATCATCCACGGTCAGTGTACATGGTATGCAGGTTAGCTGTATCTCTTTTACAAAACAAACAACATTATTCAGTCAAATTATTATTTTTTTATTTGCTTGTATAATATTTTAGATTCATTCTGGGATAAAGAAGAAACTAAAGGAAGAATACGAGGAGCGAAAGAGTAGTAGAGCTGGGGGGTGGGGGTTTGGGTGAAGGAAAGGTTGATGACACATTAACCACAGCGACATATGCTCCTCCCACACAAAGCTGGATCCCATTAAAGCCAGACTGACGCTGACCGGGGAACTGCCCCGCGTCCTATTGGCCAGGCTGCTTTAAATGTCTGAACAGCAACTGACATCTGAAATGTGCCTGCACAGTACATGTGTCAGCATAGCTCTGTAATTTGGAGCAATTTCTGGCTTGTGGCCAACTCCGGCATCCCTCCCCTCTCTGAAATTAAGTATGAGTTAAGTAAGACAGGAATTACATTCAAACATAATGATCTGTACAGAGCGTGCGATGAAAAATTGTACGTAAATGAAAACATATGCAAATGTTTGAATGGAAAGTATGGAAACAGTTCATTCTGTAAGTTCAGAATAATAAAATGACTGACTTTATGAGTCATGAAGGTATACAGAGAGGACCGAGACTGTGCAGACAGACGCGTAAAAACTGAATTTATTGCTGTAGGTGACAGGAGAGGAGACAGAGGATGTGCCCCACTGACTGAGCCCTGTTAGGTCCATGCAGCTAACAGACACCCTGGCCCCTTAGCCTCCAAACACTCCGAAGAAAGGCCCCACCACCACACCCCCGACCCAGCTCTCCACCCACCACTACACGCCCCCCATTCCTCCCATTTCTGCTGCCAAAAGCCCACATCCGCATTAATTGCAAACACATGCAGGCAAAAAAAGTGCCGAGTCATTCTGGTCGGCTCGTGCGAAACAGTCAGATGTTCGTGGTGGTGGTCTTTTCCACTCACAGCAAATGCAAGCCTACAAAATTCATTCTTCTTTGCGCAACTGACGGACAGACACCTCTGCTTTTGTAGCTGCCAGACAAAGTTAAGACACTACATACTGAGACGTAAGAAAAGACTGAAAACTGAATTTGTTGATATTCGATCAATCGAAGGTTGAACAGTGCTTTTAAACATGACCCATGAGTCGTATTTGTCACCTTATCAGAATGTTAATTAAGTGGAAAACTACTGCACTAGACAATGACCTTGTCACCACATTTGTTTTGAGCTGACAAACAACAGTCAGCCTGGCGGCAAGTTATGTGTTCTTTCCTGTTTATATGTCTGTGTGTACAGGACTCTGTGTGTACTGTATAGCTGTCTACATGTTTGCACAGCCTTCAGCTTAAGTTTGACTCGAACAGACTTGGTCAAGGCCAACAATGATGTCAGCACTTTGGACTGAATGTGCTGACGATGTTGTTTTCTGATTTCCACTTTTGATCACATTTGGTCATTTGCGATAATATTCCCAAAAGAAAGTTTAAATATTTTGAGAACTAAGTTCTAAGATTACAAAAAAAAAAGATGAAATACTCAGTTTTAAAATACCGTTTGAGGTAATACTTGCTGTTTCCCACAGGAATTAATTCTGGACGCAGCACAAGCTTAAAATGCTATCACCCACATCCACATCCACTGCTTGCACTCGCTGACCTCCCTTCCCCCCGTTCATTCAGCGTACCCGCCTTACTGGTTGCTGCTTCCAGGCCTCATTCACCGCACAAGGCCTCATAATCCCCCCTGTGCTGATGTGGGGTTGTCCACCCACCATCCAGAGCCAGGGCAAATACCGTCAAATACCACCAAACCTCTGCTGTCATTGTGATGAAAAATGTGTCTCGCTGGTGTTACAGAGGGCCAAGCCCACCTGTGCTGCGTGACTTGTGTTGGTGTGTAGTTGTACTCACCATATCACTGTAGATTTCATCAGCCAGAATGGGGACACAGTGTCTGGAGGCCACTGAGAAAAACAAGCATAATAAGATGAGGCAAATGCTGCGTGATCATCCAAATGTTCGCCTCTGACTTCAACTGTGATGGCAATTCAGAACGTTTGCGGGTTTCTACTCAGAGTGGGGCAGAGCTGCAGCTAACCTTTGATGATCTTCTGTAGGTGTTCCTTGGTGAAGACGGAGCCACATGGGTTGGATGGATTGGTAACGATCAGACAGGATGTCCTCTCGTCAATCAGGCTCTCCAGGTGTTGCAGGTCAGCCTCCCATGACTTGTCTGGCTGCAAATTAAAGACGGATGTCAGGACGAGGACAGAAACTTCATTGTGCATGATAGCACACCAGAGGTCTGACGGTGTTCAGTGACAGTTACTATTGACATGAGGAACATGAGGAAAGCAGCATGTCACAGCCAGGTTACGTTGATTCAGTGCTGGAGATTGTACCGGGAAGGTGAAAGGTATCCCTATACTGTTGTTAACAGTTAACCTATATCCTTCTATGGTCATTGACTAAGTCCTTGAAACTGTGGTTGCTCATTCCTTGTAGCTAACTTCTAACTAGATCATGTTTTAGGTTTGGCTCATCCATTTGTCCATTTCCTCCGCCTTTGATTTCTGCCTCTACCCCAATAAACTGGAGATGATTGGAAACCTCTATCAACTAAATGTTGACTCTAAATGCACATTGAAAGGTAGCTGCAGTTAGCGGCAGCATTTAGAACATAAAGAGTATGAACTGCATGGTGGGGGATGGTACCCCCTCCTACTCACCAGCAGGTTGTAGAGTTTGACCTCAATGCCCATGGAGACAGCCAAAGTCTTATATAAGGAGAAGCCTGGGCATGGGACCAGGATGTTGTCCCCCGGGTTACACAGAACACTGATAGCCAGGTCAATGGCCTGACTGCAGCCGCTGGTCAAAATCACATCCTGGAAGGGAGGGCAGGTGCACTTTACTTTTGAGAGCATAGACACCAAAAGCGTACATCCCTGCTAACCCCACAGTTTCTTTTTATTTCTTCTTTCTTTCTTTCTTTCTTTCTTTCTTTCTTTCTCTTTAACCTGAATAAAGTCACTGCAGGCAAGCAGATTCACTTCCAAGACATGCACTTTGATGGATTACAATGTGATTTTTGGATTATATATGGTGACCATAATATTGTAAGTATTGTGTTTATAGCATAATGCTGCTAAAAGTTATTTTCATTTGGTCACAATATGGGAACAACGCAAATATACTGTGATTCAGAATTAAAGGTAGTACTGCAAAAGAATGAGAAATTTAAGGATATAGAGGAATGTTTTATTTTGCATGATTAGTCTGGGCGGGCCTCACTGTCCTTCACACTCGCATACTTAATGAGGGCAGAGTGCTGCATAAAGCTGAAGGAGTGCAATGCTACTTATGACTGTGTCCATGTATTTAGACTAAACTGATTTCTCCTCTGACGTCAGACTTGTACTATAATAAACTTTTATATTCAAGTAAGGACAGCTTGATCTGAACGAGTTTTTATTCTTCCATTAATCAAAGTGAAGTGGCGATACGTTTTTCAACATAAAAGCATGAATGAAAAAGGTATGTGGTGTGCGAGGAGTGAGCACCTCTGCCTCTAGGGGAGCCTCGGGGCAGCTGTAGAAGTTGGCCACTGCCTGCCGGCTCTTCAGGTAACCTGCCCGCGGACACAGAGAAAATATACAGGACATGCACACAGCGTTGCATTAGGTCCACCAATCTGAGTGATGAGTGAAACATCAAATCACGTCACTGCCACTAATTTCTATTAAACATGAGCGTGCACTTTGTGATTTACTACTTTCAGACAATTTTAGGTTAACACATTTCTCAAAACAAATTGCAGTTGGTTTGCTAATTAGCGTGACTCACCAACAGAGGGAGCATAGCCGTTGTATTTTTGGGAGTCTATGGCATCTTTCATGGCCTGAAGCACTGAATCATCTGTAGGCAGGTTTCCAAACACAGTGGGATCCCCTAAAGAGCAAAAGTAATGGCGAGCAATTAGTCAACAGTGAAATAAAGGAAAAATGTCAACACTGACATTAAAAAATACAAGAAAATAAAAAGCTAATAGAATTAGTGGAATACAGTAAAAAAAAAATATATATATATATATATATATCAGAGGACGGCAGTGAATGGACAGTATGATTGTAATCTGAGAGAACAGTTAGTCGTTATCAGTTATAGACACACATTGCTGGATTAATCTAAAGAGTGGACGTGTTTATTGCTTGTTGGCTAACTGATAAATGTATTCATTATTACAAATTAACTAAAAATTTGCACTGCATGTAAGCAACACATTGGCATCTCCAATTTTTAAAGCACCAGTTTTGTGGTGCAGAAACCTCTTACCTATGGAGAGTGCAATCATGGGTTTGTCTGGGTTCGGGGTGATTTTCATCCCGTCCACAATGGCCCTGATGGGATTGAGTGTGTTTTTGGCCATCTCTGAGGACTTCACGTCCCATCTCTGCCTGCGGCTCTTGGCTTTGGCCGGATACAAACTGCCATTCACACTGACGTGGTGGATGCCGTTCCCATGCACTCCTTTGCCATTGACTCCGGTCCCATTCAGGCTTTTGCCATTGATGGTGCTTTTTCCGTGGACTCCATTCCCATTCATCTGAACCAAGTACGACTTGTTATCCATCCTGGAACTGATGATGAGGATGGACAAGAAGTGCTAGAGCAGCAAAATGTAGTGATATTTCTAGTGATAGAAAGTATATATATTACTACTCAGTACTATCCTTCAGTTTAATCTTGAGGTATTTTGACTATTCTGTTATATGCTTCTTTATACTTCTACTCCACTACAATTCAGAGGGAAATATTGTACTTTTTACCCCACTACATTCATCTGACAGATACAGTTACTTGGTACTTAAGGTATTTAGATTTGACTTATAATCATGCGATCATTTTATGAAATAGAATGAATTAATATAGATTAAAGTGCCCAACACTATATAGAATATTCATAATTAGTTTCTCTGCAACCATCTACAACTTCAGCATGCTCCTTACACGTTAATCAATAATAATCGGCCAGTAACAGCCTATAAAATGAGCAATAATGGAACACCATGAACGAGACTGTTCTGCTTAAAGACTACTTTTACTTTGGATAACTCTGAGGTGCATTGTGTTGCTAGCATTTCTGTATTATTAGTATGCAAAAGTATTTTTTTCACAGTGGGGTATGAATACTTTTACTTTGGTAGAGGATCGAAATACTTCCAACAGTAGGAATTTCTCTGGCACAACTGCAAAAAAAAAAAAAAAAAAAAAAAAAAAAAAAAAATTGCCTCAAAAGTTTTCTGCAGAGAAGAGGATGACTAAGAAAAAAAAAAACTAACCAAAATAATCTTATTGTTTTGTGAAGCTTGCTCACTAATCAAAAAATGCTATCTAGCATTATTCTGTATATTCAGAAATCATTATCAGATGAACATAGACAGACTTTCATTATTATTTCTGCTGGATTCCCTAAATTTTATTTTCAGTCATCCAAAAGTCATCCTGTTCTGCATGGGTTACACTCTTCATTGAACTGACAGAGAGGAGATTCACCAGCCCGCTTAAAACAGGGGTCTTACGAAGACCATGTTCTCAGCTCTTACAAAAATAATTCATCCATCGTTGTGTAAAAAAAAGCTTTAAAAGATAAATTTGCAATGATATATTCCCCAAACGAGAAGAAAAAATCTTAACAGCATACATTTATCTTTATTTTTTTATTACCAAGCTACTCCGTTCATTGTTCATCTGTTTAATATCAGACCATTAACTGAAATAATGAAGCTTAAACAAAATCCTATTTGAACTTACCTCATTCAATATTCTGCAGAAAATCTCTCCAAAAAGCTGCAGCGCAGTTTAATTACTCTTGCACAACCTAGACAGCATGGGATGTTTCAAGCCGGTTTTATAGCAAGATCCCAGAAATAGGGTGTTGAGCCCTGCCCATATTTCCATTGGTGGAGGCTGAGGGTTGTGTCATTACACCCCTCTTACATCACTAACCAGAACCATATACCTAAAACCCTAAAACACAATCAATTACCAGCCAGGAGGAGAGGGTAGGTATACAGTAGGAGGGGTCTGACGCACAGCCCGGTGGCGTCTGCAGGAGTGTGTGTCACACACACGCATGCACGCAGGCACACATATGGTGTCAAAACAGAGAGGGCCTACAGTGCAGGTCTATCAACACAGCAGCGGGGAAGAAACTGAAAACTATTTATGTATTCACCTTGTATCTTTACTTGGAGGTACTTTTAATATTTGGAAATATATTAATTGTAAAGGGCAACAACAAATACTCCCCCTCCAAGTCAGAGTGTCTCTGCAAAAGAAATGAAATTACATTACTTCCATTTCATACAACATTATACTTATACTTGATTACATTTATTTGAAAGTATAATTTACAATTTCAGACTGTACATATGATGATCTTAAAAAATATGAGGCGGTGTTTTGGACAAAATATAATTATTTCCACCAACTACAGCAGTAAAATGCCACTCTACAATGAGTATACCTTTCAGTACATTTTCTAATATATATACTGACATACTTCAGTAACATTTTAATGCTGGACACTTGTACTAGAGAACATTTACATTGTGGTGTTAATACTTTTACTTCAAGAGAGGAAAGCCCTCTTCCTCCATCTGCTGCAGCCAAAAACGACACTATGGAACCGATAACAGTAAAGTTACGGGCTGTAAAACCAAACCAGTGAGCTGAAAACTGCTATAAGGCTCCATAGAGTTAAAAGGAAATTGCAGCCTTTTTAAAAAAAAAAAATACAAGCAATGATTATAGCTGCTATAGCAGTGTTTTCCTACTATGACAATTCAAAATGTCTGCAGTGAAAAAGCTCTACAAACAACATAAATGTATTCTATAAAATTAGGCTTTGTTCTATGTAATGGACATAATGGACATGAATGGCAATGCAGTACTAATGGTAGGAGTTACTGTAAGTCATTAGCCTCTTGCCTCTGTTCTAGTTACTTATTCATGATGGTTATGACATACTAATAACTGAGTCAACAAAACAGTTTAACAACAAGTTATGATTCATGTGACTCGGTGTTTGCCAGATGTGTGCCTGCAGACTGTCCAGTCACGTTGTGTTAAATCAACAGCTCACAGACAAACAGTAATTTACAGAAAACACACTGATGATGGCATTCATGTGCCGCTGGAAGCATCTAGGTCAGGCATCTCAAACCGGTTCCATAAAGGGCCGCGTGGCTGCAGGTTTTCATTCCAACCCAGGAGGAGCACATCAGGCCAACCAATCAACATCAAGGGATCATTTAGTTATCAGCTGAAGACTGAGATCAGCCTGGTGTGCTGCTCCTTGGTTGGAATAAAAACTTGCAGCCACGCAGCCCTTTATGGAACTGGTTTGAGATGCCTGATCTAGGTCATCTTTCAAAGGTACCCCATTTCGCTCATTTGCGTTCAATGAACTGGACAGTGAGCAGCCTCATTGGCTGGCAGTGAGCAGTCAGGTCAAACCTAAACATCTGTGGAAAACTACTCTTTACATAACAGCCACTCAGTCTAACCGCTTTTTTTTTTCTTAACAGTGGGGGTTTCCATGCTTCTCATTGGCTCATTTTATAGTCCCTTTGAAATAGTGCCAGTGAAAGCCAAGGAAGTCCTCAGAATAATAGAGAAAAGATTGGTTAAAAATGCAGCCAATGGTTGGCATGATAATGTTTAACTTTTTCATAAATCTTTAAAAGGTTATTTTTCATTATTGACAAATCCCACGAAAGAGCCAAAACCAACAATGAATCTGTACAAATACGAATATAAAACATGAGAATACCCAACCCAGCCTGTATCTAGTGCTTTCTGAACAGGATGTTCTGGCTGCTTGTGCGGCCCTTAAGTGTGACCTTGGTTCTCTGTTTTCATCCAAAACTGCAAAGTCACTGTCTGGTACTCCATCAAAGGGGGATACGACACAGTTTCATAAATCAGCTCGCTGGAGGAGTCTGCGCTCAGCACAAGAGGTCAAGGCTTTGACTTTAGAGGTGGAAGGGATCATCTACATACTAAGATGTCACACATTTAAAGCAAAGCACAATGACCATTGGAAACAGAATCAGTATGTGCACACATACGAGGAATTTGACTCCGGTTTAAACATTGCAGTCAGTGTAGGAAAAAGGTACATACAACTCAATGACAAAAAGCAAAAAGACTGGATCAGCAGCTGTTGAGGCAGCTTGAACTTCCTGAGCTGACACAGGAAGTACATCCTCTGCTTTTTTTATTAACATGGAATTTCAGTAAATGAAATGGAGTTCTCAGAGCAGAAAGCCTCTAGTATGAAACCTCGGACAGGTAATTTAAATGTAGGTTGGGAAATCAGACGAGTGACACAGAACTACACAGAGACCAACAATTAAAATGCTTTTGAAACAGTGAATCACCACTACAGAGACAACAGGGCGGCTGCAAGTGTCAGAAAAGGAAGAAGGACAAAAAACAGGCAACTGGCAAAAAACACTAATGTGCTTTCCTTATTGGGACATAATCTTTGGAACAAGGCCACAGCCACACTAGCTGAACACTGACAGGGTCACAATCACTCTGCTAAGATGCTGACGTTAATCTGTCTAACATGTCCTCTGGACATTGCCATGTACGGTGGATTAAAATCAATAAGTCTGACTCCACAAGCCGACACCCCAGGACTGAAAACAGCTTTAAAAACAAAGATAAATACCACATTCAGTATTACTTCATAAGGTGGGATCATGCAACACCACATGTGTCTGATGCAACACTGACATGACGAAAAACATACACAGCTAGTACATTTGACGATAAATAAATAAATAAAAAGATGGCCTTCGATGGAAAATCCACCCTAAAATAGAATTATTCATTATTTTCTAAAACAGACATTTTAATTTGTTAATCAAAAGCATTTTCTGATGAAGTCTAATGAAACTGCTGGACTGTTGGGTGTAATAGCCCAAACAGAAATTCTATGTTCCAGCAGAGCCAGTCGCTAATCATATGATGACGTCTTCAATTTCAGCATGAAGCTGTGATTTCCAGCATGGCAGTGTTTGCTTTATTGTCTAAAATACTGTGAATGCCATCTTATAAATTCTGTTTTAGGTTGGATTTTCCTTTTCATACGGACTTATGTAATGACTCAATAAATACACAGTATACCCTTTGAAACTTTGTACCCTGCCATTCAGCTAGTACTGTATCGCAACACAAAGATCCTTGATCTTTCTGTCTCTCACTGTTAGCGATGGCACCTGTGCAACATGGGCAGCATGAAGAAATCAAAAGAGAATAATGACGAATAAATAATAGAAAATAACACTTTTAGCAAACCACTCATTTTATTTTACCAGAAGTTCCATTGACATCGAAAATCTGTTTTACAAGAGAGACCAGGCTGTGACAACAGCTGCACACAATCACAGCATATACATGTCACAAGATACAAAAGTCCACATGAAAACAGCTATTCAGACACACTCAAGAAAAAAAGCCATATGTGTCCTTCACCACATTTTTTATGATAGCCCTGAAATTCATTAAAGGACACAAATGTGTCTAATTTTAGATTTCTGAGTGTAGGCAAGTAGAATTTTGCAGGGGCCAGATCAGTGTAAGTTAGCTACGAATATCATATTGTGGTTAGGAGGTTTGAGGGACTCGTGACATGTTGTGATACATGCAGGTGCATGGACGTCATGGCATGTGTGTCCTGTTGCAAGTAGATTAAAGTAGAGTAAAGTAAAGTAGTAGAGCTCATTTTTGGCATTAGCTGGACAAGTTATAATCAGCAACAGATGACGTACAGCATAAATATAGTTGGGTTATGGTGTTGTTATATTAAAAAGTGACTTAATATCAGGGTGAAAATCTGTGTTTTTCTGTCATCTCTCGCTGAGAGCCTCAACCCTGTTTAATATTGTCAAAGGTGTGCTCTATTACACCCTGTCAGGCCGGGACTGGATTGAGGACTCAGGTGCAGAGTGATATCGTAACAGGCTTTTATTGTACACAATAAACAACCAATGACCTCTTCGATAAACGTGAAAGCAAAGGCTATGAAACTTATTCTTGATTCAAACGTCCTGGACCAGGTAGTGGCCAGAACACAAGGGAACAAAATAAACTTAGAAAAAACACAAAACGCTCTGATGAGAGGAATCGAGGCTATAAAACTTAGAAAACAGAAATCGCTCCAGATGGAGGAAAAATAACAAAGCTATCAACAATTATCTCTGAAAATTAATAAAACAAAAAAAGCTCACAAGGAGGATAATGAATAGGCTACGAGGTATTTTCGGTACTGGACTAAGAAGCTTAAATAACTGAAAAAACTCTCTCAAGGAGGACTATGAAATATCTAGGACAAGGACTACTAAACCTGAACAACAAAAAACACTCACAAAGAGGACTATGAATCTGCAAGGAGATAACTATGGAACTCAAAAACTCAGAACTAGACTATGAAATTTTACAAAACACAAAACGCTCACGAAGAGGATCAAAGGCTTACTAGGCGACTTGAACTATGGCTGTGGATCTTGGGAGGCACGGGTGAAACGACCATCAGACGAAAAACACACTGGCACGAGACAAGGGAGACGCAGACTATTTAAACACATGGAGGGTAATGGGCAACAGGTGGAGACAATAGGTAATCAGGAGGACGCACCGGTGACACATGAGGGAGGGCAAGTGCTCTGAAACGAGAGGAGAGTTAGGTTCACAAAATAAAACAGGAAATAACAAGACAAAAACCCAAGACGAGACAAACCTCACCGCGGTGTGACACACCCATGACCACAACCAACAGTAATGTCACAGAACACTGACCAGGGCTGTCAAAATAGGCCAGAAATGATGCTTGATTATTGCCTCTAAAAAAGCACATCTTTTTGGGGCATTATGTCCATAAGAGGGAAAATCAATACAAGAGACATATTTCTTGTATTATATTTCAACATCTTTTAAAAGATCTACATTACTGCACATTACAAAACAAATAAAATAATGTCCTAAACCACACTGTTGAATTATTTGTTCATTTCAACTTTACCTACATTTCATTTTCAATCAGTCAAGGTGATGTTGTGTGCACAGCTGCCCAGGTCCACACGTCCTGGAAGACGTCAATGTCCCAGACAAACAGGAGGAATTAAAGTCAAATATTATCTGATTATTTTCCCATGTTTTGTGTTTAAGCGACTAATAGAGACAACAATATTTAGAGTTTTTCCAGTGGTGAAAGAGAGAGCTGAAACAGGCTGCAATGTAATCCCTCTGGGTGTTTCCGTACCATCAATGCATGTCCACTAAAAGTGTGTTTTGCCTCTGACAGGCTCCCTACAGAGATACCTTCTGTCAAAGAGTAAGATCTGTTTTGTTGAACCACAAAAAGTTGTTCAATCCCTCTCACCAAAGCCACCAGACTCCATTCACAAAAACAGCCATTTTATCATCATAAAACATACAGTACTTCTTTCAAACTGCTTTTTTTACCGCCACAATCAAGTATATGGATTTTTTTTTTACAATTTGAATAAAATTTCTGACACCCCCCAGGTCACACTGCTACATCACTGCAGTCAGTGATGAATAAAGAAACACTCTCCTGTCAGTCTCCATTGAACTTACATGAATGTATTTTATTATGTTCTGGTACTGAAAAGTGGTGGCCTACATAGATACCCCCCACGCTGTTATGAGAACAAGAACATTAAGAGGAGTATTTTCTGCTCTTAGCGATCTTGTCAACAATACCATCTGGAACCAAGCATATCTCCAGAAAATGAGACAACCAAAGTCTTTTGATCTTTATGGCTGGACAGACTGAAAATTCTCCCCTTGCAACACCCGTTGCAGTTAATTTATCTTATCAAATTCTCTAAATCATCGCTAAAGATGTGAAAATGCTTAGAGGCAAAGCTATAATTCCTCACATAGTACTGAGACTATCTAGGTCAAGATTATGCAAGGCTATCCTCGTGAATTTCACGAACTTTATCTTTAGCCTTCAAAATCTTGGTGAAATTCCAGGTTTAGTGTTTCACGATCAGACTTGTTATGTGGAGTTCATTACCCTACTTTCGCAGGACATGGAAGAATGAATTTGAAACAATTAGATTGATTCAATAGTGGTTGCTTTAATTGTAGATCTCAATTCAGTTACAGGCTAAGACGGTTAATCGCTCCCCAAACCTCATTTGTCCAAAAGGAAAACATGATAAAATGTAACAAACAAAATTCTTCAGTGACTGAATAAGAAGGTCTGGTCCAGGTGAAGCCCGTTATAAGACCTTTAATAGTCAAAGCAACACATTTCTAATCTTATTCTGTGTTGACCTTTATGTCGAATCAGGATGCATCATACAAGGGCACAGATACATATCAGTCCTCGGGTCAAAAGCCAGTAACCAGTGTCCTCATTTTACCTCCAGCACAAAGGCCCTATCTATTATTCCCTCCAACAGCACTGTGTAAATACACAAATGCAAACAGTGGGGGTTACTGCTGACCTCAGTGCTGACCCCGGGGTGATATGCCGCACATGTCTACACCAGTTTTTGGTTCACACCTTTGACCATCATGCAGACAGTTAGTGCTGTGTCGTGCCACTGGACACGCTGCCATACACAGCTGACCTCCACTAAGCTGATTGGTTGACTCTGAAGACAGACACATGTCTGGTCAAAGAAAATTAGACCTGACTCCCACTGGGCAGTCCATGGGGTATGAGTCCATATCTGCCTAACATCAACTGACAAGGTGGTCCACCCTTTTACTTTACACACACACACACACGACTTAAGACATTTTTTAAAGACTTTTTTAAAAAATGTATTTTGTGCCAAAAAAATGAATTTTACTAAAACCAGGGTCTTAATAACACCATGAAACGGATCTCTGAGCTAGAGTACCTTGTACCCAATGGTACCTTGTACCTAAGCAGGCATCTATGACCCATGCAATTTTACAGAATTAGACAGTTACAATTAAAATATGAACAAACCATTTACAACAAATTATTTAAACTCAACTGACCGGATGTAGTCTAGCATGAACTCAAACCTTCCTTGTGGTCGACATGGACCTATGCCTAGTCCACACATACATGGTTGTATTTAAAATAGAGCTTTTCCTCAAGACAACACAAGCACAGTTTGCCCATATAAAAACACAAAAACACAACTGAAGCACTGCCAAGAGCGTGCCAAACCAACAGGCGGGCAAACTTCCTCTTGTAAGCTTAAGAAATAATGGCGCACGCTGTTGTCGCAAGCCAAACTATCATTAGATTTTGAGTCTTTGCCTCAGACAGATGACTTGGTTGTTCAATTTTGTTCTGAAACCTGAACCCTAAAATGAATTTCAGTCTGTCTACATCAACAACTGTTCAGACAAACGAGTCGAATCTAGCGTGACATTCCTCTCAGACTTTGTGTCAGTTCCTAAAACCTGAAACTAGCATCAATGAATAGAAATGTAAATAATATATAAATCACTCAATATTATCTTATTGCAGGTATTCTGGTATCTGTGGTGGCTCTATGTCGGCTGATAAGTGACTGCAGCAACAGAAACAGTGTCATCATTGCCTAGATTGTCCACCACAGAGCACAGACAAAATGTTTTCAGTACAAAGTGTCCTGAAGTACCCAACGCTGGTCGGATCAAATGTTGTCATGTATGAATCAGGCTCCTTGCAGCCTCATACTCTAAGAGAAGTCTTTTCTTTTTAATGCAAGGTTTGTAGTCAGGGTCACAAACAAGTGAGTCCTCACTATCACTACTTGAAGAATGACTGGAGTAAAGAATGTTTGGATCAAAAGAAGAATTTGCATCTTCTTCCTCCTCCTTCCTCCTGTCTGTTCCACTGTCATCACTGCTGCCTTGGGCCAGGGGCTCTGCATACCTGGTTGAGTATCTCCCCTTGGTCACTTGGTAACACTCCTCAGTGCTCAGCCTGGTAAGACTCACATAGGGCTGTAGCATTTTGGACTGCAGCAGCACAGCCTGACTACATAGTGACAACCTCAGCTTGGCTCTTTGGACTCTGCTGGTCTCACACCTGACAGCCACGCAATTAGAGTTGGAGGTAGATATGCCAGTGGAGCGTGGTAGGGTCTTTGATTGAAAAGGACTGATGTGTGTCTGAGGAGGAGGTTCAATTGAGCTTCGAGGGACAACCTTTTGGGATGAGTCAGTAGGTAGAGGGATCTGGTTAGCAGTACAGACTGAGAATGGAGTCCTGGATTGACAAATAGAGGTAGAAGCATCTAGTGTAAGAGGCCCAGGGACACCAAAATCAGCAGACAACGGCAGGTAACTTGTCTGAAAAGTAGTTGGGGCCTTTTTGAGCTGTTCAGTAAAAGGATTCTGACTGAATCTGTCCAGAGCCTGTGAATGTCTGGTGGTAGTACAAGCCCGTCTGAACTTCCTTGAAAATCTGGAAGAAGACTGCTGAGTTGGGGGTTGACAGCTGGTAGAGGTAGATGCATCACGAGATACAGGAGCTATTTGCACTTTGTGTGTTGTATTGGGAGAATTTGCTGGGGCCACGGTTTCTGGTTGGGCAAATGTAGAGTCTTTTGTCATTGCCTGAGGTATGGCGTCATTTCCTGTGGCATGGCGGAGAGGAGCGGTTAGTACCTGAGGACTGGAAGCAGAAGCTTCCTGTTTGTTACTAGAAGTGGTGACGTGATTTGGAGATGCTTGATGGGGTTCAAATGTAAGACAGATCCCTCTGACAGAGGCAATGTCTATCAATCGGACCACAGGCGACAACAGGGCGGGCGGAAGACTGTCTCTGGATGAAGAGGGCTGAAGTAGCGGTTTCCAAGCGGAACTGCTTGCTAATCCAGGTGATCCAGAGCTCATCTTATCTTCAGAGGGTGCTTGTTCACATGCCTGCGCTGCTGTCTGAAGAATGGTGGAGGTCTCCGGAGAAGGATTTTGTTGGGCAGGGGGGCACGGAATAATGCCAGAAGGGGTGAGATCTTGTGATGAAGTGATAGATGAGGACGAATGGAACAACGGGGGAGATAGAGAAACATTAGCCTGAAGCAGAAACTCTTCTGAGCACTCGTCAGGACACTCCTGCAGGATGCTCTTCACCCATCGCTGGTGTTTGAAGCAGAATTGAGAAGAGGAAGTAGCATCCTCAACATAGTCACTGCTCCTCTGACTGATTTCCTCGTTTTCCTCAACACTGCTCTCTTCTTCCAGCATCTTGACCACCTCACAATCATCCCCTGTTTGCTGACGTCTCCTCACATCTGAATCATTGTCATTCTCCGACAAAAGAGGGCTGTCCTTGGACACATCTTGTTCAGCCTCCTCGTCTCTCCTGAAAACCTCTGACTGAGACTCGAGGGGAGTTTGGGCTTCCAATGACTTGAGGAAGGCATTTGAAGAGCTGCCAAGCAGAACAAACTTTGGGAGTTGAGAGCTTTCTATTCCACTCTTTCCATGTTTTGGTGACTGAGAAACCCTGCCCAGACTACAGGGAGCAACATCTAAAGGAATGGAAAGGCAGTGCATTTTGATTAACAAATGTTTAGTTATCATCAGGAGAAGAAAAGCATTATTGGCTAAATGTAAATGCAATCTTTTGTCCCATTGGTGCAAAGTTTAACATATAAAGAAATGCATACTAAAAGCACAATTAGATCTTAATATGTTGAAGGGGAACTACAGCAATTTATACATCAAAGTCCCTTTACAGGGCTTGGGAGTACTAAAAAGTTAAAATAAATTAACTTTGAAAATGACAAAAGTCCGGGGGTGTAGAGTTATATAGAACCGGTCTTAGCAGACCTCCGTAGCCCACTCCTCATCGCTGCTTGAGAGGCTACATTAGCTGCTACTAACATAACATAACTGAACCACTGACCATAGTGTCGGCAGTGCAGCTGCATTGTGGGTAAGATAAGCATCACGTTTTGACAAGAAGGAAGAATGCATGTATTAAAACATGATTTATCAGGTCCTGCAGCACCGACTTTGATCCTTTTTTTAAACTGTTCATCGTGAGTCTGACAATGTTGCAGTGTAGGAGTGCAGTGCTAAACATTACACACCAGAATTAATATAACAACAAGCTGCCAACTGAGTGAAAGGTGTTCATGGTGTTTGGTTAGAAGGCTTTATCATGTTATATTCATTTTATTGTTTTTTTTTTTTAACGATGCATGGCCTTTTATCTGTTTTACTGTTTTCATTACATTACTTTTCTAATCTCTTTTTTTCATGTGTCTGTAAAGCTTCTTATTCATCCAGGTCATGGTACTTCTAAGTGCTTGAGAAGGCCACTGGACTAGAAAACGTATTTTTTAGAAATATTTTTAATGTGCATTGGTCTCAAATTGTTTTGCTCTTTATATTTACAACATACTGTCTAAATTGATTGAATGATTAATTGATAACAGCCTCCCATGGTAAGCAGAGTACAACATGAGGATTTTTCATTCAAGGTAAATATGTGGGTAAAAATATTTGCACCCGGATGGCATTTTCAGACATTGAATACATAACATTGCTTTCCATTTAGGTATCCATTATGTAAAATGTTTATTATGGCTTTATGACAAGCCAGTTACGAAAACATGGCATATGGTGTGTAAGAGGGAGCAGTCTTACTGCCAGAGAACAGCAGTGAGTTGAAAAATATGATATCAAAGATGTGTTACCAGTTGTCTCATGGGCTACATTAGTCTTCATCCATACCTCTGAGACAACGGCCACATTTCATATCTTTTTAGTCATTGTAATAGGTCTACCATGGGTAGAGATCTTCTAACTAATTAGAGTTCAGTGGGTGGGATCATGAATGGGGGATGAGATCAGTGCAGCTGTGAGGAATGTAGTGTGTATCTATGGACATTTGTGATGCATTTGTATATATGGTTTGGTTTTTTTTATCCTCTTTTGTAACCTCCCTCCACTCAGCCAACTGGGAAAACTGCCATCATATTTCTGCAATGAGCCTGGTATCTGAATAGGGATTATCCAGGCAATAATGCACTCTGTATTCTATACACAATGTTTATAGCACTCAGTAAGCAAAGAGATACTGTCTCTTTCTCCACACATACAGTGTATGAAGTGAACTTCATGTTTGTATTTTATTTGTGTTGTGTGCTGGGAGGTGTTTCTTACCACAGTGCAGCAGTTTCTCTAGAGTTGTTGCAATGGTCGTGGAGTCAGAGGTTATTACTTCCAACAACAGCTTCTCCTCCTCAGTCACAGGGCTTTTTTTCTTCAGTATCTAGTTGACACAAGTGTAAATATAGCAAAAATGAAATCAGTAAGAAATTCCTTTTATCCCTCTGGAGTTTAGTGATGCTATGGAGGGATATTTTTGATGACTATGCCTCAAGAACACGTGTGTTTTGGTGATAAACAATGAAAGCAAACATAACATACAAGTACATGTGTATCCCAGGTTCCATATGTATTCCATAATGGGGACTGACACCAACACAGGGAGCTGACATAGATATTCTTTAACATGTGTCATTTGTAGAGCCACGCACTGATTTAGCAACATGTGGTCATATATGCGCCACAGATGCACCTCTGGTGAACCTTGACTGGAACATGTTTCAGAGCGGCCTGGAGCTGGTGAGAACCTACATTCAGACCAGCTGGGTCACACACATAACCTTCTGTTCTCGATCGTGTTGAGACTTTCTCTCCACCCTACATATTCCACATGCATTGGACACACCATGAGGAAATCATGCACACACAGGCCACTTAAACAGCCTGCCAGGTTGTCTGTGAAAGAAAATGACATCACTGCAAGCCAGTAAATGCTGGTCCCACAGGCATGGTATGTCAAGCCATGTCCTGATGCACTCACCCACAAGATTCAGCAAATCAGCTACCGACTGCCACGTTCATGCAGTAGAACTTCGTGAAGGTGGATGGGGCCGACTAAGAGGCCACCATACAAATCTCAGACAGAGGGGCATCCCGCCATAAGGTCATAAGGTCCCGTGTGGAATGTGGATGCACCTTTGCTGCGGCCAGCCGGCCTGCCCTTTCATATGCCTGTTGAATTGCATCCGGGAGCCTTGTGTTGGTGACTTGTTGACGCTGAGGTTCACCGTTAAGGCCATGACGCCACACAACAGACTGACTAGCGTGGGACTTGGACAACACCTTTTGGTGGAATGCAGGGTTTGGGCGTAGCACCCCCAGCAAAACCAGGCACGACACAGCAGCATTCTAGCTGGCAGGAGAAAGCAATAAATTCAGGAGGTTGGGTCCTAGCTGGCCATGCGTGCATGATCCAAGCCCAAGCAATGCACACAGTGATCATAAAGACGGGGTTGCGACCAGCTAAGAAGCACGTCTGTCGCTTGGGCCGCATGGGTAAAATGGCTGGACAAGCAGACGGGCAAAGTTGATGCCGCAAGCATCACTACCACCAGCCTGCGTAGAAAAGATAACAACGATCCAGAAAGGAGCCCACTGAGCAGCACTCACTCTCGCTGGATAAGTGAACAACGCTGATGTCAACACTCACATGCTAAAGCGTGCTCAACTCAATGCCAAGATACACACACACACGCACACACACACACAGGCCTGCTTGAACATGGAAATCAAGGAATCGGAGTGGCCACACATGCTTACACTGTATGACCACGTGTTGGTGCGTGTTTCTTAAAAAGAATCCATGTCAGCTGTACATATTATGCAATGTGGTAGAGAAGCAGTCTGGACACAATAAAGACATCTGTTCATCTGCAAGAAAACTCTCCAGGTTACCTTTAAGCACTTACTGAGACACACATCTTTACTCTTTATAGTGTACTTCATGACAACATACATTTACAGCACTTGCAGCAGTTCTCTGAAATACAAGAAAAGCCTCAACACAGCAAAGTTTTCATTTTTGAAATAACTGATGGCAAATTTTCACATTGTTCAAATGTTTTGGGCATCTCTTTCAGAAGGGGACACTAAACTGTAAAAACAGATTATAACTTTAGGGCATTTAATCGTTCGCAACTGGACCTAGTCAGTTTGTCTTAGAAGACGTTTCATTTGTAAACAACAAAGCCATTCACACATGGCTCAAGGAGCCTCCCAATGACAAGAATGGGACACTAACAAAGCAGACGACTGTCGTTGACACCCAAGGGTTGCACCCTACCCCGCCTTCATGGGGGATCGTTTGCCTCACAATAGAGTGATACCATCCTTGGTTTTGGGGCCTTTTTTTTGGCCTCACTCAGAGGATAAATACTTGAACCTAACACCATTTCATTGGACTAGAGCTGTCCTATCAAGTCTGGTGCGCATGAACTGATGAAGCCTGCTCGGATGAGAGGCGAAACGTCTTCTAAGACAAACTGGCGAGGTCCAGCTGCGAACGATTGAATGCCCTAAAGCTTACAATGACCTGGATGAATGAGAATATTCACAGGCACAGATTATAACAGACACAAACATAAAACACACACCTTATCAATGTAGGTATCTCCTGGTAATGCAGTCTCCAACTCATGCAGATAGTGCAGCAGCCTGTCCTCTACTTTCTGGGCATAATGTTCACCATACTGCGCCTCCATTTGATTCTGAAAAACAGCAAAGACTGAACATGCCATCTGGAAACAACCTTGAATCAGACTCTCTGTTCCATTCAGTTTAGACACACATTTTGGGTTTAATTATACATTGCAAAAACTTGAACCTGAAGGCCTCAAGGTTCAGTGTCCAAGCCAGGCTTGGTTAAGAAATATAACCTGGCTTGGACAGAGTTTGTTTAATCAAAACTTTATTTACTGCACAGGAGAAATCAAACATCACTGTTTTTGTCCACAATGTTGATCTGCACTTGTGTGTTTAATGTTTTGCCCGGTGAACTTTAATACCTGAGTTCCAGAGGTTATTGGGAAACTGTTTTTGCCAAATTCCACTCCAGCACCCTATAAACAGGTCTGGAAGAATTTTCTGAATGCTCCGCACAAAGTTTAGAGATTATTTGATCTTGCTGGCCACAAGAGGAAACAACAACGCAAAGGATTTATAACTCTTCATTCTGTCACTTTTTGGATGCTCTGAGTACATGGACAGCTCTACATTTTTTATGGTACGCATAAGGATCTGTTTGTAAAAGTAGCTCTGTAGAGCACCCTGCTGGATGGAAAAGGACTCACAGTTCAGGCCGAGAGAGAAAACAGTGTTATGTACTTACTCAGCCCACTGAGACTACATGCATTCGATGACTTGAGACAGTGACCCATCATTCTCTTATAATCGCAGTGCACAATTTAGACTTATTCAAGTTTCAGTCATGCTTTCAGAAAAATGGTCTGAAACTATCCTGCCAAAGGCACAATCAGGGACATATGTGCTCATTAAAGTTTGGCCCTGAATCACATGATGCATCTCATTTGTCTAGAAGCCAAAGACATTTAGCTGTTCGTCCTCTGGTCATCAAGGTTGGCAAATTTAAAAATGTGAAGTTGGGAAAACAGAATGTGTGAGCTGTGTGATTCAGGAGAAATGAAAAGGGGGAGACCCATTTCATTTATTTTACATACTCTGATCAGGTGAATTTGAGAATGCCAGTTTTCCAAGACATGGCTCAACACAACCCTGCAATCATCTGGTGATTAAAATTTGGAATGGGTGTTTAATCCTGATGTGTTTAAGTTTGCTAAGTTTGTCTCTATCCAATTAATATGTATGTGGATTTCTGCAGTAATATACAGTATATGTTTTTTTTGTCAGTGAACATATGTTTTTCTTTATCTTTGGGCTTTTTGAAGTATTGATTGAAAATGTATATACAGCATTCTAGGTCTGGCTTGTATTCATTTGTAGTGTCTTTCAAGCCCATGCTGCCTGGGTAGGATGACACAATAATAAAAGCTGCCATTCATTTATTCAACCAGCTGAGATGTCTGGTATTTTATTACTAACTATTTCCAATACTATTGCTGTGTTTACTATAAGGTTTACCTAAAGGGAGTGTGTGGTATTTAGTGGCATGTAATGATAAGATTGTCTACTGCAACCAGCTGAACACCCATCCCACCCACCAATCCACACATGTATTGTGAAAATGAATTTTTTGATTGTAGAAAGGAAAAGCAGCACCACCGCGTCAGATACACTGAATGCACTGCATCACGGACAGAAGCCACAAAACCAGAGTTTCTGTTGTCCAGTAATTACTACTTTTGTCCAACACATTTAAATCACTCCGGTCATAATTCCTGAGTTAGATGTGAAAATATTCTGGATTTACACTCTATTATCATTGCTTCTCTGACGTCCACCCTCTCGCTCACCCCTCCCCTGATTCCGTGAATTAAGAATTTATTTATCCAGAGTTGGTGAATGATTGTTGGAACAGTGGATAGACGGTTTTGGCGATTTTAATTTTTTTTCTGTTGCATTTGAATAAAGTATATTTTATGATGATAAAATTACTGTTTTTGTGAATGGAGTCTGGTGGCTTTGGCGAGAGTGATAAAACAGCTGTTTCTGATAAAAGGATCTCACTCTTTAACAAAAATCTATCTCTGTAGGGATCCTTTCTATAATAATGTCAGACACTATAACAATATGAGCCTGTCAGAGGCAAAAACAAACACTTTTAGTCAGTATAAGTACGTTGGTGTGGAAAAGTCTGGAGGAATCAAATTGCAGCCTGTTGCATGGCTGCTGGCTGAGCGCTCTCGTTTAATGTTGAAAAAAAAAAATAAATAAAAAATTGTTGTCACTTGTCACATTAGTCACTTGGACACAAAAACTTAGTAAATAGTAAATAGAAATAGGGTCCATAATCAGATAATATTTGACCGTAAATTCTGCCGTTTGTTTGGAACATTGAAATCTTCCAGGATGTAAGGACCTGCACCAACCGGAAAATCTGTGCTCGCGACATCACAAAAAAGATATTCAGATAGTTCGAACCTATGTGTTTTTTCAAGAGGGAATAATCGAACATGCTTTCTTTTTTTTCATTCTGGCAATTACTCGTACTGTTATAAGACAGCATGGTAAAGTAAACTAACCATAATGTAATCTTCACGTCTGTCCTTGTCCATAGCAAGAGCTTGTGCCAGAGTCTTGAAGTCCAGATGGTTCTTCCTCATTAGAAACATTTCATGTTGGCTCTGTGCAAGAGAAAACATTGGTAACTAATTGGTAAGATTTCCATATAAGCAGTAGTAAGGCATAGCGAGTTAATGAGTGAAAACGTAGTATTTCATTAATCAGACATACCAGATTCTAAGTGAGTTGAACTTTAAAATAATAGCTAAATAAACTAGAAAATGCATTTCCTGTATAAAATGCAGCATGAATGCTGACAGCTAAAACAATTTTGAAAGAATCTGAACTGCTGGCCCTGAGCCTCTAACAAAGCATGCTAACTTACACCATGATCTCTAACCTCTGGGCTACCAATCATCCTGGAAGGAGTTAAAGAATTAATAGTTAGAAATAAAAGAGTTCTTAATCGTCAAACATCTTTAAACCAATCAGACACTGCTGCAGATGGTATCAATCATCCACATGAGCATGTGTTCCTGTATGTGGGATCTGAACCAGTTCAAGTTTGGAAATATTTCTTTTCTTCTTCATAATTCTCTCTTTGTTCGTCAATACAAGAGAACCCTTTCATGCTACCAGCACTTCAACGTTAATATAAACAGTGATTATTCTTTAAATGAAATTGCTGTTTGTGAATTAATACTACACAACTGTTTAATATTTAAAAATAGGCAGAATGGACCCATAAGTTGGACACTTACACAGTGGTCTTGGTATTGAGGTAGTTTACTTGGGAAGAACTGGTTGATTTTAAAAACAGTATCAACCATTCCTCTGCCCGCCCTGAGCATCCACATAATGGCCTGGAGGGAGCAACAGTAACCGAGAGAGAGGGGGAGGGAAGCAGAAAGCAGAATATAAACACATTTTAAAAACACAGCCATGGATCAACTGCAGCTGCAACACACAAGTAACACAGACAAATAAACAAACTGTGCCGCCACGTATTTCCATACCATGGTCTTGAGGCCGAACATGATCTTCATGTGTTTGATGGGAGCCACCAGTCTGGGCAGAAGTCTGTAAGTGGCTTCCAAAAAGCCCATCACTCTCTCAAAGTGCTCTGTGTGCCTGTTCTTCATGATTGAATACACCTGAGCGGAGGCAACGCGCAGCCTCCACGGATCTTCAAGGCTCAGAGGCTGAGAGTCCATTTCTGGCCAAGCGGAGGGGTCCACAACTGTGAAGAATCAACAGGATGTGACTTAAGCACAGCACTTCAGTTGCATTGCACCCATTCAAAATGAGGATTTACTGTCCCTAAAAGCTCCAGCAACATGTACTGCAGCTGAGTGCAATGCCCCCACACCCTTGTGTGCTGCACCCCAATCATACAATTTAGTATCAAAATGAAGTAGCTGATATAATGGCCTCTTCTAACACAAAGGGATAAATCCTAAATGTATTTAAGCACATTAAATAGAGACACTTCTATTTAATTTGGAGGGAATTTGATGGTCACTGATTGCAAGTTGATCGACTCCATATTCCAGATGTGGTGGCAGAAGTGGTCAGACCCTTTTCTTAAGAACAATAGCAATTCAACCGTTTAAAAACACTCCACTGCAAGCAAAGGTCCTGCATTCAAAATTTTACTTCGGTCAAATACTATCTGTGTACTTTAAGTATCAAATGTAAAAGTACTCGTTCTGAAGAAAACATATTTTTATGTCATGTTATTGGATCGTTAATACTAGATTTTTTGTCCAAGGGGTCGCAAACCTAAAAGCTTTGGAAACTCTGTTTTAAATTCTAACAATGCATTTAATTTTGTAACCAAGTAAAGTACAAGTATGCCAACTGAAGTAACGTCATGAGTAACTGTACTTAGTTACATCCCATCACTGACTGTATCTCTGACTAAAGTCTTATGATAATGCAAGGAAACCCATAAACTAAAATGGTGAAAAAAAAATATTTGTGATATTTAAAAATGGGGTGTGCGATCTATCAACAGTTGCAGTCATTTAAAGGATGCAAACCCTGGGGTGATAACAAGTAAAGCATCTCATCAAAAACTATTGAGATAACAAACCTTCCTGTATATCCGTCATCTTGTGAGCCCAGACATGCTCGATGATCCAAAGCGGTAACTTTTTAAAGCGCTGTAACGTCAAGCATTTACGGACAGGCTGCAGCTCCACTCCTGCCATCCCCTGCTCGGTTTGTAAAGGGACAAAAACACCGGCTATTCGGCCGGTGAAACTTTCAAACCCCCCCAGCTGGACATGTACCGGCAAGTTACCGATCACTCGAGACGTTGGCAATTACTTCCTAGTTAAACTCACTGGTGATGTCAAAATAAAAATTTCGTAAGGAAGTGTGGGATAAGACAACCGCCGGCTATAACGCGTAGACTTTTATTATGAAGTTTCCTGTGACTTGTTGACTAGGAAGTAGTTGCACGGAGCCATGAATGCCTCTTACCCTCAGCTTGTCACCCTCTATCCTGAATATGTGGTCCTCTTCAGTTAGCAAGGAGGCGCGTACATTACTGTAAGGTAATTGAAGGTAACTGAGACATGCAACGTCTTTTAATAGCAAATATCACGCTTAGTTAGAAGCATTAAAAGCGTATTTCAAATATAACTACAGCAACTAGCTAACGACTTAGCTTTGTAGCTTGTGGTAGCTGTTGAATGGGTGCGCATGTTATGTTCACCTGCCTACTCCTTCGGCGGTGTTTGACGTACTGCTGAACTTAAGTTTTCAGATGAACAGAAGGCGCTACGCCAAGTCAATCACATATATTTTTATGTTAACCGCGTTCAACGACAATGACATATAGTGTATATATGATGAAATGACTAAAATATTCATATTCATACTCCAATAGAAGGATTTTGACAATGGCGCCTCCAGTGATAATATACATTAGTTGGTAAAAGCAGAAGAAAAAACTATACCCTGATGGAGGTACACTAACGTTGCATGGCCTACAGGTGTGTTGCCACACCTGCCTGTCGGCATACATGACCCAAACCAGATGTATGCCCTGTCTAAGGGAGACTCTAATGCTACAGTATTCAAAGATATTTTAGACAGTCGTGTACTTCCAACTTTGTGTCAACAGTTTGGGATGGACCCTTTCCTCTGTTTCAGCGTCGTAATGCCACAGTGCATACAGAACTGGTTGTCCCAGTGTAATGTGGAAAAACTTGACTAGCTTGCACAGACTGTGAGTGCCGGCTGTAAGACAAACCTTATCATCAGCATCCATGTTGTGGTTGAATGAGAGCAAATCCCTGTGGCCAGGATCCATAATCATATAGCAGTGTTGTGGCAGCAGATTAAAGGCCCTTGTCTGGGAATGTCATGTTAGACATTGGGCCAAGATTGGGCCTGGACAAATATGCCTCCTTGTCAAAGCAGTAATTTATAAAATCTCAAATTGTGGCATTAGTTGTTCATTACACTCTTAATGTTCTTACATTAAGAACTTACAGTAACTATATGCACTTTTGTATGATTTTCCTGCAGCACTGTGCATCACTTCACTGGCGTGTGACATCCCAGCTGCAGCTCCACCATGAATGCAAAACCATGTGTGTCTCTGCTCCAACTCTCCAGAATGGGGTTCAGACTTTGTGCATCCAAAGCCCCTCGCTGCAGTGCTGGGGCCTTGAACTTAACTTCCCCTTACCTTCCACATATCTCACTCCATTCGCCTGTACCCTGCAGTCATCCTTACTCCACCAACGTCAAGGTGCGCTCCTATCTTCAGTACATGAAACACATGATCCTATCCCGTCCCAGTCCTCCTTACTGTCACGTGTGCCAGGTCGGGGACCCGGTGCTGCGTTCACATGCGTCTGCCGTTGACCCTGCAGCCATAACAGGCCCTGAGATCCAACAAGTCATCAACACTATGGTGAAAGTGATGCGGAAAGTTGACTCTGTGGGACTGAGCGCGCCTCAGATTGGGGTGCCACTTCGCATCCTGGTCCTGGAATATACTGAAAGGATGTTGGAAGAGAGTTCGCCTGAATCGAGGAAGGCCCGTGGCCTTTCTGTCCAGCCTCTGAGGGTCTTTGTCAACCCCCAGCTGAGGATCCTGGACGGACAGACTGTGCTCTTTCAGGAGGCCTGTGAGAGCATCACAGGCTTCTCTGCGAGAGTTCCACGCTTCCTATCAGTGGAAGTGTCTGGTGCGTTTTTCTTATTAACAGTGCCTTTCGACTTTTGTGCCAAACCTCATTTGCTGACACTATGACTGTTCAGGCTGTATATTTTTCTCTTTCCTCTGCAGGTCTGAATGAGAAGGGAGAAGCTGTCTCGTGGCAGGCCAGTGGCTGGCCAGCTCGCATCCTCCAGCACGAGATGGACCACCTGGATGGCGTCCTCTACATCGACCGCATGGACAGCAAGACCTTCATCAACATCAACTGGCAGGCATACAATGAATAAAAGATCCTCAGGACAGATCACAAGCATTCACATCTGAATCTGTAAAACTACAATGATTTGACTGAAGTTCTGCTCCACCGTATCTCTGATCAACCAACATCGTGTTGCTGAAAGCCTTTCATTTGCTGTTTGAGCACATGACTGTATCTTCCATGTGAAAAGTCTTCTGGCTTGGTTTCGGGTTCTGGTATAATATAATATCAGGATTGTTGTTAACTGCTTCAACAGAAAATCCATTACTGCAGTGGAAGTGTATCTGTGATTGGCAAAAGCTGCAGAAACCCCAAAAGCTACGATCTTTCAGTACATCACTTTAAAGTCAAGGCTGAGAGAGGCATGTTCTGCGCACCTCAGTTCTTTGTCTGTTGAATAAAGAGGCTCATTTGTTGGATGATATGTGATAAAAATGAGTGAATCGCAAGTGTGTGACCCTTGTCTGGCACCATCATGACCGAAAAATAGCTGTACTAGTTGGCAAATTAGGGGAAATGTTTGTGGAGCAAAGAGCAGTAGCAATTTATCCAAATTACTTCTGCTCAACTCTTGTAAAGACATTTAAATGTAAAACATCTTTCAGAATTCTCAAAACTTAGCAGACACTATTTGGTAAAAATTGGTAATGCTACAGGTTTTACATGAGAACGGATGGATCTTTGTGGACTCTTTCACGTGCAACCAGACTTCATCTCAATGCATGTCGGTCTCCATGACTTTCACAGGTCCATGACCAGTTTTTGTTTGTGTTATTAATCATACTAATTTTGTATTCAATTTTTCCTTGCAGCTTCATCAGCAAAATATTTTCTCTAACACTAAATGTATTATACTAAATTAAGTTTAGTGGATAGGTTGACGTTGGGCCAAATAGCAATTGATTAGATTTGGATTTGATCCATCCAATGAAAGCACATACACACCACCAAATTCTGGTGGTTTCCAAGTTTATAGATATCAATATTTTATTAAAAATGTGACCTTATGTGCTCATAAAAACAGCTTCAATCCACTACTGTTCTGTCACACACATTAAAAAGGCATTTCTTTTCTGAAACGTAAAGTTTTGACACATAGATCATCATATAAATACATTAAATTGCCACTGCCCACCCGTTGTGTTTTAAAGCATGTTCTTTTTGCGATGTCAACGGAGACCTTGTCAAAAAATACTTTGTTTTGGGATTGAAATTAGTCAATCTGTCAACAGAATTATTTAAGTAATAAGTACCTATGACTTGGTTCCAGAGCCCTGATTGTCCAGGTGCTTTTTTTCAAAATTACAAACCTTTCATCAAAGCAATTTGCTCATGAATTATAAAAACACATTTTACAAAGACGAGTGGCATATTGACCCTTTTTACTCCAGTCTGTGCAGGCAACAAATACAGATAAGAACAGACTTCCTTGTGATTCACACTAAATATCATTTAAGTGACATGAGAGAACAAACGTAATCTCACCTTGAAGCCACAACAACACACAACATTTAAAAAATGTTGGCAATGGTAAATATGGCCACTTACAGAATAACTGACATAGTAATGCATGTTTCAGAAAGAGGACCAGAGTAGAAAAACTGGAATATTGTGTCAAGGCAACATTTGAATTTTTGATTTTTTTTGTATTTGATTTTCAAAACAGGAAATCCTTCTCCAGTACGCAGATTTAAGGCACTGTGATTTTGCTAGCTGTGCCTCATTAGTGCAACACTTTTCCAATACAAATCACACAGAGGATGACTGGTCAAAAGTTTGGCCACATTTGCATACAACAGGATTTCTGTACCAACAATCCCTACAGTACTCATTTCCACAATATCTGCACAGAACCGGAGGATTTCTGGAACATGGTGTCCCACAGGAGCACACTCCCAGTGGCTTGGTCTTGTGGTTAATTTGGCAGAAGTCTAGTCCTCTACAGGAGCCAGAGTGGAAGACACTGCAGCTGACACACAGGACCTGAGGGTCCGGCTGGGCGAGGTCGCAGCAGTTATGGTAGGTGATTGGATGAAGAGATGGAATGATCGATTTAGGCTCATCGCCGAGAACTAAGGAGGACATGGCTGCATTGGAGAGAACCGGTGACACACTCCGACCACTCACTCTGAGGCCTCCCTCCAGTGGTAACGCTGCTCTCAATTCTTCCATCCGTTCTGTCATATTATCAGCGAATACCACACGGTGGCTCTCCATGTTGCACTGCTGAAGCAAGGCACACGTGAAGTGGTGCAAGGTGTTGCATTGAATACAGAGTTTGACATAAAGATAGGGAGATTGGAGACAGCTACAAAAGCTGTTGGCTTCAGCCTCACTCTTGCAAAGCCCCATTGCTTCTGCCTGCAGACTGTGTGACTGTGAGTCCGCCTTGTCAAACGTTGACTCTTCACAGGGACGTCTGTCTTGCTTCATGCTGGCTGAGGAGCTTCTGGTGGTGTCTGCCTCCAGTGGAGACGTCTTGGTCAGCTGGCAGTTGAGTGTAGAGATGCGCGTGCCCTCTCGGGCAGACAGGGAGGTGGATGAGGAGGACAGGGAACTCACTCTGTTGCTGTGTGTTTTGACAGCAGGGGGTGATGCACGGCTCTGAATCACCCAGGTTAAAGAGCGGGGACTCTCGTCGTCATTGACAACCATCCCTCTGTGCCCCTCATTAACCTGCTCATCAGTGTACAGATCCTCCTCCACTTCTCCATCAAACGGCTTCATCAGCGGCTGGGTGACTTCCAGCATCTTCTTGGTGTTGTCGAGGGCGACCTGTTGAGATTAATGACAATGAATCCTCAACAGTTCAGATTCTTTTACTGTTCACTACATTTAGATCTAGCTGATGCTTTGTTCAGTCATTCTCAAACAGCAGGGGATTATTTGAGGTGGTGTAAGGCTGAGTTTCACACCTCAATCCTTTCTGGTAATGACAGTCAGGATCGAAAACTGTCGAACAATGGCAATGAGTCACTTAAGGCTGAGTATTGTCAACCAATACTAATTCCAGAGGCATCTAAGCAAAATAGGAAATCCTTTGAAGGTGCTGTCACGAAGATTTCTATTTGAAATAAACATATTTTATGAGCCCAGTGAAACTGGATTGATGTTCCAGAAGGATAAGACAAATCTCTTGCAGTTCTATTCAGTATATCTGACTCACAGGTTTGGATGGGAACTGTATGAAGTGCCAAACTGCAGCGAAGGATTTGTGATTCATTCCTACTGTCTACTACATAAAAGATCCCCTCCAAGAAGGCTGTACAAGCAGCACTCCGAGTATTTGGTATTTTCTTAACCTTGAAATTGTCTTTGCCCATCTCTGTGGTATGTTGGTGCCCAGCACAAAGCGTATGATGCGCAGTCGGCTGTGGATGTGAAAGTGATCACCAAGAAAAATTAGCCCTATCGGTCAGATGCTGGACTGACTGATTGATTGGACATACCTGTAGGCTGTTTCCTCTCTGCCTCTCCCTCACCACACTCAGCTCCCACTGGGCCTCACCAACGTGCTTCCCCAGAGCCGTCAGAAGGAGGCGACACTCACAGCGGGCCAGAAAGAAGGCACAAGACAAGCGGAGGAGGTCCTCCAGAGAGGCAGGACTGACTCTGGTTGCCTGGAGACGAAGCTGCTCGTGGCGAGAAGAGCTGGGCTGGTACCCCAGCAGGCCGAACAGTTTCTCAATCTGTGGCATCGACAGCACTGGTTTGATATAGTGGGTGAACATACCGGAATACATCTGGGAAACAAAAGAGAAGAAAAAGAAAACAAATACATAAAAAATGGGGAAATATATCAGATTTTCACCAATATATATATATATATATATATATATCAAGGTCAATGACTATGTCCTGAACTGTCATGGCAAAATAAAATTTAGAAAAAATTAAACTGTGTGTGTAAACCAGAATTTTACACTTCTCAGGGTGTAAAAAAAAGACTGAACTTTTAATTGAATTCCATGACTATAATAACAAAAATAATGAGAATAAATCACGTTAGTTAATAGGTGTAAAACGCTGTGTGAAAAAATGATTTTTCAACAAACTGAAATCAGAAATTATTGAAGGGACTCCATTGTTCCAGCTTTTTCAGCCAACCTTAACAACTTTGTACTCCTCCCTCCAGGGACCGAGGTAGAGGTTCAACGCTGCTTGCTCCACAACCTCGAACGCTTTAGCCAGGCCTTGAAGGCCTCCTCTGGCCCTGACTCGCCCGGCACCGGCTGCTGTTGTCGACCCAGCGGCTTTGAGCGACTCCTCCATCACCCTCAGTGGATCCAGACCCAGGCAGTGCGTCTCCTGAGCATCTGCGTCCCTCAGCAGCACCTCCACCTTCTTCCACAGCTCCTCATCGCTACACACCAGGTTGGAGCCTCGTCCCACTATTTGCTGCTCCAAACTGTGATCATAGGCGGCCACGAGCTCTGTGGCTCTCTGCCTGGAGGCACTCATCTCTTTCATTCAGCTGAGACGGAGACAAATAGAACATTGAAGTGAAGTGTGGAGCTATGGCACTTGTTCTCCCTTGATGATATAGACCATATGTACAGAGTGAATATTTAGCCAACACTGATTTAATCCATTTTATTGCACAGCTTTCCCTCTTAAGTAGATCAAATTTGTCTTAAATGAAAAGTCAGTAGGAAACTTTGATTTAACTAATATTTCGACTAATATTTCAGCAACAGCAGAAATCGAGCACACTGTTGACACTGGAAATCCACAGTACTACTTCCGTCAGCTACATCAAATACTACATATATTACGTTAGCATACATTAATAACCGAAACTGAAACTTGTGACATCTTGGCCTAAGTGAAAAACAAAAGTAATTTAACACACTAGTGTCGTAATGAGCTCAC
Organism: Chelmon rostratus; assembly: GCF_017976325.1. Taxonomy (NCBI): domain Eukaryota; kingdom Metazoa; phylum Chordata; class Actinopteri; order Chaetodontiformes; family Chaetodontidae; genus Chelmon; species Chelmon rostratus. The sequence continues at coordinate 7,990,966 of NC_055663.1, read as the reverse complement.
CACCGTGTTGACCAACGCCGTCATAACATTAAACCAACTATCAGTCATGAACTGGCCGTCATAGTGTATAAAAAACAACAGTCCTCTGCAACTCTGTGACGTTAGCATTAGCTTAACCCGTTTCCTCGCTGACTAGCTAGTTTTGCTAGGTTGCCTGTTAGTTTCATTTGACGTTTATTTAATTACGACAACCTCACACCCAATGTCTCATTAATTTAAAACCTCTCTTGCTTTTTTTTTTAAACTAACAACTAATGCGGCATAAAATACCACTCAATGAGTTTTCTGAAATGTGGTTACTGTTCTTCAACTCGGTTAACATACATAGCACCAACCAACGAAGAGTCAATTTTTAGAACTGGGCCAGACTGCCAGCCACAGTGCTCAATCTGTGGGGAAAGACCCAGGAAGTAACAGTCAATGTCCTCAGAAAAGTTATACTTTCGAAGATGATAAAAAGTTCCATGGTGTTTTGGACATACGCCGAGTTGAAGGGCGACTCTCGTTGATTTAGACAACGTTGTTATTCGGATTTTAGAAGACACGCTCTTTTGCCGACATGCAAGGCAGTATTAAATTAGTAAGATTATGAATGGCATCTCAGTGCAAGAGAAAATTACTACAATCGGAGCTAAGCTAACGTTACCTCGTAGCTACAGCTGCGAGTTTGAGCTAAATACAAGTTCTGCTTGACACACAGGAGACACACAAACTCACCTGTGTCTGGCACTTACTCAGATGTTTCTCAATGAAATACGTAAAACATTTCCAGCCGCACAGTCGTCGCCGTGCAGCCGATTGCGGCTTGACTGCACAGAATAAAGTAAACATTGTCACGTGGCACGGATTTCCCCAACTCCAGACAGGTGCGCGTGGTACGAGATCCGGGGCGGGCCGGGGAGAGTCCTTCAGTGGACACATGACTTCCAACTCAAAATGCTGGTTCAAAATTACACTGAATACCTGATAAAGGAAATATTGACGGAAACTATGAATGGCGTTCAGAAATAAATCGATAAAATGTCCATTTTGCCTGTGTTGAGTGTATAGTGAGCCTACTCGTATTTGCGAAAGCGTTCACCCACTAGAGGGCAGCATTTGATCATTTAAGCGCTCTGCTTCAGCTGCCTCTACGAATCAATAGCTTTGTCGATATTGTTAGTTTAAATCAGAAAGTAAATACACACTCACTCACACACATACACACACATACACACACGCAAACGCACAGTCCTGGGGTGAGCCTCTTTTGCTGACCTGCGGGCGTGGCTTCTGTGACACTGATAGAAGGGCGGAACTGAGGCCCCTGAGTTTAGTTTAAATCATCCCGGGCTGGCCAAGATGCTCTGCACAAGTCAGCAGCTTCACTTCGCGCGTACTCAGGGTGTCATCCTCCATCCTTCAGCAGGCCCGTGCAGCTGCAGCCAGCATGTCAAACTCGGACAGGGTTGTGTTAGCTCTGGGAGGAGCGGGGACAGTGGGCTCTGGGATAGTTAAAGCGCTGCTGGACAAAGGTAAGCTGGCCAGGGGCCACTTGGGGTCCCAAAGAAAACCCCTGTGTTTCGCTGAGAGGACATTTAGAGGAAATATTCTTAATGTACTATTTGAAGCAGAGGAAGATATTATATTTTCTGTGTTGATTTCCAAATTAACGTGGATGTTGTTTAAACAGTTTTACGCACAGGTGTCTGTCTCGCGGGTTTTATGCAGGGTGAATTCCATAACGATAAACTGCAGAGCAGACATTTTGTTATGTGTGTTTTATATCTGTTTTAGTACTCCATGAGTATTTTCTCGCTTTGAATTGTGAGATGACTGGTTATTGATCCGGCGCTGAGAGCGCGCCTGCGTGCGTAACCTAGTCAATTGTCGCGTTTATCTCCAAGCGCCCTGACATATCTAATAACCAGCTATTTGCTGTATATTCAGGTATGTAATGTTCCTGCAGGAAAAAACATTCAAAGCGCATCAGAATTGGTTTTGGCTGCGCGCACGGCACAGTGCTGCTCTACCAAATGTATCGAGGGCAATTATTATTTAGAAAAGTGTGAAATAAAAGATATTTTGATGGGGTTTGTTCACAAGTTTAATTGAATCTCCTGTCCAGAGAAATAATAGGAGGAAATTATTTCATGCCGAGTCACAGAGAAACATTTGTTTAATTCTGAATAATAGGTAACATGTCGAATGTGCCATTTGACATAATGGTGAAGTCATTAAAACGCTTCTTGGATTGTATTTCAGTGTGAGTAAGATGAATCCTTTGGACAATAGTTACAGAACATGTAAGAGACATTTTCATACAGTGTGGACAACATGATTTATATCACTTAAAAATGACTGAGGATTCATTTGATAGGGACATTGATAACAATGGAGATCAAAAGGTTGAGTATCTTATACAGCCAGACACAGAACAGTGTAAACAGCTGTGTGTTTAACATTTTCTGAGTTATTGATAAGTTGTGCTTTCTGATTTGATGATATTTGGGATTTTTGGTGCTTTGATCTGTTTGGTTTATCTGTTGTGCTCTGCTGCCTCTGCACTCTGAACCAGTGAGGCAGTGGAGGCAGTGCTGGACGCTGTGATGAGTGACTGGCTTTGGACTCGATTGCATGTGTAGCTTTGCTGTTTGAACAGAGCAGAAATTTACCATCTGCTGCTCTGTCACATGTATCTTTCTGATGACCTTGATAAACAGATTAAGACAACGCGGGCCTATTAGTGAATGTTCATTTTCATGTGAGAGGGATTAGTCGTGCTGTATCTGTGTTAAAGGTGCTGCTTTTGTTAGTCTGGACTACAGATTAATGTGGCGATGTGTGCTGTTTGTATGTGTGGTGGGGGTGTGTGTAAACAAATCTGTTTACACAGTCACATTGTGGAGACTCTCCTTTCTTATGGGGGCAAAACTCAAATACCCATAAATACCCACATAAATCATGGAATATTAGGGTGAGCATTAGGGTTAAAGTTTGAGCTAGGACAGTGGTGGCTATGGTTAGGGTAAGTCTCCAGGGAATGAGTAGAAGTCAGTGTAGTCCTTGTGATGGAAACACAACTCTGTGTGTGTGTGTGTGTGTGTGTGTGTGTGTGTGTGTGTGTGTGTGTGTGTGAAGGTTTCAGAGTTGCAGTGATCTCCAGGGACAGCAGCCGGCTGGAGAGACTCCGATCATTCGTCTCTCCTACCACAAAGGATAACCTTACCACTATAGTGGGCAATGTGGGTAAGTAGGGTTTCTACTTGCCAGTTTCCGTCTATTTGAAGCTCCAGTGTCTTCTCAGGCTCTTATAATGGAGGTGTGGATACGGTGGGATTTTCTACCAGTCTCAGTCTTAATTCCACCCATGTGGGAAACTGTACTGGTATGGCAATATACGGTACCATAGCTGCATTGAAAATAATCTCTAACAGCCCCTGAAGTCTGTGTTCATAACACCAGTACAAATTTGATGGATCCAACTGTACAAAAAATAAAGATTATTTTGCTGTTGTTAGAGCCTTTCCTGTGGTAAAACAAGCGTCAGGGTCTGAATGTTAGCGTCTCCATGAGGCTGCACTTTGCATTTAGCTCAAAGCACCACTGTGCCAAACATGTTCCAGGGTCAGAGGAGGGAGCCGAGCAGGCAAAGCAGGCCCTGCTGAAGGCGGTGGGGAAGGTGACCGACGTCGTCTCCTCTCTGGGCTTCAGTTGGTGGCAGGGGGGACCCCCACACACCCAGTCTCTGAAAGACCTACACTGGGTGAGCAGACACACATAAACTAGACTCAGTTAGACCAGTAAAGGAGGCTGCCAGTGGTTTTGATTAAATTTCAAAAGTAAGCATTTTATTTTATCACTTGTAATAGTTACAGTGGCGGCAGTAATGGGAGCCGTACAAGGTCCTGGTTGTCAGAAGAGAGTCTCCTATCACATCATGTCTGAATGTTTTTGCAGAGGCTTTTCCTCCGTTACAAGAGTGAGATTCTGATTCTTGCTTGATTATTTCATATCTCATCCCCCATCACCTCTCCAGGTCATTGAGACATTACTCTTCAGTACGTTTGTGTCATGGAAGGCCTTCTTCCCCTTGGTGAGGGACGATTCCAACTGCACCTACACCTTCATAACAGGTGACTTCTTTAGCCATTTATTTCTAATAATGACTCAGCCTCCGTCAGAAATGTATGTAATGTGGTGTGGGAGGTGCCTGTCTGCATGTGAGTAACACTGAGAGAAGGGAACTGACATGCTGTTTGGTCTTTCTACACACAGAAGCCGAACACAAATGATACATAATAATGATAATAGTAACAAACTTTAGTTGTATAGCACGTTTCATAGAAGAATTGCAGCTCAAACTGCTTTACAATAAATAAATCACATGCATCAAGTCCATCCATCCATTATCTATACACCGCTGAATCCTTTGCAGGGTCACGGGGGTGCTGGAGCCTATCCCAGCCGTCTCTCGGGCGAAGGCAGGGGACACCCTGGGCAGGTCGCCAGCCTACCACAGGGCTACATATACAGACAGACAAACATGCACACCACTCATTCACACCTATGGACAATTTAGAATTATCAATTAACCTCAGCATGTTTTTGGACTGTGGGAGGAAGCCGGAGAACCCGGTGAAAACCCACGCTGCACAGGGAGAACATGCAAACTCCACACAGAAAGACCCCAGGCGGGATCGAACCAGGGATCATGCATCAAGTGCTCCACATAAAAAAATAATTAAAAAGCAGGAAGAAATGTGTGTTTATACAGTTATATCCCCTCTGCTGCTCTGTGCCACAGGAGGAGCAGGTGAGAAGTTGCTGATGCCTGGTACAGGCTTCCTGACGGTTGGTGCTGCCAGCACCCTGGCCTTCTGCCAGGTACTACGAGAGGAGTACCCTGAGATGCCCTGCAAACTCAACCAGGTGAGACATTAATGGGATTACGCAGCAAGACCTCGGTTAACAAAGCACCAAAGCTGATATAGGATTTCTACCTGACCTCAGTCTCATAGCCTCAGAGGCTGGTTCCTTTAGTTCTACCCAGCTCAGCACGTGGAAGAGATCCTTCAGTTTGTGGAAAGATCCTGTTCTTTTTCACACACAGAGCAGCCAGAGGATTTGGAATAGAAAATTCATGCCGGGCCATCAGTTGTCACTTTGCTGTGTTGCAGGCCCAATTAGACCTGAAATACAACTTCACTCCACCTGAAATAAAATGCCGTTTTTTTTAATCCTACAGCACACATACCTGCTCTGTAAATCTTCAAATGTCCTGTTTTCTCTTTGAGATTTGACACAATAGACTACCCTTCCACATGATTCAATAGATATAAAAGGAGGCACTATTTCCAGCCTCTTTCTTCAGTTGGCTGTGGGCTGAACCATCCACTCCTGTCCCTCGTCAACTAAATTGCAATTTGAAACATAACTGGCAGTTAAGATAACCAGTTTTAATTAACACAACAGCAGTTTTTGCAATTGCAGTCATCATATTAATTACATGTAACTTGGAGCATGGCAACATCACTAAAAGGAAGGTCAAGGTGGCAAGAAAACACAAAGTGAAACATTAACACACAAGTTTTTAGAAAGGTCTTAGAGCATACGAGGGTAAATGGTAAAATTACTGGCCAAGTTCTCCACTTACACATTCACATAACTAACAGACGAACCTCGTAGTTCAACTCTAACCTTCTTCTTCTTACTGTAATTGTGCGCACAAGTTTTCCTGTGCGATGAGGGATTAATGAAAAAAGACAATCTCTGTTTGGATCATTCCACAGGTAAACAGGTTGATTGGTAACAGGTGATAGTTAATATGTGCTCAGGAACACTGCAAAGTGTTCCTGAGCACATGAGCAGTGTTCCTGTTGATAGTAGACACAGTTCAGTTGCATTGCACTGGTGCAATGATTGGACTCTGTTTTAAATTTACGTTTTCCACAGCATGTCAACTTTTTTGGATTCTGGGTTGTCGATTTCAGTTGTGCTCACTTCTAAATAAAGTGGTTTAGATAACCTGTTGGCTTGTCTACAACCTGTCTGATAGTCTGCACTGGTGTCCTGTTCTATAACTATTAAAGTGATGTTACTGTCTCCCCACATCTCAGCAGTTACTTTCATGTTACTGTAAGTGATGGCCAAAACTAAAAAAAATAATACTGAGTGACAATAAACCTTATTGTCATGTAAGGTACAACACCTTGTGCAAGCATTTCTGTAAAAGTGTTTTCTGAGCAGAGGTCACACTTACATGGTGGCAGTCAGAGCAGATGAACTGATGAAGAACTACCTCTCTATGGCGACCTTCATTCTTTCCATTCAATCATCTTCCTTTCCATTGAGGTATATGATCAGCTCAATCCAATATTAAATATACGTCAGATTAAGCATGATCAGGGGTAAATTGATGTTTAAAGTGCTGACCACTCTTAGTTGTGGTATGTGAGGCCACGCAGGGCCACGAAGGGTCAGATCAGGAAAAGATAAACCAGAGGTGGTCATGTTTGAGGGGCTATTAGGACGAAATCTTCTATAGATGTAGACATAGATTGTCGCAAAGGACAACATTCCTCAGTGGGACAATGCCCAGAGCATGATCTGGTCTTTGAGATAGGAAAGGTATGGGTGGAGTAAGACAAAACGTCATGCTATATATTGTGTCTGCATGTGAAGGGCAGAGTCTTCTGATCTGACCCTGAAGCTCTCTCAGAGGTCTCTTTAACTCAAGCTTGTATCAGCAGAGTTCTTCCTACATCATCGTCAGACCACTGCTCAGCAGGACCTGCTTGATAAACCTCACCATCCTTCTTGTCATTCTTTCCTTTGGCTTTCCTGCATTTTTCTAACCTTCTCTCGCATGTGTCCCCTGTCTTCCTTTATTGACTGGCAGGTGAAGATCAACACAGGTGTAGGCACTCCAGAGCGCATGGCACCTGGTTACCTGAACCACCTGGACCTGGGTGAGGCTGTTGCCACCCTTGTGGAAAGACGAAACACCTCCCACACCGTCTTCACCGTCAACTGCCCTGCAGACTTAAAAACTGTCCTTCTGGAGAGGAACCTTTAGACTTGGAAATCCTTCCTCCAGCCCTACCTTGTTGTCACATGGACACATCTATGCTTCTTCTGCTCCTACTGTTACTGAACACTCCAGAAGCACATTTATAGTGTCTTTGGTTCATTTGTTTTCTTCTCCCACAACTCTGAACCCCATCCATGCACAATTTCATGTGAACCGGCTGTTCAGCTGTTTCAACTAATACTGTATATTCTGCTTCCTGATTTCAGATTATTAGCTACTGTATTCTCTGCATGTGCTGTTGTGTGATAGGTTTGTTAAAAAAAAAACACTGAGGATTTGTTATTCTCACTTTCTCATTGTTGCCTGCGTCTGTACAAATATCATACAGTTATGTTCTGTCTTCCACATCATTGGAAGACATGATACCCAATATAACACAGCAATTTGTGGATCTGCTAAATATTATTGGAATAAGTCTAAACCTCTTATGGCCAAACCACCGGACAGAGCAGCTGAAGATTGATTGCAGAGGGAGGGATTTTTGACTGGATATAGCCAAGTTAGCTGAGATCCCCAATGACACTGTAACAACTGGTCAAAAAATAGGAGGTTGTGTGGTTGTAGTTTATCCAATCCTGTATCTACAAACCTGGACTTAAAGGTACCCTGTGGAACTATGAAGTAACACCTTGATGGAGGGATGCCTGTTTTGTCCATATTAGCACACACAAGAGGACAGACATGCAACATTTATGCTATTCCACTGATTGACAGTTCTTGGTGGTAATTGGCAAAAATTGTAGCAATGTGCAAAATGAGCAAAAAGCGAAGAAGAGGGTTGCCAGCCAGCAAACATTCTGTATGTAAATAATTCTGTTTTTTAAGACTTTGACAAAAATTGACTTTGCAAGTGTGTATTGAAGAGGAAATGGCATTGAACCTGTGGTTAGGCCTCAAGGAAGCACTGAACATGTGTGTAACTCTGCTTACAAGACAACTCCATAGGGTACCTTTAACGTCTTGATCTAAAGTTTAAATGTGCAACATGGTTGAAGAGTGGAGGCAATACAGCTCCTGCATTTTTGAGACACAAGGAATGTAGCTGTAGGGAATTTATATGTTGAGTCCTTAAAAAGTTGAAGATGTTGCGGATGCATTCTAGACTTGAGACATTAAGGACCTGACATATTAGGAAACAGACATTCACAACTGTCTCTGTTAGGGACATTGAAATGTTGTGGAAATGATGCAAGGTAAAAGCAGGGGAAGTGAATTAATTTCACGTCTTGTTACCCTTTTGGCTTTCAGTATGCTTGAAACGAACAAATTGGTACATTGTGTCACCCGCCACAACTAAAGAGAAAAATGTTTATACCTGATCTGAAAGGCAGCACTCAAAGGCAGAGCAAAAAGCCTGCCGTCATATTCTCCACTAGCTGCATCCCACTGCCTGCACGACCTTTGTGTTGCTGCACTGGGTTGTGCACATAAAACGTGACAGTAGCTGAAGAAAGAATGAAAAAAGAGCTTTAGAGAAAAGTTCAAATCCTGCATTATTTGTCACTCCCGCACACCATTTCAAACAATCTGACAAGCACTTTGTTGAAGCATCCTGCTTTTTTAAGGCATGGGTATGCTTGAAATTAGAAAAGAACAAGTTCATACAACATGTCGAAATAGATGCGTGAAGAATTATAAAAGACAGTTCAGCTCATCGCACACCTGGCCAACCACTGTGTAAAGTGGCTGTGATTAAGACTGTCAGTTTGGAGAAGTTATAAAAATTGTTGAACGCAGCTCCTAAAATTATAATGTCAGATAGTTAGACAGTTAGACAATCCAACAAGCACTTTGCTTGAAGCATACCTCCCCCTCATGGATGGAGACCATGGCTCTGAATAGTAAGTCTCATTGGCATGGTATGATTATGAAAATGTCAGACCCTGACTGATTATGGCTGATATGGATACAGTTACCCAGCATGGCTTGGCCCATTTTTTGCTTACAAATAAACAATAAACAAGATATGTTCTACATTATGGATCCTGTGTATTCATTGCAGTATTTACCAGTAAAAATTTGTCTAATTAGCAATGTCAAGGGCAACGCTATATGTCTATATTGGGACATTGCAGCACTGAAACAAAATTAACGCAATAATCCAAAGCAAGTGCTGGAGGTTGCTGTTTGGGGCGGGGTGGGTTTGGCACATTTACACCTCCCTAGCGTGACTGTCCTGTTCACAAGCGCTAGCACCGACCCCCTATGGGCCTTTCATGTTCAACATGTTATTTGGGGCAGTATGTCCCTTAGATAAACCGAACAGAAGTTTGAGGCCACAGCAGACTGCATTATCAGAGAGGGCATTGTAGTCTTGTATACTGGCCTGTTAATACATAGGCTGCATGCCTCCACAACAATAACACAAATTTGTCATGCGAATAAAGATGCATGTACTGAAGGTCTGAGCTACTTTTGATCCCTAGGTACAAGGATAAATGGGGTTGGATAAGAAAGCAGAGCGAAGAAAGAGAGAGTAGTAGCAGAGGGGGGTAGCCGGTCACTGTTTTTGCTTTGAACTTGTCGGCTGACAGCTCAATTAGGCCAAATTATAATTAAAGGGCACGTAAGAGGCCATTGGGCCCCACTTTCTCTTTCCTCTTCATCTCCTTTCCCCCTCCCTTTCTCTCCGCCTGAAAAGGGCAGAAACGGTCAAACACACCCACACAAACGACCATGTTCACCCTTTGACGATGATCTCATTCATCTCATTCTAATAGAAAAAGAAAACTGGCTTTTGTTTGAGGGGCCACAGCCTTCTAAACGAGACTCAACAGACCAAAGATCAGTCAGGGAAATGTGGGTGAAGAGATTAAAGGAAAAGAGTGAAAGTTGGATTTAACACTTAAACACTGGATTTGATGTAGGAGTAAGAGATCAATACACGAAAAAGCAGTATGGCTGAAACATCTCATGTGTTACATAAACTTTGGCGATCCTCTCGAACCTTTTTTTTCTAGTGCCACTATAATGTTGATTTTCTTTTTCAGGTAAAATTTTTGGCCAGAAGAAATCTTCATTGAAATTTTAAGACTACTGATCAATCCTGAGAATTTTAAATTAGATTTTATCGAATGTCTCCAGCAATCTACCCAGCACCTAACGTTCAAGGTGTATCCAGCTATGGGGACCAGGATATCTCGCTTCAACCTGATGTTTCCTCCTTGACCAACAGGGATCAAACTGTTCCCTCTGTTCTGTCAGGTGGTTAATGGCCAGCCCTCAGAACCAGTGTACAGATAATTTAAATCTTTTTGGGATCGTTGTTTTTTTCACAGCGGACGGACTGCAACCAAACCATCACAGGGGTTAACGGCAAACATTCCTCACTCAGTCTCAGCTTCTACACATGTATGAGTTTTCACTGAAAACACCTCACCCACTTTAAAATCTGATGTGGTAGTTTACTCTCTGCCCAGAACCACCGTGAACACTGATGCCCCCTACAGGTATGGACACTGCATCATGCAATAATGTTGCCTCAGTCAAGGAAGATGGTAATGCCATACCAGTTACTAGGCATTTTAACGATCTCACCGCTGCTCAGTATTTTCATTCATATGAAAACTTAGCTTACCCACACACCACACAGTCTCGAATTTGGACCAGGCCACCAGAGAGCTTTGCATATATTGTTCTGGACTTGACCTACCCTGGATGCAGTGACCCTTTCATAGTTATTGGAATCTACCATCTATTGGCAGGAACTGGAGCTGCAGGCTGTGAGGAATTGCAAGAAACTGACAAATTAATATCATACCATATTAGTTCTAAAATACTTATTTGGGGTGCTTTGAATTAGACTGCCTCTAAAAAAAACCTTGCCAGTCTACAATAACTGTGTTTAGGGCTTAATCTACATCATCAGATTTCTGGTGCTACACGACCAAGCAAAACCAGGCCTTTTAAATCAACCACATTAGATCTTATTATGCTAACCAATTAGCTATTTCAGTACCCATTAGTGCAGTTCTTGCTCAAGACATCAGCAACCACGTTTGAATTGCATTTGATAGAAATATTGTTAGTATAGAAACACCATATATATATATACACACACATATATATATATATAATCTATAGATATGACTATATATATATATATATATATATATATATATATATATATATATATATATATATATATCTGTGACAAAAAAATTCCAACTCTGACCTAGGAGTGAATCATGTTTATGAAATTTTTAACAATGTACCTAATGAACAGGCTCCCCATATAAATCCTGAATAAAACACTGTTCTAATCTTTGGTTCTCCACAAATATTTCCAAAGCTCAGAAACACAGCATGGAAGACAGCCAAAGCTACCAATCAGGCACCAGCAGCATTAACTGTCTCAGACTTACTGGAAAACCCAAATCTGACATTCTACTTGTCCTTTGTAGCAAATACCTCCGGCAGTGCATTTGAGGTTTGGAAAATAGGTAAATCTTTGAAGCACAGTCTTGAAAATCAAATCATGACAAACACATTAAATATGTGTGAGGCTTTTAATCATCACTCATCAACTTTTGATTCACTTGATAATGGTATTTTTTATTAGTTCTCTGGTGGCCATGTGCCACCTGCTAATTATGAACAGTAAACCGTTCAGTAACACACCGATAACACAGCATAGGGAGCAATTTGGGGTTCAGTATCTTGCCCAAGGATACTTCTACATGTAGACTGCAGGCGCCAGAAAACGAACCACTGACCTTCTGACAAGTGGATGATCACTCTATGTATTTCAACAATATCATCTCTGCCACCCAAATGGTAATGTATATTTTTATGCAGATGACACCATCTTATATTCCACTGGGTCATCTCTTACTCTGGCCATGCAAATTTACAGTCTGCTTCTGATACTTTTCAGATCTCAGATGAAGCATAAGCTTGTTTTTAAATTCTGACAAAATGAAGTGTATGCTACTCTCTAGGTCACCTAAGTGTATCCCCTGTCTTCTGCCCATATCCAAACTTCTGAAATTGTTGAATGTTACAAATACTTGGGACTCTGACACAATACCTATCAAGTAAATTGAAGGTCAAAATTTAATTTTTGTGATACATTTCTGTCTGCACTTGATTATGGTAATGTGGTATATATGCATGCTTCTTCCTCCACCTTAAAGCCTCTTGATTCCGTATATCACAATGTGCTTCATCACTGGTGATACATTTCCCACTATTGCATCTTATACACAAAAGGTAGGATGGTCCTCTTTAACAAACAGAAAGAAACACAAATGTGCGCAATGAATTCCTTGTGTGTGTGGGTGTGTGTGTGTGTGTGTGTGTTTGTGTCTATGCTTAAATTCTATATGTTTAATTTTTTTACACTTCAAAAAGAGATCCTGATCTCAATGAGACTACCTCATTAAATAAAGGACAGATCAGAGTGAATGCATTTATATTGCACACTGAATATACAGTAGGTTAAAAGGGATGAAGATATCTGTTGATGGTTTACAAGAAGATGATGACAATGAGGGAGGAAGAGCAGTTCGGCAGAGAGGTGGGTGTCAAATCGTTGCTCTGCTATTGATTAAAAACTGGAGTGGCTGAGACGAATGGGATTAAGAGTTTCAACCAGATGGAAAAATGAGCCTTGATCTTGGCAGTATGGCGCTCTGCCTTTCGTGAGAGAGCAGCGAGACCTCACCAAAGCAGTGTTGCAGCTTTCAGTGTCTGAAAAACCCACACACCACATTTTGACTCGAGACACCACAGGACGCAGTCACACCGGCTGACTGACAGACGGTAGTTTACTTAGAGAGGTAAAACAGCTATGAATGCAGGAGAATGTGTGTGTTTGTGTGTGTGTGGTCCCCAGTGAGCTATCATCTTTCCCTGGCCTAGAGAGTCACTAGGAGTCATAGCATTGTGGAAAAGGGGGACATCTATTTAATAACAGCTGCCTTCATGCTTGTTGCGTTGGAAATTATTGATATAGGCTTACACACTCCAGAGGCTTGTGTCTTATCAGTGGCCAGCTTTGAGGTCAGGGGACCGCAGAGTCAGAATGCTCAAGTCACGCTATCTCCGCCAGGGTGTGTCCCCACCACACTAAGAGGACACACAGTCACTGACACTGCAGTAAAACACACTCATAAACAGAGACGTATGCCAGCATGTCACACAGAGAAACTCAATTAGAAACTAATTGGTTCAAAATGTGGTTTTGTAAAGTGGGTTGGGGCCAAAATGTGACAATGGGGTGGGAGAGCATTTTACCACAGCTGCCATGTTTAGAGGAGCAAAAGAGGAGCGCTCGGTCATTTCATCACGATGCTCATTTTCTGTCAAGACAGGAAAGTAAGACATAATAATAATAATAATATAGCTTTGTTCATGCTTCTGAAAGCACATTTTTTGGGCTGCCGCTCATAAAAAGATGTGGCCTGGGTGTTAAGGTGGGGTTAAAGTCCCGATGTGTTCCAAAATAGACACAAAAAGCAGGGCAGACAGTGGAAAGCCATGTGATTCTGTATGCACCGCACTGTGTTGCTCCTTTTCTGCAGAATAAAAAAGCAGAGAAACTGCAAGCAGCATGACAGGACGATTTAAATACATATCCATAATTTTTGAAGAATGAAGGAGCTTAAGTGTAGTAAATGTGGAATATGAGGTCTTCTTGCATTCTCTTATTGTTATAAAGCTGACCTCTTTCATTAGATTCTTCCTTTCTGTTTGACAGATATCCTTATGTGGGATGTTTGCCTTTACTTTACTTTTACTTTGCAGTAAATGACCTAAAACATGGATGTATCTAACCCAAAAGCATTAGAAAGTACTGTTGGATATCATTTCAAATGTGAATGCTGCTCAATGTCCACATGAAGTGAACACTCAGAAGGACCCAACAGTGCTGTGTACGAACATGTAAAGAATTGAAACATCTATGTGATATGATGAAACTTCCTGTTTAATTGGGTTTGACACCTGGAACAAAGCTGCAGATAACTCCTGAAAATTATCTCTGGACAATATACAAAAACAATACAGGGACAACCTAATCTATCAACACAACATATTATTTGACATTTTGAGAGTTGCGCTAACACTTTGCACTTCTAGAAGAAGCATGAATTTTTTAGGTCTAAAATTAAGATTTTTTTTGTCAGTTGAAAATTCAACTGTGATGTTAGTTAAAATACAACACAGCTAATAAAACTCAAACTGCACTGTATGCTGGTGGTTTAAACCTGAAGCAGGAGGCGATGACCCCGCTGACCTGGAATGGACCCGAGGAACTACGAAACTGTGGTTCACTTAAGGGGCCGACAAGGTAAGTGAACTGGAAAGGGACACGAGGAACACACAGTGAGACAGAAAAAGAACATTCATGGAGAGAAAGAGCAAGAGGAGGATGATGCGCTGGGTGGTGCTGTGACTGATTCACAGTGGCATGTTGTTTTTTCTTCTGCTGCTATTCTGCCATGTGCCCATCACAGTTTCCCGCATCATCCGGGCCTCATCCCCACACAGACACACCGAACAACTGACAGCCGAACAAAAAAAAACTAAAACAAAGAGAAACACGTCACATCAGGTGCTGTTAGTTTAGAGCGTCGGGGAGCAGGGACTGTTTTTTTTTTTTTTTGAAACAGATGAGGGTTGTTTTCGAGTTCCACGTTGATTCTTTTCTCTCAGGAAGGAGCATATATGTATGGTTTATCATTAAAGTATAAAATGTAAAATGGTCTTTATTACATTTGTTCGCAATTAGATGTTAGTTAAGAACCTTCATTATTAGTATTTAAAAGAAAGAAGAAAGCCAGGGCTTCTTTTTCACCTTTTCACAGAAGACATCTTAATTTGTCATACAAGAAAACGCACACATGTGTTTAATAACATCAATAATGGCCCCATTCTATTACAGAGGTTCGTTAATCACTGCCAATGAGCTAGAATACACAATGCAAGGGCTTTCCTGCTGACATGCGTGACAGAGTAATAAATCTTTATAGATGAGCCTGTATTTACAGCAACTGTTGAATTTGCAGCCAACAATGTAACCCAGGCCTGTCACATAATACAGAGTCTGTGGGTTAGCCCGACAACTTTTGCTATGAAAACCTTGCTAAAAGCTTCTTTTAAAGCAAATTTAATTTCAGGAACAATTTTCAGCAAAGTGAGTTTCCACACTTTCACTGCCGTTAAACAATTAGACATCACTGGTGAATGTGGTCAGATACAAGTTGGGTGCGTGCTTGGTGGGACATGCAAGAGACTTTTCAGTGATAATCATGAGCCCGCTATGAAAATGAAACCATAACCCCATCTCGTCAAAAGCAGCTTTGATTGACAGTTTTCAGCACAGTGAGTTCTGCTGGTAATTTGACACATTTCGGAGTTCAAATAAAAAACTCCCATTTTAATGTCAAAGTTAATGCTATATGTTGCGAAATCATGCATCTTTAACAGGCTGAGTTTTGCCTCTTTGCTCACAGAATCTCAAACTACATTTGGCTTGGTTCTCTTGTTTTGTTTTGTTGGGGTAATTAAATCAAGAGATCATACTGATTTCTCAATAGCCTGCATCTTCTCTTCTAAAAACAGAATTACATCAACACTCTTTCATCAAAAATCAAAGCAAGCTGCCATTTGTGTCTGAAAATGACTTCCTCAACGAGGTTCACCCTAAAATGTCACGACCAGCTAAGAAGCACGTTTGCAGGTTTGGGCTAAAGGACTTCCCAGTTCCCGATTGGGTTTAAAGCAGAGCCATCTGCTGTGACTTATGTCACATCGTCAACAACCTAACCATCAATGTTAGTATTAGTGCAGACAGGTACCTCACAGAGAACCTGAGTATGCTGAACCAGCTTCATGATACAGAGTCAGACCACAGCACACGCATTAAATGACTTAAACATTTCTCTTCTCTCTTTATTGACCCATCCCTCAAACACACATTCATCATTCTAACATTCCCAACCTTTCGCACTAAAACGGTTTAATAACGATATGACACATTCAGTTTTCAAAAGCTCTGCAAAATGTACAATAAATCATTTACATGAATGTAGTGGCTTAATCCACTTTGCAAAATATCACAGCATCCTGCCATTTTTATTATAATTCCATAAACATTTATTACATAGACATAAATCTGTTTTGGTGTTAATGTCACAAAATGTAAGTAGTGGTAAGCAATCCATAACAGTTCTTAAGACCTCTTTTCACATCTTTTGGACACATACAAAATAAAAATTGAATAGTTCAAGCAAGCAAACGAACCAATATTAATAAAATGACAATTTACAAATTTCTCAGTCAGTAAGTGACACTGGAGGTAAGTCTGCTTTAGGTGTCTCTTAAAAACACAAACCATACAATATTTTTGCATAATTTAGCCTATGTATTACACAGGAAGTATAATTTCAGTCACTGCCCATTATCATCCATGATTAAAAACATGTGAATGTTTTTACACTCCCATCTTCCAGGAGCTACTTTTTTCCATTCATTCCAGTGCATCACAAAAATGGAGTCAAAGACTGGCAACCTGCTTGACATTAAGATGGGGATCACATCATCACAACCCCTTTTGTCTAAAGACACATTATTATTGCTGCCTTCTTGCTGCAAGTCTCAGATGTCGGAGTTTAATGCCAGGACACTTTAAGCTTTCTACTGCAGCCATGACACAACTTGGATCAACAGGGACCAAAACGAAGCACATTTCATTTGCAGGTTGGAAACCAATGGCTACCTGGAAGGGAAGAATGCACACTAAACTTAAAAGAAAAAACAGCATGCTTTAGAAAATGGTCACTCGAGTAAACACGATGCCCAGACAACTAAAAAACTCAAAAAACTAAAAAAAAAAATCTCAAAAAAAAAGAAAACCCTTTGAGGTAACGTCCCTTCTGGTCTAGTTCTAGTCTCTGCTGGTATTTTAAACCAAACAGCAAGAAGGACTTCACAGAAAAGCATTTAAAAATGTCAAATATCAGTCAAGAACCCTGTCAAGCCATGGCAAATGAACACAATCCCTTTAATACCTTACATCTCACACTTTCTAAGCACCACAAAATCTACCACTGGATAACAATTTTCCAAAGGTAGGTTGGCATTTTGCTCCCATCCTCTGGCTGTGAAATTGGAGCAATTCTATTTGTCACTGGGATAAGTGTGACAAGTCTAAAACAAGCTGTGAAAATGGGTTTGTTTTTTAGCTTTCCTATGGAGTTTGTTGATTCTGAACCTTGGTGTTAAAAAAAAAATAATTTAAAGCAAAGGAAGCATAAGCATGCTGTATACTGAAATCAAAATGGCCAGATCATGGTCACATGTATCTGCAGGTTCGCAGATTTCATGGCTTGGCTTGCAAATTGTCTTACAAAACACACAAACACACACACACACACAGGAACAAAGTGCAACAGTATTACTACCTACAGGAGGCACTGCTATAGTAACTATATTCCTAACTTCAACATAAAGCGACATGCTGCTACATGCAAACACAGTGACTGTCAGCAGATGTTACATACTGGACCAACAGCAGTTATCCCTGTGCTCCTCCAGTGTCTCACATTGTCCCTATTATCCAGTAGCTCTGACAATCGCTGTCTCTGTCCTGTAGGAAAGTCTGTCTGCACATTGATGAACCATCTGAACCCCTCATCCAGTGTAGCCCCGCCCCTGAACCCTTCAACACCTGAAGTGCATCAATCAATACTCTCTAATTCAGAGTCTGTGGATGGACTCCCCCCCCCCCACAAGTCTTGAAAACATATGAACAAACACAAACACATGCAGACAGCATCTAATTTATGAGTTTGCACTTTTTTTGTTAGGAAAAAAAAAAGCAATAGAGTACATGGATTTAAATTTTCAATGCAAGGGAAACACATCTCAAGAAAATCCTGCAGTATGGTTTACAAATACATTCCCTCATTAATAAATCATATTGCAGGTTTTTCCTCATTCATATAGTCAATGGCATCACATCCACAGGCTCCAACCTAAATCACATACAATAGTCCCTTTAACAACCCAGTGCTAGTTAATGCAGCAACCCTTCACAGTTTGAAAGCACATCCCTAGAGGTCACAGCAAAGCCCAGTTTGGCCCCGTGCAGGGTCTCATTTGGTTAGAAACAACTCACAGGCACTGGGTTAGTTCTCTGTCAGAAACAGCAAAAGAAGTCCTTCTGTTAAATATACTGTACAGTATGTCTGTGTGTGCACAAGATAACAATGCGTCTGCGTAACCTGCAGGGGGCTGCAGGTTCAGCTGTAGCGCAGCAGGAAATGTTGGATGAACTGTCAGGAGGGTCTCTCGTGACGGCAGCAGCCTACGACACAAAATGGGATATATTATTCCCCGCACTGCAAATACGTTCAAAAGAATAATGTATTCATTGGTGGGTTTTTTGTCCTGTTGTTAAAGAATAAGGCTAGAAGCATTTTACATTCTTCTTACTGTCTTTCTAATCTCATGAAAGACCAAAACCAACAATGGTAGTCTGTCTCTCACGCTTTCCTTAATGTGCCGCTTTGTTTGAAAATGTCTCAGTACTTTCCTCAGTACCACTGGCCAAGGAAAATGATGCATCTGTTTGTACACAGTGTAGCTAAGATGATTCTCACCTTTTACACCTCCTGTTTTTGGACTTTCTGAAGATAAGAATACTTTATCAAAATCAACTTAAATCCAACCTTTGTGTAGCTTGTCACGTGTTTTCAAGTACAGCTTGTCTACCCAGGAAGAGTTTCAGCTGACTTTTCAACCTCACGCGCATCTAACGGGAACAAATACGCCTTGCAACCTCGACCTGAAGGCATTTCTACCCTTCGAGTCTATTTTCTCCCATTTTATGGATGTGACTGCAGTGATTTCTTGTTGGGTTCTGATCGCAGCCAAAATGTGGGTGACCTACTCTCATTACTGTCTCTAAATGCAGCCTGTGTGGCCAGAGAAGGAGCACTGAAGCTGCTGATGCTCCTCTGCTCACTGCTGGTTTGAAAAGCATCATGTTAGCAGAGCAGCAGCCTCTGTGTGGACACATAGTAGTTCATCCTGTGTATCAGCTACAGTACCTACTCTCTCGTTTTGGAGTCTTTTTGAACTCCTCGTTATGATACTTCAATCCCTGGAGTCGAGAGATGCTGTGACTCTTTTCCACTTTCACATTTTTTAATTCCTCTGTCTCACAAAACATGCTATACGCCATCAGATACTCCTGTAAGCCCCCAGACTGAGCGAACTAAACAATTCTAGGGTAGACTAACTATTAAAGACGCACCATTTACAGACTTGAAGAGACCTGCTAGACTGGCTACATTAAAGTTACAAACAACCCTTAACCCAATGCTCTTAATCCAAAATACCAGTCCTGCCACTGAAGGAACAGCTGCTGCTGTGGACATGTTGATGTATTGTCCTCAAACATAATACAAGAATATAACACTGGTAAATCATCATAAATCATTTCAGCATTTGTTTTGAATTTATCCTGGGCTTTGACAATAAGGAAAAAACAGAAACGCTAACCTCATAGCTGCAATCTGCAGAATTAAAAAAGTTCCAAATATGGCGCCCCCCAGTGGTAGTGTAAAAAAAAAGGCACTGAGGCACACCAGTCTGCAAAGTTTAATATTTGGCTGTAGTGGTATCATTGTGTCACTGGGAGTTTTGGGGGACGCCAGTTGAGGATGTCACACTTTATAACATGCAGTGTCATCGTACCCTGTACCGCCGAGCAGCAGTGTGGAAACATTACCTTGGGCGCCAGGCAAGCCATTCAGCGATACACTCATCCCTCAGTGTAATGCATCAGTCTCAGTCTACTTCACTCCAACAATCCCTCTACCCCCACCCCCCCATCTCTCCTCACAACTGCTGGCAAAACTACTCAAAGAGTGGCCTGTGCTCCACAGTTCAGTCTGTTCCAAGATCAGGTCTAAAAAAACAGTACACTGACAGACACAGGTCACTGCGGCAAGTAATTTTAGATGATTAATTTACTCAGCTTGTGTCAGTTGTGTCAACATTTTAAGTTGTAACAGCTCAGCTAAGCTTTACAGCTCACAAAAAAAGGGTATCAAATATCCCTCAAATTTATAAGAACAGCTTGTGGAGAAGCAAAAAGTCTAAAGTTAGGACACTACAGTGCACGGTGTCAATGACTGCAGTGCATGCATTGTGATCCCAGTCTTCTAGAGCATATTATTCTGACTGAAGATCTTATCTACCAGCACACTTTGACTGGGACGGTTCAGGTATGTTTGGTTTTCACATAAACCACAGTGGATGTTCATGTGAAGTCTGAACAATTAATTATCATCTTAGTAAGCTGTTAAACGTATTAGCATATTATTCCTGAATTACTCAGGCAGCAGAAAAGGCGACATCTGGAGCTCAAACCTCAGTCTCCTTTGTTTTGGTGTTAGCTTTCGTGCACTGAGCTACATTTTGTTTTTGGCGCAACAATACTGTTTACAAACTAATTTCTGTTTTTTATGTCTCCATTCTACGACCACACTTAAAGAGTCAAATTCCAAAATGATTTTTTTAACACTACTGGTATCTGGCCAGTGGGATAGTTTGGGATTTACGTGCAGAGGTTTTGGGTCGGGCTGGGATGACACGCTGCAAGAACTTAATTTCACTTTAAATCATTTTAATTCCATTTAGAGTTTTCATCACCAACCTCAAACATTGCAAGATTTTTTCCATCCTCACACTTTTTTGTTTTAATGAGAAGCCCCTTATACAAACCCTTTCACCCTTTACACAAAGGTCGGCAAAATGTTTATCGTGTGTTTATCCTTTACCTGATTCAAACGACCTTGTCTGCTCGTCTTCCTGTGTGCAATGACTCAACGTAGGCCAAGGCACTCTGCATGGAGGTCAGACAGTAGCCCTCCTCTCCTATCAAATAGCTGAAAAAGAGAACACATGTTACAAGACATCTGAATGCAAACATGGCGATCTCTTCCATTTATTTGAACTTTTTTGGGGTCAAAGAAAACGGTAAGAAGTCAAAAAAGGACACATTTTATTCAGTTTTTCATTCTGACAGAACTGAATAAAACGAGGCATGACTGCCCACAAGAATCCCAAACATCCAAGCACAGAATAGAGCCCAGTTTCTTCATTTTGCTGAAACCACCACATCAGCTTTTTCCCATAGTGACTAAAGGACCAAACATCTCTGCTCAGCCTTGACCATGTTGGTTAGAGAAAGAGATCGTCCTTTTTCTCCACTTGGAGAGCCATTATACATGCATTAAAAGGGCGGGCAGCATGACAGAGGGGAGTGATGGATGGAGAATTGAAATATGAGAAGAACAATGAGCAGGGAGGAGGCTTGTTCGGAGACAGCAGACAGGAGACAGCAGAAGGCTGGAGACCGAGTCAACTCTGACTGACCTCTAACTAACGAGAGCAAGACACGAGACCCGGCTGTAGCCAGGACGCTGCGCTGCACGGGTGGACACAAAGAGCGAGAGATTGAGAAAGGAATGGAGATAAGAAGACACTTCTCCCTTGACTGCAGTCTGGAAATGGTGAATAAAACACAGCTAAAGCAGTGTTAGCTTGGCCCAATAGCCGAATATTCATACTATGGACTACACTCATCTACCAAGCAGGTTGTTTCACAAACTTTAAATTCAATTCCTGCTTCTGTTGGATGACTAAAGTCACAGAGGATTTGAGGTTTGGGTTTTAAGGGGCTTTAACATTGCTTTCAGTTTGCTATCTTAGATAAGTGGATCCAGGTCCTGACTCTGATGACTCCGCTATGCAGCAGAGAGCACAGGTAGCTGTAATAATACCAGGTGAGCAACAGTAAGTGAGGGACTCTTTTGGAACAATCTGTGGTAGACAATGCAAGGAAAAAAAAAATAGCGCTATACCTCATTTCATCAGGCTTCGATTCTTTTTGCATTATGTCAAATTAAGTAACGCTTTGTCTCATCTTGCCTTCTTAATGTACGTTTTTGAGGCTTCATATATATATATATATATATATATATATATATATATATATATATATATATATAGACTGCAGCTCATTTTAAAGACTCTTAGCTTTCTCGATCACCGCCTCAGGAGAACGAGAGCATATCAACCCTCTCATAGTTCCACCTCTCCCTGCACTTAAATCCTTCCAACCCACTGAACTACATAAACATCATGTGGGACTTTATTTGTATTTTTATAGAGAAGAAAACCAAATCCCAAATATCCTGACATTCCTTGGCCAATGCCAATCTAAACGGCTGCCTTTTACAACCCACTGTTTTTATGGCCGTGAGTAGACCTCTTGGGTGTGGTCTGAACTCACACGCAATGACACTCAGCATGTTGTAGTGTCTCAGCTCAAGACCACCTCCCCTCCCCAATGTATATTCAACGTTCTGGAGCAGTTGTGGCTTATGTGTTCAACACTATTTTAAGACAACATGCACCTGTTGAGACCAGACAAGAGTAAGCTGGTTAACAGAGGGAAAATTGGATGTCAAACTGCAAAGAAGAGTGACAGAGATGTACTGAAGGAGACATTTTAATGGTGAAAACCATCAGTGCTTTCTGTGTTAGTCAGGCTCTAATCAGTACTATACTCAGTATATAGAAGGCCATTATTTTGTATGAAGCCCTATTTGCACAGGACGAGTATTACCAGGGGATCTCACGTGATTTAGAAAATAACCCCAATGTCTGCACGGGATAAGCAAAATCTGCATTTTGCTCAAAGTTACTGACATTATCCCCCGTATATGATGTCAAGGCTCTGCTTCAGAAGCGGAGCGTCTGGTCTTCAGCAGCCTTGATAATAATATAGTTTAGCGTTATTTTGCCCACTTTCTGCACGTGTTACAAGCATAAACGCGCATTTGCAGCTCATTCAGTTCAGGACACAGATGCATTGTGGGTGCTCCTAACCTTCCGTGTCATCGCTTATTCTAAATGTCGATATAGCCAACCTCAGAGCACAGCTGTTGACTGCTGTTCACAAACAGTTGTTAAAAAAATAAAAGACCACAAATCACAGAGATGCTGATTCTCATGGGACTAATATTATCGCATGACCTCTGTGTTTGACGAAATATAGTAGATAATCTGCGGTGAAATTTGAGGTTACAAAGTGTGGACACGGGATTACGATAACAGACAAACTCCACGATTATTACAAATAAGAATAACAATAGTAATTATTATTATTATTATTAGCAGAGGTCCCCAGCAAATACTAGTCCTGTAGTTGCTACCTGCTGATGGTAAAATGAGGTTGATGAGAGCTGAGTTTGAGGGCCAGAAAACTAAAACACTTCGCAAAGATAACAGCAAAGTTGGTGATGATTCTCTGTGTGTCCAGTACACCATCATACCTTCATATGACCCAATGTCACCATGAAAATTTTGATTACTGCAAGACGGATAAGACACTGCCGGGTTCAATCTGGCAAATATTGATGTGCTCGGAAACCCTGTAATCAGTCAAAGCAGTTGCACAGACGAGTAAAGATCAGCATCTTCTTCCATCATGATGACTCACCCTTCATGAATGAACTCTTCCAAAGCGGCGCATTCAGACACCAGCTGAGGATACTGGCACCGCAGAGCCACGAAGGACAGGATGGGCAACAGGTCATCAGCACCGCTGTCAGGCGAACGGAGGAAGGAGGTGGTGAGATCAAGCAAAAGAGGAAAGCAGAAGTAAATAAATAGAGCTGAGGGGAACAAATAGAGTGACATTTACAGAGCACGATGGCATGTGCTCCCCGGGGGACTGAATGGAAACTAAATCAAATGTAGCCCTTAATGGGATGCGTGTTCAGGGATGGAAACGATAAAGCTTTTTTTCTCTCCCCGAGATCTGTTGGGAGGACAAATTGCAGCCTGGGAGATGATGACAGCCTGATAGCATTCTCCCTGTGTGCAGACAGTGACCATTTGTTTATCAGGACTCACACGCAGGCCGAACTGCTTGCTTGCAAGTTTGCGTGAGAAGGTAGGTTGCTGGGCCGCGACTGACCCGGCCGCATGCAACTGGATATTCTCCTCCTGCAGGTTCTGGAAGGTGTGGACAGGCTCATGTAACCACTGAGACCTGGACCTCCCACACACACACACACACACACGCATACACACATACAATCGCAAGCCTGAATTATAATCTTCTGGGTACACTACTGTAAACACACACATCGATCCTCTCACACGAAAACTGGTGTCTCTGCATTCCACCGATACAATGCACTCTTCCCACATGCAGAAATACTGATTCTGGCGAGAAGATTAGGCTCCATTATGTGTTTGGAATGCATTCCAATTGAGTGGAGGATAAAACAAGTCGCGAAACAGCAGAAATGGGCAGAGGGGGAAGAATTCTTAATCAACAGGATACAGAGGAAGAGTGGTGACCAATTTAGCAGCACAATAGAAGAGAGAAAAGAAAGGCATGTGGACAAAAGCACACGGGAGAACAAATGAGCTCCTAGTTGGTCAAGGACAAAGAACTGACAAAAATGGAAATGCTGGTCAATGAATAAAGGAGGGCAGCCAGTACAATAAAGTGTGTTTGTGTGTGGGAGAAATTAGAAACTAAAGTGTGAGGGGGCGGCCAAAAAAGAAGCAGAACGTATGAGGAGAGCTAAATATGCAATGTACTGTAAATACACAATAGATTCATTCCCGCTGAAACGTGATGAGCTCGTCTGTCAGCAGAACACTGCGATTAGTTATAAATCCACTTCCATCCATCAGTTGGGCCTTGATCAAAAACACTTTCTGTGAGTTGCAGTGACACAGAGAGAGGCAAACCTGTATTTAGCTGACTAAGAAAAGCAGT
This sequence comes from Chelmon rostratus, assembly GCF_017976325.1. Classification (NCBI taxonomy): domain Eukaryota; kingdom Metazoa; phylum Chordata; class Actinopteri; order Chaetodontiformes; family Chaetodontidae; genus Chelmon; species Chelmon rostratus. The sequence continues at coordinate 7,966,076 of NC_055663.1, read as the reverse complement.
CGGGGGCTTGTGCTGAGCTGCGCTGGCTCTCTGCAAGGAGCTTGGAGTCAAATTTAGAGACAGAATCTGAATTTCATCTCTGACTGACGGTTTTATTGAAGAAGTCATGCCAGAGTTTGCCTCTGAAAAGCAGCTGCCCCTCTGAAAGGCTGGTTTTGATTGATGCTGCAATGATTTTCCCTAAAGGTGATTATAGATGATGTATCTTCAGATGACAGACACGATTGTTATTCATGGTCTCGAAAATATAAACAGGAAAAAATAAATAATCTTGTGTGGTTTGGCCATGTTTGACTCGTGTATCCAGGTAACAAAACAAATCTCACATGGCATGATTCAGTTTTCATTTCTTGGAACTTCATTTTGTTTCCAAATTGTATATTTCAGCGGATTGGGAGTACACACAAAAATCCCTCAACGTCACAAGTTTTTCAGGGTAAAAAGCTCTGAGAAGTGCTGTGCCCGGTCAACTCTTCTCCTCTGCCGTGTCCGATCACTTCACACACACGGCAATACAAGGAGACAGATATGGAGCAGGAGACATAGCCTCAGCCAGTCTCAAAAAAACTTTAGTAGATTCAACGGAGGAGGAAAAAGGGACGAGGGCACGAGTATATGAAAAAAGACAAGATATCAGATGAGTCTTAGGAGAAAACACATGCATGCAAAAAATCATGGTCCTTCTCCAGATTCTGCATGTTTGTGGCTTGCACTACACACTAAACAGATTATTTTAACAAGCATTAAAGATGTGCATTTATATGTACATTTAAGCCTTTAAACGTCAGTGACATGTCCCATGGGTTTCATGTCAACTGTTGCAAGCCCCATTAAAAAGTCCCTAACCTTAACCTAAGACCGGCTCTCCAAACAACCCAGTAAATGCTCCTATTCCAGGACTAAGATCCCCACCCACCACAGAAAAAAAATGTTGGCTCTCAGTTTGTTTACTTGTGCTCACTAGTAGTCTCGGTCTCTGCTTGTACAATATTGAAGCAAAAATATTCTCAGTCCACTAATTTACAGATGAGATGTAAACTTGGCAGTGATGCGGTTGATTATAAGCGCGTCACTGCTTTCTTTCTTGGATGTGGTTCTGATCGACATACACATTAAAAACTGTTTCCTCTGCATCTATTTATTTGTCAGTGTTTCTGTCAACACAGAACAATTTAAATTGAGTCCACAGTGTGCTCTGTGTTCTCCATTATGGGTTCTACAACCCACTGAACCTTCGTCTGACATCATCATGGATTCCTCAAACCTCCATCTCTTTTCTTCTCTTCCTTAAGCCCCTTGTTGGGCCCTGGGTCTGTTCCAAACCCAGACAGGACGACCCACTTTTAGGCCTGTCCAGGAAGAGGAACTCTATAGGGGGCAATAGACCTAGGAGAGCCCCTGCTGTGCCAGGCTTAGCTGAGCACTGATGAGTCCTGACAGGGCAGCTACCAAGGCAGAGAGCCCTTAAATGATGTTTGGGTACTTCCACCAGACTTTGGGACAGTCTCTCCCTCCCTATCATGGAGTTAATCGAGAACAGGCTCTTATTTTGAAGTTTACTGCGGTATACTTTGGGGGAATTCAACTAAGAGAACAACAGCCTCCAAGAGGCGACACAGTTCTGTACAATTTTCTTAACCTTTATTTGTCAAACTGTCTCATATTGCCATTTCCTGTTAAAAAAAAAAAAAAAACACTGCAAAGTGAGTGATGCAAAAACACCAAAGAGACGACACTTGTTGCAGCTGACAATCTACTCACATGGCAGCTGTTTTGGGCGAAGAGTCCACCTCATGGAGACATCTGTAATCCTCAGCACAGGCACAGATCAGCCGTAATGTCCGAACTGTAACAGAACATAGCACGAGCAAAAACTGATATTCTGCAGATACGGAAAGCAAATGTTGATGTTCTAAAACTAAGCAATGTAGCAAAATGGCTTGTCGCAATTAAAACAAGTCCATTTAGAGTCCACATGCAATTTCCCTTCCCTTCTAAAAGAATAATTACATAATATTAACATATATTAATTAATATATTATATATAATATAATATAGCAGTTTGCTTGGTTCTCCAGTATTTAAGATTCCTTTCCACAAACACCAACTCGTTTCTGTTTTTGAATTTCATCAGCTGTGCACATGCTCTCTAGGTGTACTGGCTAAATTGAAAGGGTTTTGTCGAACTCGAAGGACGAAAACCCATTTATGACCCAGACCTTAAACTGAGCTTTAGGTGAACTTCACAAACTATAACACCATAAACTCCCTGCAGAAAAGAAACAACAGAGAGGCATAATAATATATAATATAATGAAAACAGGGCATCTGCAGGGTTCAAAGTTCAATTTAAGACTTTATTACTGAATAGAATGCAATTTAATACCCATTTCACTACCACACTACCCAGTACAAGAATATGATGGAAAACAGAAGACAATTTGAATAATTAGGCCAGATTAACCAGAAGTAATATGTTTTTGCTAAAACTGACACTTGCCCATTATGAGGAAAAACTTCCCAGCTACTGTAGCCAGCAGTACAGACAGTGTTTCCTACAGGTCTGATGGCACTGAACAGTCTCCTGTGCACATAATCCAGTGACAAAATCATCCCACTTTTAGTTTATGCACATATAACGTCTCCTGACAGCCTGCAGTTGGATACAAAAACACTTGTATGAAAGAAAGAGTTTAATACCTTCTCAAGGCTTTTCAGTGCTTTTCAAGACTTTTAAAGAGCTGCAGACAGCCTGAAAAAACTGAATGTCTGAAGGTGTGAGGATGAGAGACAGTACTAAGTCTGGGGTCATGGTTTTCGTCCTGAAGGGTTGAATGAATACACTCCAAGAACAGCTATCTGTCCTAAAAGCCTTTGAACAAGAATAAAGCCAACACAATCTCACTCACCAATACAATCCAGCTTCCTCTGTGGACAGCAGTCTGTAATGAGAAGCTTAAGCTCCTGAACAGCAGACTCGTAGGGGTAGGAACCTTGCAGTGCGTCAGGGTCTTGGGGGAACAGTTTCAGGGGAACACCAACATCTGCTGGTGAAGCATCCTGGTACAGCTTCATACTCGTCTCAAAGGCCTGCTCTCTTTCCCTGTGGACCTTCCTGAGAAAGAAAGACAAAAGGTCACCAGAGTGAAACCCAGGCAGGGAAAGCATGTTTGTAAGTGAGGAAGAAGAACGGTGTTCCGATTTAATACGACAAATTTCACGGATGCATTTGAGTCAAGCATTCCGGATTTGATGCTTGGCAAGATGAAAAAATATCAACGGCAATTTGATACAAAAAAACCCCAAAAAACTTGTGGTGGTGATGCAGGGGTCTTCTTTCGAGTGGCCTGTGTATTTATTCTAACATAACAATTGGCCGTGTTCGTGGGTGGGACACCTGCAAAGGTTATCATCCTTGTGGCTCCATTAGTGACTCAGAGCACCTGCACTGTAACTGGAACTGTAAGTGGAGGAAGCGTGAACCTCTCACTCTTTAGGTCAGTGTTCTCAAACTGGGGGCTGCAGAGACATCACAGGGGGCACATACAGTATGAGCAGGGGTAAAAATGTGAAGTGAAACTGAAGGCGAATAGCTGACCTTTTTCACGGCAGGGATTTTGACTGACATGTCAAAATAATGAATAACATTAATCGTTGCATTGCATTACAGTTATTGCTGGAACTGTGCCATTATGATATTATTAGCTACACCTTTGCTTCTCCTGCTGTGACTAAGTAAAACAACATGTCAACTACAGGATGGCCAAACACCTCAGTGAAAACACTTCTTAGTTACCAACATCAGTATATATATCTAAACACTCTCAAACCAAGCCAGTCAGTCAGTAATGGTCATTAAATTTGCAACACGACTGACTCTGCTGAAGTGTAATGTGAATCCAATCAGCAACAGGAGATGGAAGAGGCTGACATATTTAGAGCAGCACTGCCACATACTGGTCACTGAGGGACCTTGACCCACACTGTAACCCACAATTCATGCCAAACCTTCAGTTTTGCTTTAAATGTAGTACAATAATAAACGTTAACACGACTGAATGCTGACACACAACACACATCCACTGACTTCAATGCATTTATGAAAGTATGCCTTATGTAGAGAGGTGCTTTTCTTATTTAGCCTATCCTCACTGATTTAAACGGGGTGAAAAAAAGAATAGAAACACCTCTCAACACGTGTTTATTGCAGGAGCAGTATTAGACTGAATTAGTTTTAGTTTGGTGTACCTAATAAACTGGCAACTGAGGTTTACACACTTCACTGTTGTACTGTTGTAACTGACTTACTGATTCATGCAGAAGGACAATTTATAAAACTGGTTCTTGCTGTTTTTCTTTGCTGATAAACAAACATGCTTTATCATGAGCTGCAGTTCCTGAAAAAATACTTCTAAAAAAGAGCAAAAATTTGCACATCAAAATTAAATTGGAACCTGCATTAATCTCACCAGAAGGTTTTGATCCGAGCCCTTCAAAATATTCCTCAGGATCAAAACTGTTTTTGCTAGAAGATTTATTTTGTTCCAGTGGATTAAAAATAAATCCCCAACAGTAACACAGTGGTTCAGAGAATTATACAAGATACAGACGGAAAGTCTCGCTTTTACTTTAAAGGGGAACAGCACGTATTTCTTCAAAATCAGGCAAACAGTCTTAATCCATTCATCATATGCAATTTCAGATTTACTGCAGAGGGGTGGATTAACATCAAACTTGTTTTACTGAATTTATCCTCTGTCCCTGTCACATTCAGTATATACATTTTAGTATATTTCAGATGTTGTTGTATTTTTATTGTCTTAGTATATTTTTATTTCTGATATATTTTTATTGCATTTACGCATATTTTACTGCATGTTAGTTTATTTTATTCTATTATCTTTCTTATCTCTCTTATTATCTTGTTTCTAACACGGGGGTTGCAATGCAAATTTCATTGACATGTCCATGCGCAATGACAATAAAGGCAACCTTTAAATATTGAATCTTGAAAAGTAGTGACCTAATACAGGAATGCAGAAGAACTGGCTTCTTGTGCTACACTAGTCTTGTAATGTATGTTAAAGTTGTTATGGCTGTGATTTCTGATTTAGGGGCAGCCATGATTTTTATTTGGTCTGTGTGTATGTTTTTTGAAAATCAACAAAATGTATTAAAAAACAAACAAACATGCTTTTGGCATAACGACTCTCAGCATGTTTAGTTGATAATCGTCATGCTTTTGAAGAGTTAAGTAAGTTCAATCGAATTCTTTCACTAACTGAAGTAGAGCACATTTGATTTGCTGAAGTAGTAAAATACATAACATGTTTAAGAAACTTAAAAGTAAGAAGACACTTTTCAGGTCACAAGGATTTAGGCTCACTACCTGAAAAGAGCCACCAGGGCGCTCCACAGGGGTGTGAAGAAGGCTTCCTCTATGCTCGCAAGGCACAGGTCTTTGGAGCTGGCTGTGTTTAGACACTCAAAGGACAGCAGACACAGTGACAGAAGTTGATCTGAAAGATAAAGAAAACAACACCAACATCAATATCCAACTTGTACATTGTCTGTGTGTAAAATCCAGCCTCAACATTTTCAATCAGGCTCACCAGTTGCAATATGAATGTCTTTGACAATGGCCTTCATGTGCTCTCTCAACGCTCTCATCTCCAGCTCCTGGATGCTTCCCTCGTCCTGCTCCGCCTGCATGGAGGAATCACCGCTCAGCTCTAAATCTGAGCTGGGCTCATCTGCGGTGCCATGGGGCGGGGTCCAGTCCAACTGGGTCAGGAACTCCTCCAGATCTTCAAACGAGTTCTCCTGATCCATCGTCGCCTGTGTGTGAGGCTCCTCCCCGTCCTCATCGTCATTATTGGCTGGGAGGTCGTGAAAGAGCGAGGGTGAAGAGCCGGTGCTGCAGCTGTGGCCACCAACGCTGCTGCCTACAGTCCTGGCTGGCTTCCCCTGGGTCTCTGTAGGATCAATGACATTTTCACATGAGCAAATGTATTAATGCTAATGTAGCATCCACCTAAAGCTCCGCCTAAATGAACTGTCTAAAACTGGTGGCGTATTGCAACACTACCGTGCTGTTAATAACGTTTCAGAGAGGAAAAAAAACCTGGTGGAGCATGCACACATCTAAAACGGTGGAACTGGAACTGTGGACGCTCTCCTGCTCAGCAGGTTGATATTGAGAAAGCAGCAAGCAGCGATACTGGAGGCCAAATAATCAGGCCGTGCTGAACAGGCACGTTTTGAACGAGAACTGCAGTAGCTGACCTAATGTGAAAAAACGGCTAATGACAGTTCATTGGTTTGTCAAATTTTAAAGTAGAGTCAAAAATGACAGATTTCTGGCATGAGCTAGAGATTTGACGAGAAGATTGGCAATACAAGCATCTAAATTTTCTGAACCAACAATAAGTATATTATTTGTATTGTATTGTACGGTTTACTGGCTGGCTTTCACTGACACCATTGTCATTCAACACTAAGGACCAAACAAGCTGCCACAAAACAAAACCAGACAGAATCTAAGAAAATGAAATAAATTTCACCAGCCTTTCCTTGATCAACCCACCTCACGAACACCTGGCTCTGGCCCTACCTGGATGACGAAGGTTCTGAGTGCTGCGAGAGGGCCTCAGTGGCAGCACAGGACTGTGGGCGAGGCCTTTACTGACGATGGGGTAGAGCCTGTTGTAAATCCGGTACTGGTGTTTCTTTAGCAGCTTCACCACTGGGTGGTCAGACCGGCTGAGGACACAGTGCAAAGGTTACATGATCCTAATTCGGCCTGAAAATGTTCAATATCCTGTTACAAATAGTGATGACAAACTCCCGTCAGATGTAGAGTAAGAGACAACAATTAGGCAGTTCTAAGATAGGATATAGTTGTTTTTTTTAGCTGTTGGCAGTTTTTCTGTATTTGACTCCAGAGTTTTACTGACTAAACCCGTCAACCCACCTCTAAAGATAACAGGGCGAATGCAAGACTGAGTCGACCCTTGCACACATCAAAAACTGTGTTTGTGTGGTGATGTGATGGCAGGACAGAAGCAATCAGTCTGGTTTATTTCAAGTTATAAACAATACTGAATGTGGAAATATGATGACTGTGCAAGCGTGTATTGTGTTCCGGTGTGATTCCTCAGTCACACGAGAAGCTAGTGGCTGAAACAAATGTTCAACAACAAGACCAAGTTCACTTGTTATGTTACAGATTAGTTTTCAGGCAGAAGCTGCAACAGTGACAGAAATATATTCGGCAGTGTTTGTTTGGGAAATGACTTTGAATTTCCCCTTTCAGCAAAACCCTTTGAACCCTTTTAGCCACTGATCGGCTTTATCTAAAAACTTGATCTCAGAGGGCCGAAACGCTTAAACCACCCAACAGGACAAATACGACCTTAAACTGTCTTAAAATGCACATGTTGCAGTCGGTTACCTGAGCAGGTAGGAGACTAGACCTGATACTAATGTGACGTCATCAGGATTCTTCCTCATGTTGGCTTTCCACAGTTTGGGCCAATCCTAAAGAGACAAAAAATATATAAGAGCTGGAGCTTGAGTACCTTGTAATGACATCTTTTCATCAGCTTTGACATATTTAAAGTAACTACTTACTACAAACTTACATGATCTTGCTCATATTCCAGTACATTGGTATAGAGAACACGCTGCTCTTGCTCCTCTGCTGTCAGTGCGCCAGATGCTGCAAATCTCCTGTTCCAACAAACACACAGAGAAAATGTTCCCGTACAGCCACCTCTGCAGGCACACAGTACTCGACAATCTTGAGGGCATCAGCGTTTTTGAAAATCATGAGTCGCTGATGGTTTCTTTGGGTCTTCACTGTGGAAGTACTTAGAGGGTGTAAGCACATCAATTTCATGCTTCGCTGGAAGGAACTAACTCGAGACAGGACACAATAACTACGTTAGATCTAGAGAAAAAGAACCTGATGATTCTATACGATCTTTTGAAGACTGAACTTACAGTTTGCAGCATTTCTAAAATTATACCTCAGCTAAGCAAACAACAAAGTCTATGTCAACTCAGCCACATGGCGAGCTTGAATTGTCGTGGTAGTAGCAAAGTGCTGCATTCGTTTTCTAAGGGAGCTAGACAGCTCGTAGCTTTGTGTTTGAAGTAAGCTGAAACCCAACTCAGTGGGTTCGTACAGAACGTGGTGTACCTGTTGGCCTCTTCCTGTAGTCTTAGTCTTCTCTCCTCCATCTTTCGCTGGAGCTAATGTTACGACAAACATTAAGGAAACTTCCAAAGGTCACACTGCTCACGTGGGTCATAAGCGATGAGCTCTTTGACTTTAAATCGGGAGATTCTTGTCATTACAACTTTTGATGGACATGAAACCCTGGCAAACATGAACATCCCACTCTGTGAATGTCAATATTCAAAGAACACAGCCAAATACAGTAAGTGAACAATTTTTTCCACTTGATCTATGTTACATTTCTAGCGATCTGGGAGCTAATACTAACAAGTTGCGAAATGCCTCAAACATCTGAGTGGCTGTAACATGTTGAAATAAGCATCACATGCTGCCTTAATGAAAAACTAGTACAGCTAAGCTACACCTGTCAAGCAATAAAGATGGAGGCTAACACAGTGATAACAGGAGGATACAGCATCCTGTCTGGCTCTGGCTATGATGAGGTTCTCCATCATCTGCCTCTGGAGAGAGAGTGTCTGCATTGGAAAAGAGGAAATTACCTTCAGCACAATGCATTCGTGCGATTAAGCGTGACGGCGGAAAAGTTGCAACACGATGAGTGTTTCTGCAGAGAAAAACCCAGTTAATCTCAGCAAAAATACAAGTGTGGACATTAAGTGATGGCAGGTTTCTAAATATTACCAGAAGTCAGGCGGTGAGCACCAACATAGTTAAGTTAAAGAGAAAAAAAATCAGTTAGAGAGGAAGCCACTGTGTTCATGTCCCATCCCAAACTGTCTCATCTAAAATCTATTACAACAACGACAAACTTGCAGACACCATGAAAGTGACTGTGAATGCTGCCATGCGCATACTGAACCAACACACACAGTTTGGTTCACTTCTTGGTGACTATGGAGCCAAACACGAGTTTGTAAATTAAATACTGATCATATATTGAAAGAATGCAATGAACGGGACGTTTGTGAATGCCGGTGCGCGCTCCCTGAAACCGCCTCAGTCCGCAGCAGAGCGCGTTTTCAGCAACAATCAGAAAAGCAACAACTTCAGTGTTTAACGTGACGCTGCGTGCGCTGCAGTGACTTTACCTTTACGTACGCCTTTAGCTTTCTCCAGTAATCACGCAGCTCCACCTGACGCCGAAACAATTTCCGTATCTGAATGATGAGTTCACATGAATGAAAAGTTGAGATCGGGATAAAACAAGTTAGCTCACGAAGCGTTGCTATTAAGAGGGCGAGGACGTTTCAAATTAAAGGCTGTGCCTCTTGCTTACCATCTTTTTTTTTTCTGTCAGGAGGTTTTTTACTAAAGAGATGAACACGAGGAGAAGAGAAAGTTCTGCTTTCTGGCTGAGTTCTGGCGTGAAGTGACCCCCGCAGCAGAGAGACCTCCACACCGCCCGCTCCCGCGTCCCTCAGGTATTTCTTCAGGAACAAAACGCGGCAAGCTATCGTAGATACCCGACCGGAAGTAACACGCGAAATGAAAAATAAAAGCCCGCAAGATGTCGCTTAAAGGGCGAGAGACGGGGGGGGAGCCATCACATTTTGACAAATTCCTGTTAAGGAGGCCTTCCTTAGGTTGAGAAAAGTCAAGTATTTAGAGATAAACCACGTGGTTAATGTTTTTGATTACCTAATCACATGTAGTGCCAAGGTTTTCACGATATAACCGTTTAGAGTCACCTCTGTGTCAAATGCAAGGAAGTAGAATAGGTTTTTACAGCCGAACTAAGTTAAGTGATGGTACAGCAATATCTATGTGGACAAACAACGTAGGACTAAGAAAAACGTGAGTGAGTCTGGGAGTGTGCCTCCTTCCCAAGTGATAAGAGTTTAACAAAACTAACAATGTGGTCATGTGGTCTCATCCATGAACATGACAACATGAACAGTCCACACTCATGCTGGCAGCTCTTAAAGGCTGTGCTGAGGCACAGGGCTGTCGCAATGAACACATTTTCTGACAAGGTTTTCGCTAATATAGGCGAGTCAGCACGAAGATATTGAAAAAAACATTGGTTTTGTGGCATTCAAACAGTAATTTATTGATGGTCACTTGGTGAAACCCTTGTGCTTAAGAGTGAGGGCTCACTAGATACAGCGCAGCCATGTCAAGGACTGACGCTCAAAAATTAGGCTACTAAGGTTTGATATCAATTTTACTTCGGCTACTCGTTTACCTCACAAATAACAACAATTCATTTGCAGAAATTGCGAATGTGTCATTTCCAAGTTGACTTCACAGTCAAATGCCGCATGTACGCACACACTGCACACACACACACACACACACACACACACACACACACGCACACACACACACACACACACACATACATACATACATACATACATACCAAAGACGTCTTCTGGTAGGCCTGACCAGGAGTGAGCCTTGCCAGACGAGCTTCATAATTGGCTTTCAACTTCTGGTTCAAACGTGATGCTTCTTCAATGGGTGTCAGCTCCCTGGAGTGTACACACACACACACACACACAAAACACAAACAAGCAATATGTCATTCATGGGGTGCGTCAAAGGAAAACAAAACTTCTCTTTCCACCCGCCAGTGTGACAGTGGTATTATTCTGAGCAGTTTAGATGCTTTCTTTCAGTGGAGTCCACTAAATAATGCAAATCAACATGGCTGACATTCTTATAAAAGGCTCATACAAGCACAAACAACATTCACATATCGCTCTGCAAGTTTTAAATTTTTGAGGATATTTTGTCACTTTACAAACCTTACAAACTTTAAAACCTTGGAGACGGCATTGAAGAGCAAAAACATTTGAACTGTATTTCCAACCACAGGTCTAAAATCTAGATAACTGAATTTAAGACATTAGAGAGTGCAAGAATCTGTTTGACCTGGTGGGTCAGCTGAAAACGTGCTCTAAGTGGAAACTAGAAGAGACTGGTTCTTAGAAATCTCTAAGAATTCCTGCTGTGTTGTTCACTTAGAGGATATCTGGCATCGACTGGAGCAATAGTTGCCCTCTTTGATAAAAAAACAGCCCTTACTTTTTGCTTGTGTCCTGTGACTCCGCCGTTTGTAGTCTCTGGAAGATTTCAGGAGACAGAAAAGGGGAGACCTCCCTGCCACCATCTGACAAAATCCTGTGGTGACCGGTTTTTGCTGGGCTGGCTGCTTGACACGCTGTGTCAACAGGGGTATCAGATGCAGGGACTGTGACAGCAGAGGGAACACAGAGAGAGCGGTGTGGTGATTGGCATTCAGGACAAAATCATCTGGCGACACAGTGGCTAGTTTTGACTTGTGACCCCTGGGGCGGGCTCCAATTTAGCAGTGATTGAATGGTATGTTAAGAGAAGATATGCTTCTGATTGGAGGGGATGTATTCACCGGTGTTTGAAGCAGTGGCTCCTGGGGGGACATCAGTCTGATGGGGTTCTGATTGGCCTGGTGAACAGGAAGAAGACGTGGAGACGGAGGCAGAGAGGTCAGGGGCGTCGGCACTCTTCCCTATAAATGATTTAGCCCGCTCCAGACACTGCTCAGCCAGCCTCAACATCCGCTCCACCTCCACCACCACCATCTCCTCCTCTGAGGCCGGGGGAGAAGGAAAGACAGAGAATGTCATCAGACCTTTTTTTTTTTTTTAAATGAAAATCACTCCTGGATGATTAATTGACTGCAGGTCTGCTATATAAAGGTCATCACGTGGCATTCGATATCTGATTCAACTTTGTGCAAACAATCAGCCACTGTATTCAAGCAGATTAGTTCAAGGTTTCTGGTTAGAATGATTAACTACATTGGCAGGGGGTACTGCATGTGGTCTGGTCCCAAGTCTGGATCCACTGAATGCCACATGTTCAAACCTAAGAGGCTTGGTTTGTAAATCTCTTATCAGCCTCAACTGAGATCTTCATCATGGTCCAGAAGAGAACTGACATGCGCAAATGTCCCCCCGCCAATTTAACGACACCACAAATTTTAATTTAATTAATTTAAGTTTAATCAATGGTTCTCAGTTTCAACAAAATTGGAACATTATAACTTTAACGCCAGTGTGATGCATAGCGTTCAGAGATTTACTCGCCAAACAGAAAGTCTACCCACATTTGGAGCTTGGCGGGTGTTACTTTCAGCCCCTGAAAGGATGGGATCTGGTCTTCTCCCAGCAAAATCTGTCAGTAAATTTGGGCGGCCATTTCTATTCTCAAATATCTTCCAAGCATGGTTACTCAAGATTGCCAATAGGTGATCCTATTACCAGGAGGTGGTGGGAGAGGATTTGGAGGGGGTGGGGTGCAGCACACCTGTGAAAGAACAGCATGACTTGGCTGATGTGATTGCCACTTGGAGGCTCTCTGCACGGCTGGCAACTAGAGGTGCCAGTGGAGTGCTGTAGGGTTGGGCAACTGGACAAATATTTCGGCTATTGGTGAATGGCGAGTTCATCGGCAGTTGTTTTTTGTTGTGAGATATTTTATTTTGCTAATTGTCAGCCTCTGAAGAGCAACAGACTCTTGTCCGAGAGGCAGAATGACTCAGTGAATTATTGATGATTGTTGGAACAGTGGAAGGACTAACCACAAAGGTTTTTGTGAGTTTTATTTTGTCTGAATGAAGTGTGTTTTCTACTGATTTAACAACACAATCAAGCTACTCTTTTCATGTGGTCAAAGAAAGAAACTTGAATTCAGACGATGTACAGTTTTTCTGTTTAATCAGAAAAATAGATTTAGAATGTTCATTTTATTGCCATTTTGTGAGTTTTTTTTATTTTCTAGACTACTAAATAAATGCATGACTTTAAATGACCACAATGAAGGCCTTAAACTGTATGCTACATGATATAAGACAGCACAATCTACAGCTACTTATCCAAGCTATAACTTACAGCTGCAAACTATGAATAACAACTCACAACTCTAAGTAGATAAAAGCATTTCACAGTTTCTACTAATGCAATAGTCCTTACAGTAAAAGCTAATAATAAAGCAGGTTAAACTGCTACATATTTGGATTAAGGCCCTCAAAAGTGACATGTTAACTTTTTAATATGATATGTTGCATTCATTAGACAATAATGCAGCAGCACAGAATCACAGTCAACAGTTTGACCACAGTGAAATGCTTAGGGCCTACCTTGCCCTGAACTGGGCCTTTTCACACAGTGATTTCTGCCAATCACAACATCACGTTAAACAACCTTGCTAGCAGATGTTAAACTTGCTCCTAGCTTGAACACAGGACCATAATTTTTGGCTGGACCGCAACAATCCTTATTATGTCCCAGACAGTCCTCAAGTTCGTCCTCAGGAGCACACTGAATAAACAGTGCGGCTACACACTAGGTTTAAGTCCTGTTAACTGAGACAAAGAAGAGGAGATGCAGACAGATCTCTAGATGGAAGTTTAATTTTTTCAAAAGCCGACTGAAGGCCTACTGGACAACTCTGTATAGTATGCAAAATTGAGTAAACATGCAAAATAAGTTATAGAGAAAGTAATCATGATGTTAGATATTTTATTGTACTGCTTAGTCCATATATTTTTCATCTGTCATATCTGTCACTACTCATATCTTACTTTGTGATGCAGCTTCCTCCAAAAGTGCATGAGATATGAAGTTAATAGTCCGGAGGTATTCACAGTAAGCTTCCTGCAGAAAGACCACAAGCATGTAGTATCTTCTTATCATTATGGGATACAGTAAACATAACAACAACAATAAAAAATATGATTATTATAATAATCATTGTCAATGACACAACATGGCAACAGCAACATGTCAGAATTAGAAATAACATTAGACATCCATCCATCCATCCATTATCTATACACCGCTGAATCCTTTGCAGGGTCACGGGGGGGGGCTGGAGCCTATCCCAGCCAACATTAGACATTGTAGCTAAATTTGACTAGTCAAGCGGAAATTGCAGATGTTTCTAAGCAACATTAAAAAAGTAAATGTAAATACAGTACCAGCAGACATTTTCATGCAGTGCATTAATAACATTAATGGTGTTACTACATCAGTGTAGTGATAAACTTGTTGTGAAATCTTTGAGATCTCTTATGTCTTCAGATATTTGACGCAATGTAGCCTATTAACAAAATCAACATTTATCTTTCTTTATTTTTACTACTTGTACAAATCTAATTTAAAACATGATGCAACATTACCGTAATAGTCTAAAAACAAAAGCAAAGTTATCATTGAATTTTATGACTATAACGGTTGAAATAAAAGAAACAAAGAGCTCCTGCTTTTGGAATTACAAGCTAACTAGTTAGGTCTTAGTCTGCATTTATATTAGTGATATTAACTACGAGAATAGTGAGTATGTAAAGGTAGTGCTGCATACATCTCACTCATTTATGGGATGGCCGTTACAGACGTTGAGTGACAGCAGACGTGAATCCCGGCTGGCAGGCTGGCTGAAGTGACAGCTTAGCTAGCTAACCCACTGACAGCGCCCGCCCCCTCCGTCTGTTTACATCACCACGGACTGTTTCCTGTGGCGTTAAAGCTTCGCGTTATCATTGCGGTCAACTTGTGTAGCACACTACCTTATGTTTGTTCCCTCCGTCCAGCTGTATTGCTACTTTGGCCATTTTCATGGCAGTTTGAAGGGGCTTCACCCCTCTGTCAGCTGTGGCCATGGCAGGAAGTGGTTTGCCTTCTCCTCGTTCTTCTTCTTCTGCGTCTCCTTCTTCTTCTTCTTCTTCTTTGTGTTCAGTCTTTGCAGATTGCAAACAAACTTTGAACGGCTATACTGCCCCCTACCGTACAGAGCTGGCAGAGCCAAGGCACGAATTCATCCCAATGCTGATATTGATGAATGAATTAAAAACAAATCTGTCCACACATATGTCACATCATCTCTCAGTCACTATATATAACAGCTGTATACAGTGGTTATTAAACAATTCTGTGATTCAATAGGTACGTCTCCTTGAAATGCTTGTGAACAGCGTACCCTTCAACTATGTAGGGGGCATAATAGGGATGTACATTTCCAAAGTCGTTATTTGGGAAAGCACAAATGCAATGGAAGCAGATATTTCTCCTATGAAGACATTGTTCATTATTATTAGGGGGAAAGGTCATCACCATTCATAACATGTCAGTGCTTCAGCCATTATTTTTCTCATCATTATTGTGAATGGCCAAAAGATAAAAATGCCTATTTTTAACTGTAACCGTCGCTGATTTTTACAATCAGATATCATTTGAGGTTAGCAATTCACCCCTTTGTAAAACAACACAAAAAGACAGGCAGATCTCCAGCCTAGTCCAGAAAGTAGACTGACAGACTGAACACATGGCAGTGCAGGAGTAAGCAGGGGGGCCACTGTCCAGCTGAGAGTCTTCATTCTGTCTTCAGTGTCAAACTGATGATGTTCTTCTGTCTGTCTTTGCTGTCTCGGGTGATCTGCTGTGATCACTACGTGTCTAATAGCTGCTGAAACGTTCTCATTTTCATATTCATAACCATTCTTAAAAAAAGAAAGAAAAAAAACTGCCAGACAGAGTGTTGTCACAATTTTGGCTAACAGGAAGTTTGAGGGACACCCCCAGCTCAAGACGAGAGAATTCCTCTTTAACTGAGGAGCAAATTTAGACTGAATTCTGTGGAGAAAGACAAGAGGTCGGAGAGAAGCAAGCTATTATTACTAATGTCTATGTGTTCACAAATTTAAACAAAATGCCATTTTGTTATTCTAAAGGAATCAGTATGCCTCAAACAAAGTGCTTGTCAGGTTTTCAGATATCATCATCATACCATCCCTCCACATCTTTTTGACCACTTTTTCTGCACCAGGTCAGGACAGGTGCTGCTGCTGCCTGCAGCCAATGAAGCAACATATACGGCTCCTGAGACGTGAAGTTGAAGTTGTAGATTGCACCACAGATCAGCAGCGTCCCCTGATGCTATCAGGACAGACGAAGGTTCAGTTGATGCTGACAAATGTCAGTGTGGTCACACAGAGACAGAGAGAACAGATTGTGAGAGATCAACAATCCTTTACACATGAACCGACATGATCTATAACAAGTTTGCAAATAATTTCACACCCTCGCTGTTCGCATCACTACAAGTGAAGAGCTTGTGATGTTATTTTGCAGCTGACAGCCACCATCTTTTGTTATCAGCATAAGTAAGTAATTTTTTCTTTGTACAGATTAACCATATGATCATGATAATCAGACACATTTTTACATTATTCATAACAAACTGGAACACCAGCAAGACGCAAAATGAGACCGATTTGTTGCCTCACCTTATCAATACACACACTACTCAGAAATTACAGACCATCACCATAGTTCATTACATCAATAGCATTTTATTAAAATACAAGTCTTCACACCTTTTGGCCTGCAAAACCAGGCACTGATTCACCCCCCCTATCAGTATTATACAATAATACGTCTTCAGAGCTGCAGACCACTGCCCTCAGTGTTGTACAGCTGATTGTAGACATCCAGAGCCCACTGGAAAGTCTGACTGTAGCAGATCTGTCTTCCTTTCATAGTCTGGACTCTGCAAAACATACAGAGGAGCAACATAAAATCAACATCTGTGATTAAATCCATTTTAACTAAATGTCATCCATTGGCTGATGGTGGAAATTTCCAATTCCCTGAAACAGGACCGTTTTAGGTAAAGTGGCATGTAGCTGGATATAAACAGGCAAAAATACCAGTGAAGACCAAAACTTCAGTGCTTATGATACAGAGCGCTTTTAAAAGGAAGTGGAATTAATAACTATGGATAGTGACAAAGGTTGTAATTGGTTGTCCATCTTTGTATCCATCATTTCATCGCCCATAATGAGAGAATTGTAAGAAGTTTTATAAAAACTTACATGAATGCCTGCTTTAGACAGGAGCTGTGGGTCTTGGTTATGCTAGATACGAACTTTAATGGTATCTTTTGGGTGTAAACGTTGAAGCAGCAGTTCCCAGGTGCCGTGCTGTACCGCAGAGCTTGAGCTGTGAGGAAGGTCGATGGATAAAGTCACTATAAACATGCCAGTGAGAAGCCGTCAATCAAAACACGATGAGGAGCAAACAGAGATCACTCACGCATGGCGTCGCAGCAGCAGACGGCGAGCAGCAGCAGCCCCAGAGCGAAGCAGAGAGTCCTCATGATGCTGTCTGTAGGATGATGATGATGATGCTGTTCTTCTTCTCTCTTTGCTGTGATCGACTCTCACCGCCACGTCCAATATAAACCCCGTCCAATGTGGAACTTAAATGTCTATGATGTCAGCCTTTCCAGCCAAAATTAACCATACATTGAGGGCATAACTTTCCCACACCTCCTCAGCTTTCCACCACCAAGAAAACACGACTGCTTCAGGCTCAGAGGAGGAAGTTACCGTAGAAGGGACGGGCCGCAGTTTAGTAACCAAGATCAAAATCAGTTCCCCTACCACAGAAAACAGAGTCATCTTCTCAGCATTTATCTTATCTACATCTGTGCTTTTTGAGTCTGCTCTTCATACACCTCTATACGTTTTAAACAATACAGAAAAAGAGATAAACATTGTTAGTAGATTACGCTGAATTGTTTTCATTGTCATATCGAAGATACAGCATTGTTGTCTTAAAATGTGCTTAAATTCATCTTCAGGTAATAAAATCCACCTGTCAGCACACTAATTAATTATATTAATTATATATGTGTTTACTCCAACAAATACCCAAATGTACAAACATCAGTTTGTGGCTGGGGGGTTACGTACCACACCATATATTGGCCTGGCGCAGTGACTTCCTGAAAGTCACTGAAGTTGTCACTATGAGATTGCCAGGCAGAAGGCCAGAGACTCCAGTAAGCTGCTGCTCCTGCCAGGAAAATTGACAGATTTTGTTACCTTGGCTGTGCCCCCCTACTTCTAGTTTTTATGCTAAGCTAAGCTTACAGGCTGCTATGCTTACCAGACAACCTGGAAGCGGCTAAGCATACGTATACCCCAAAACATTCAACTATCCTCCAATGAATTGCACAGAATGTAACTTTGTGCTTTTGATTATCTTTACTCTTGCAGCTTATGTCTATTCATATTTCTCTGTAATTCATGATCATGTGAAGTCTTTCTGTCAACTGTTCTGTTTTCTGCTTTCTGCCTCCTCCCCTGTGAGATACAGTTTATCATGAGTCAGTTCCCCCTTTAATGCAAATCTTTGTGGTGAAGAGACAACATGGTGCCACCAAGATCTTATCACAGCTTTTTTCAAATGTGTACACAAAACCAGTTTTAGCAATGCATCTGTGACCTATTTTCATTGATCACTCCTGTGCATGCATTTGCAACGGGACCGTCCTGTCTTGTAGCCAGCTGTTCTTAAACCAGGATGCATATGAGAAGCAATAGCCACCATGTTTTGACCGCTGTAATATGTTATAATCATATCACAAGTCAGTGTCACACGCTTTAGAAAGACTACCAGAATCTTCCAGCACAGTTGCAGTTACTTGCAGATATTTTACATCAGATGAAGAGGAATTAATGCTCATGACAATATAAAAAATTTTAAGCAGACTAACTATGATAAAACATTGTTAGTGTATCATAGTTAGTTTTTAAGCAAAACTAACAATGACAAAACATTCAGAATTCATCACAAGCAGACTGACAGCTGCTTAATTACAATAAGTACACACACGCTTAACTAAATGGTCAGCTATTGCACTCAGCATATACATTTTAGTATATTTCAGCTGCTGTTGGTACATTTCACTGGTATATTTTATTGTTTATTGTTTATTATTTAGTATATTTTTATTGTCTTAGTATATTTTTATTGTCTTAGTATATTTTCATTTCTGGTACATTTTTATTGCATTACGAATATTTTTACTGCATGTTGGTTTATTTTATTCTAGTAATTTTATTTTATAATCTTTCTTATCTTTCTTATTATCTTGTTTCTGGGGGGTTGCAATGCAAATTTCATTGACATGTCATGCTCAATGACAATAAAGGAATCTTGAATCTTGAATCTTGAATAAGTGAATAATGTTTTCGTCTTATACTCAAGTAAAACAAAAAAACAAAAACTTTTACATAAGCAAAAGAGGCAACACAGTAACACTACAAGTAAAAGTCCTATATCATATTATTTTTTTTACTTAAATAAGTACATACTGTAAGTGTTATCAGCAGCAGCCCTGATTAATTTTAACATGGAGAAAACATGCTTTGGATGTGGATGGACCTTCCAGTAGTCACAGTTTTAAGACAGCATCATATGGATCCAGAAGAAAGAAGAAGAAGAAAGAAAGAAGAAGAAAAATTGAATCGCCTTGAAATTCTAGAGGAGGTTGTATTGGCACTGAAAAAAGTCCAGTGTAGTTCAAATGCAGATTTACTGATAAGATGTGGAGATGGAGGTCTGAACAGCTGACTCAGAGAGAGAGCTGAGCCCGAGGCACAGGAGCGCAGAATTACACTGGACAAAGATGTGGAAATTACTGATGAGACTTGGCCACAGCATTAATACCATGTTGGCAAGTGAACAAGCAGTCTAGAGCAGGGTGTATATACTGCAGGAGTTTGACTAGTGGATGTGTTTTAGGTGTGCATGTTTCAGCAGGTGACAAAAAGAAGCACAACGCCCTGGTGAACACACACAAACAGAGACAGAACAAACAGAGCAGCAACAAGAAAGACAAGGGAGGGATAAACTAAAGAGACATGAGGAAAGAGACAGAGGCGCAGCTGAGCAACGACAACAGAGCTGCATTATACGCTACAGTAAATAATTACAGTGGATTAACAAATAATCCTCTCTAATTATTTGTAGCGGTGGATCGTGTTCACCCAAAAATTTCTTGAAAAGAAAAAGCAATTCATGGTTGAGATTGAAAAAATAATGCTGAATTAATTTTGCCCTTTTTCCCCAACCAAAAAAATATCGTTTGTCTCTTTTTAGGGCACATAGTCATATAAAATATTGCAGGTAAAGTGACTGTATATTTAGTTAACTACTGACCTTTTAAATTTTGTAAATCTTTGAAAATTATCTTGCGTCTAAGCACTAAACAAACCTACAGAAATGTTACTTCTAGCAATCCTGAAGTTCCAAAAGCCAAACATATCAGGCGACATATGTGTGTAGACATATTAGAAGCAAAATATTTCCATTTGATGAATGGTTCACCTATGCATAGGATGTTTTCTAGGGTCTGAATATTGTACTCACTGTGTGAGAATCATTATTTGTATAGATGGTGCATGGAGCCTGGCATTGTTTTTTTTTTTCATAACTATGCAGAACAGGAGAATGTCATACAACAGTTTGCATTAACACAGCAGCTCCAGAAAAATAACATAAAATAGGGACAGTGTAAAAAAAAAGATAAAATAATTGAGTTATTGTGATGCTAACAACAACAACAATATGAATTATTATTTTAAAAATGTTGTTGTCCTATATTAATAAATATAATTTCCCTTTAAAAACAATACGTTTTACACTGTCATCGACTGTTCTGTTGTTATTATTAGCAGATTAAACTAAACAAATGTTGCTGAAGACAACATACAGTGCCATTAATGCATTCATTTAGGTTTACAGTTAATCCTCATTTTTCTCTCTGTCCCTCTGTGGCCACTCGCAGACGCTTCATTCCCTGTTAAATTATTTTCCATGGACGGCAGGAGGCGCTGTATCATATTTTCTCCTGGATTGTGTTCCAGTAGCTGTTAGCACTTCCGGGTTCTAATGTTTACAACTGGCAGCAGCATTGAGGGCGCAGAGCTGTTTATCTGGCTCATGATAAAAACATATTTTATGTTAAAAACAACATGTGCTTCAAGTGCTAGGATTTATCTACTCTGACGGTAGGTTTGCGCTACAGGAGTGCATTATTCGTTTCGTTAAGGCAAACATTTTGACACACGAGCTCGCAAGCGTAGCAGGCTCCTCGGGCTAACCAGCTAACGTTAGCTAGTTGAAGTCAGTAGTAGCGAGAGAACATGAATTTGTCGTGATGTAAGTTAAATTATTCCAGACGTGTTGGTGTGTTGGTTTCCCGGAAGGAAACGGAAAATAGGGATCACTGTAAACACAGACAACGACGTTAACTTTTAAATTGCATATTAAGCTTATTTAACTAACTAGGCTGTGATGACCACATATTCAGTTCATTCAACTTTACTTCAGACCCATAGCTCCATATCAGTAATATATACTGTAACTCACCAAGTTTATTGAATGCAACTCCAACAGCTTATTGTTTTTCCTTATAGCATTGTGTAATATTCGTGAAACGTGGATGCTGTGATTCTTCATCACTGTGGGAAAATATGGTCAGCAGCAAATAGTGGTTCAGCAAAGACAATAGATTAGAGTCAGATGAAATTGTGTTCTTGAATAAATGCAACTGGTAATTTAAACATGTTAACTAAGCAGTAATGTGTGATTGTTTAAAATGACAGTTTGTCAAATAGCGAAGTGACATAAGATTTCTAGGCAATAAAACTACTCAAACATATACAGTAATTTTAAGATAATAAATTGCATTTAGAATAGGTAAGACTCAGTGGAACTTTGCTTACATTGCAGATCTTTCCAGTGGAACAGGCAGCAGGACTCCATCATCGGGATCAGCTGCTGAGAGTCCAAGTATAGAATAGGCCATGAAGAAGAAAAGCAGACGTCCGAGGTCCAGCAGGACACAGACAACAGTGAGTGGCAGTGAGGAGAAGAGGCCGCCAGGAAACAGAGGAAGACCTCGGAAGACTGTCCCTGCGACCACAGACAGTTTCCACCATGATAACACTGCAAAAGACGAGGCCGGCAAGTTGGACCTCAGTGTGACATCAGCTGAAAACCCACAAAAACATCCCGAGAGCAAGTCCAAATCTTCAGGTGAGTCCAGCCCAAGTTTTTTATCTCTTGTCTTGTTAAGATAGAAGGTCACACCAGATCCTGTTAAAAAAATTGGCATTTTCTTCAGTATTGGCTTCCACACAAAATAGTTTAAGTCTTCAGAGTGATGTTGTCTGCTCCCTCGCAATGTCACCAAAATTCTGTTGGTGATAGTAAATAGTGGAAAGTGCATTATTTATTTAAGAGCTGCTTGATGTATGCAGATCTGTCTTAAGTGTAAATTAATAAAATTAATTTGAGGACTTTTGAATGGAGTTTGGAATGATGTCCCTTTCATATTAGTAAAGATAACACATTTGAAATCAAGGTCCCCTACTTGTCTCAGTTTCCTTCGGAGACCCAGCAGAAATAGCAGCCATTTGCAGGTTTTGGGTCATGACTCACAGTTCAGTAAAACGCTGCTCCATCATTTCTCCCAGCAGGTAGACTGTCAACCGCTGTTTGTCGGCTCTGTCATGGGAAGTTCTCTCCACGCAGCCTCCGGCACGCCTTCAACACGTGGCCTCAGGATTCCATTGATATTGTTGATGATGAGTCAGATGCCATGGCCCAGTCCCCCCTTTTGTTCCACACAGACTTCCAGCGACTGGTCGGGGTCCAGTTGGATCGTGACCCCCGGCTATCTGAGTTTATCTGCAAGAAATGCCACGCAAAGTTCTACAAGTGCCACAGCATCCTGATCAGGTTCCTGCAGAGAGTCAACCTCCCACCAGTTGGGAAAGAGAACCTGAAAAGCCAGTGAGTGCAAGTGTGACTTTAAAAGTGTGTATTTATTGCAGGGCTTTCAATTGTTCATGCAGAAAATCTACAAATAAAAGCAACTGTTTTTTTCTTTTTCAGGAAGCTTCTGAAGTGCCCAGAGTCCTCAGTAAGCCATGGCTCAACAAGTAAAGAAAAGCATTTCCTCTTTGCTTCAGTTTACAGAAATTATACACGTGTTAGACAAGTCAAGTTAACTGATTGCAATACTCTGTTGAGACATTCTGCTATTTTCTTTCAGCACCACCATCCTTTACCTCAGACCCTAAGTGCCTCCACAGCCTCGTGTCCTGGGCTCACCACCATGGAGAGGCCTGCCGCTCCTGCCCCGATCTGAAGGAGGTGCTGGAGGACCAGTGCTGGGGTTCTGTCAAGGCTGTATGGAGTTGCGTTGACGGTCACAGATACATCATGGACACTCAGTGCGCAGCCGCTACCAACCCAGGGTACACGATGAACTTAAGCAGCGGAGCGTTAGGGAGTGGTAATGGTGATGGAGTGATGTCAGAGGAGGAGGAACAGGAGGAGGAGGATGGAGAAGAGAAACCCAGCAGGAATGAAAGGACCCCAGTGGGTAGTATAAGCACTCTGGCTCAACACAGTCCACCTGCGGTCACAGCGCAGACTCAGAGCTCAGCGCTGGCTCACTGGACCAGTAACACTGAAGGTGAGACTGAGGGCACCAGAAGGTGTGAGGCAGCATCAGACGGATACGTGTCAAAATGTTTGAAGGGAACACAACAAATACTGACTTTCCTCCCTTCTGAGGATCTGTGATGGATGTTTTTCGCCACATTTATTGGTTCAGTCTTATTGAAATGCAGCCTCTTACTTGATTAATTATTATTAATTTTTATTTGATAAGATCCTTTAAAGCCGACCCAATAATGACATGATAGGCTGGCCTTTGTGTTGGTCAGTGAAACCTGAAACCAGTCATTTCAAATATTTTCATTCATGCACACAGATTAACCAGCCAGACTGTGAACAGTACCTTTGTTACTCGCTACATGTAAACAGTGAGCCACAGTTATGCCAATAAAGTGTTCTTCTACTGCAGATGCTGACACAGGTGTTAAAAACTCATCAGTTTGCATCCTTGTAACTGCTTTTCTGGCTTGAGGAATTTCTGTGTGAATCCTTGACTCACGCAGTTGTTGTTTCTCCTTTGTTAGATTTTACAGGTCATGACGAGGCGCTGTCTCCTGCTCCAGCCCAGCTGGAGGACAGGGCTGCTGACAGTGATCTGTCTGACAGGTTGGTCAAGCTCTCACCTGATTGTGTGTTTCCCCTGGTCTTATAGCCAGTGATTTGTGGGACAAAAACTCAATACTTGTAGTCAGTGATTAGCTAGAGAGTGATAAAAGGCCAAAACATCTACAAGAACTTTGTGTGTGTGTGTGCGTGTGTGTGCGTGTGTGTGCGTGCACGTAGGGTAATCTCCGAGGATGACTTTGAGGAGAGTAGAAAAGGAGTTTTATCAGACGATGAGTTGTTCGAGCCGTATTCGGACAAGAGGTGGGTACAGATCTTCTTCAGCAGAGGTCGTTGTTCCTTCAAAAACAGCAGAGATGGACTGTAAATGACGCTGACAGAAACCTGGACACTGTGTTTCATGTACCTTTCTCTCCCCCTCCCAGAGCTCGCAGGGTGACCGTTCCCAACAAGAGAAGACGAAGCCCGGTCGCACCGGAGGAGCCCAAAATCAAAAAGAAACCCGGACCCAAACCTGGCTGGAAGAACAAGTTCAAACCTAAAGGGTATGTAGGCATATGTGACACAACTTGACTCCTACTTTTCCTGTAAAACACAACCTCCTTTCAGCATAAGTTAAATGTAACATTTAAATGTGTAGCTCATTGTAGTTTGTGCTTTGTATCAATTAATTTAAGTCAGCTGATTTAACTTTGTTATTATTATCAAACTACTGTTCTGTTTATTTTCAGAGAGGAGCTGCCCAACATCTACAAGTGTCCATATCAGGGCTGTACAGCCGTCTATAGAGCTCCTGATGGTTTGAAGGTGAGAACTCTGACAAGACATTTAAGTGATAAATGTTCAGTAATTCGATCAATAATAATGTATTCACAATTTCTCTTATGAATGCTTCAGTACTCAGTATTTAGGTCCAGCCTATAGCGATGTAACTCTCTTCATTTTGTACAGCAAGAGCATATCTCACATATAAGAAAAAATATGTTGAATATTATTATTCATACAATATTAATATAGTATAATATTAATACTAAAATGTATCTGAATTTGCATACAGAAGATGTGACATAATGTGTTAACCTTTGTCAGTCAGTTTTAATCGAGCTCCAGGCGAGACAGTTCTAGTGTTCCAAACTCTAGACTGGGTGTGGACACAATTGCAGCAGCACTGTAATTTGGACCCGCAGAGGTCTGTGTCGCAGTGCTTTTCTGCCATAAAAAACATTCCGGGTGGTGTAACTCAGTAACTGTGTTGGTGGTGGAAAAAGTGCTCTGATTGCTTCATTATTGTGCATTGCTCCCATCTAGAATGAATTATCCTCAACTGTTTGAATCAGTGAAAATGAATGAGAAGTCAGTATTTGACACCTGCATGAACTTTCAGTACACTCTGACTGTATTTGACTGCACATGTGTTTTCTTGTCCGGTGGGTTTTTAGAAGCACATCAAGGAGCATCATGAGGAGGTGAGAGAGCGACCCTGCCCTCATCCTGGCTGCAACAAGGTTTTCATGATCGACCGCTACCTGCAGCGACACGTCAAGCTCATCCACACAGGTGAGGTCAACAGAAAGTTTTGCTTGGCTTTAGACAGTGCTGTTCTTACCACCTGTGACCTGTACCACAAAACCAGCTCAGATGAGTCTGGTTCTCCTTGGGATACATGGTTTCACTCCGCATTAATTTTGGCAATCCTCGAAAGCTGCTGTCACAAACATGTGATATGATATGCAGCTGTGAGCACGAGCGAGGCAGAGTTCTTAATCACAGGCCACATCATTATTTAATATTTCATGTGATGAACAGGTGGCTGACCCTCTCATCTCTCATTGGAGAACAGGCCCCAGGTGTCTAGCAGGCCATGCCTAGAAAAATCTGATTCTACTGCACAGGAAGTGGTGTATTTTCTGTTTGTGGGAGCAGCAGCGTCTGCTGGGCAAGAAAAATCAAAGGGAGAAAAAAATATTTCTCAACCACAATGTTGGCAATAGGAACAATAATAACACTTCCATGTATACTCACAATATCAGCCCTAAACCAGCCTAATGTAAGTAGTCACTCTGAAATTTATCACAACAATGGAAGCAGTGTGCACTCAACAGTTCCTCTCGTCTCCATCGTGATACCTGCTCCGTTTGTTTTGCTGTAATGGCTGAATGAGTTTGAATCAGCAAAGCGTAAACTTTGTCTTGAACTTGAAATGATGTGCCATGTTAAACAGACTGTCCCACCAGTTTAATCAGGAAGACATTAGCTTCAGGTATTAATGTGTATTTTCTGGCTTGTCCTCTGTGTGTTTCCAGAGGAGAGGAACTACATTTGTGACCAGTGCGGCCAAACCTTCAAACAGAGGAAACACCTTTCAGTTCACCAGATGAGACATTCAGGAGCCAAGCCACTACAGTAAGTGCAGTGTATAATTTAGATTTCAAAGTTTGCTTTCCAGTTTGAAAATCAGAGGCAAAGACAGGAGACACATGCTCTAAATGCTATTGGATTTTTTTCCCTTTAGATGTGAGGTGTGTGGCTTCCAGTGTCGCCAGCGGGCGTCACTAAAGTACCACATGACCAAACACAAGGCAGAGGCCGACTTGGAGTTTGCGTGCCTGATGTGCGGGAAACGTTTCGAGAAGGCCCACAATCTGAACGTCCACATGTCTATGGTCCACCCGCTGACTCAGGCCGAGGCTCAGAGAGGCAGCAGTCAGCAGCAGCAGCCGCCGCTGTACTCCGACCTGCACACCATCACTCTGACCGGGGAGGTGGTTCAGCAAGACCAGGACAGATGACGGCAGGGAGTCCAGGTCCACGTCTGCTGCACGCGTACATAAACTGTGGAACAGGGACAAGTTCTGACCACATGTACTGTAGTTTTCATTTTTCCACGTTCAGCTCTTGACTTGGGCCTGCTGTATGGCCACTGGCTTCACCGGCCAATACAAAACATATTTATCTCAGCTCTCTACCAACATACCAATTTTAGCATAAGATGAAAGTCAAACTGTTTCCTTCAACATAAATGAACATATATCGACCAATCTGTTGACAATACTGTCTCAAGGACAACTCTTAATGGTTTTCAAGAACCATTTTCAGTCCAGAATTAATCTGTTTTATTGTCAGCACTTCCTCCGACCAGTATACCACAAGTTTAGGTTTTAGCTTGTTCTAGGGGAAGCAGCAGTGTTTCCTTTACATGTAACATTGACAGACGCAGTAGTGCAACCTGATGCACTTCCCGTAGTTTGCGACAGTAAAATACGTTTGTCTGTCTTAAGGGAGAATAGATTTAAAAAAAATGTTATCCTGGATTTTAAAGTTGTAATCCTCAAGTTTTCAGTTATTTGACTTGGCAACACCTGTGGCCTGTCTCTTTAGCAGCTTTTTATAAATTGCACTGCTGTCCAAAAAAAAAAACCCCAAAACATTCCACGGCCTTGCCTTGTAGACTCATTTTGATGAACCATCACTGTTAGTGCTAAACTCAGTCTGTTACTTTAATGTGATGCAGCAGCAGTAGGAAATGTTGGGTTAGCATTAGCAGTAACTTGATACAGTTGGCCAGTAAACGGTGAGTGAGATCACTCACAAAGTTACAGTAACACTGGATTACACATGGCATTGTTTCCTGCCAGTCTCATGGTCGTACGTGTGATATTTAAATCCAGTGTGCGAATGGTGAACGCTGCCCCAACAATAAAAAACAGTATGTAAAGAGATAATAGAAAAAAATGGTGACCATAACTATCTTAAAAAAGTGGCGGATTTTGTGAAAATCTTGAGGATTATAGCTTGAAATGTCAACAACCACATCTGGTGCCTCTGTTAAAGATGATTTTACACTGCCTGTGGAGCTTATATACAGACATTTTTATTTGTAGCAGCCACATACTACCGACTGCGTAGCCTGCATAGACGCAGTGGTAAAGTCCTATAATGCAATATTCTTTTTACATAATA